>NC_056729.1:398361995-398709495 GCF_019279795.1 Protopterus annectens | reverse complement strand
AGACACTGGCCTACAAAGAACTGGTCCTTTCCAGTGTCAGACAGACCACAAAGGGGCAGATACAGACGCCCAAGAGGCAGATCCCATCCCCAGGGTTCATACAGGTCTAAACAATGGGGTGCTTCTACCCCCAAAAGTGGAGAAGACAAATCACAGCCATACAGGAAGCAGTCCCAATGTCTTCCACCTGCCTACTCCAAGCACTTATCTTCTGGCAGCACCTTTAGGGGGAAAACTAGCACTTTTTTTCTCAAAATTGGCACATAATAACCCAGGACAAATGGGTCTTAGACATAATGTCACAGGGCTACAAGTTTCACTTTCATACCCTGCCAATGGCAAACGGTTGGCCAGACCTTCCAAAAAAACCAATGGGCAGAGGCACAAAACAAGCCTCATCCCTCATGGACATGAGGGCCATTCAACAAGTACCAGAACAAGAGCAGGGACAAGGATTTTATTCAAGGCTGTTCTTGGTACAAAGCCTCGAGACCAATACTGGACCTATCTATTCTAAACACATATCTGGACTTACCAAAATTCAAAATGTTGACCTTACAGCAGCTTCTGCCCATGCTGGGCAAGAAGGCTTGGCTTGTGACTTTAGACCTAAAAGAGGCTTACCTGCATGTCTCAATCAGACAGACATGCAGAAGATACCTCATATTCAAAGCTGGCTCAATGCACTACCAATTATCTGCACTGCCGTTTGGCTTATCTACTGCGCCCAGGGTCTTCACAAAGTGCCTGGCACCAGTAATTGCATTTTGCAGACAAAGAGGAATACAAATATATCCTTACTTGGACGACTGCCTCATACAAGCAGAGAACAAGGACATTCTACTATAGCATCTGGCATTTGTAAAGAGATTACTACCATGCCTAGGGTACACAGTCAGCGAACAAAAATCAAAACTAGTACCCTCTCAAGAGATAATATTCCTGGGTGCAAGCTTAAATACAACTGCTCAGATGGCTTATCTCACGCCAGACAAACAAAGGCAACTGACTACCTATTTCAAACTGTTTGCAACAAAGACCCAGTTAACTGCAAGAAAAATTCTGCAGGCTTTGGGCATCATGACATCCTGCATACTACTAATTCCATATGCAAGACTGCATATGAGGAAACTTCAATGGTACCTAAAAAGTGTTTGGACTCAGCATTGCCACAGCCTGGAAACAATAATTACTTTCATTCCCTGCTTGCAACAGGAGTTTCGATGGTGGGCGAAGGCCTGTCACCAGAACAAGGGACAGCCATTCACTTTACCCCCAGCCAGGCAGACATTGACAACGGATGCATCAGATTATGTCTGGGGGGCACACACGGCAGGAAAATGTATACAAGACACATGGTCCGCCAACCAAATGCATCTACATATCAATCAAAAAGAGATGCTAGCTGTTCAGAATGCCCTGACAGCCCTCAAGGACCTACTTCATCCGAGACAACTACTGATAAAGACAGACAATACCACGGTCATGTGGTATATAAACAAGCAGGGAGGCACTCATTCTTACCCCCTCTGCAGACTAGCCATGACTTTGTGGGACACCGCATTGACTTACCAAGTACATCTGCAGGCACAATTCCTGCCAAGAAAGATAAATACTCTGGCAGACGAACTAAGCAGAAACCTCATGGATCCCCACGAGTGGAAATTGGATCCACAAGTCTTCAACATGATAACAAGGAAATGGGGATGCCCGGACATAGACCTATTTGCCTCTCTTCACTAATGCCAACTAAAGAGATTCTGCACAAGGACCTATCACAGACAAGCCTGGAAAGTGGATGCCCTATCTTTCAGCTGGAAAAACTTAACAGTATATGCCTTTCCTCCACTGCCTCTCCTCCCCAAGGTACTCCTAAAGGTCAGACAAGAGAAGCCAAAAATGATACTGATTGCCCCAGACTGGCCCCGCCAGTACTGGTATCCAATTTTAAGGAACTTGTCTCAATGCCCAACCTGGACCTTACCTCATATCTCACCTACTGTCCCAACAAAACAATCAGATCCTGCACAGCCAACTCAAGACCTTAAATCTGGCAGCATGGTGGATAATGTAGTCATACAAAACACACCTCTCACTAAAGTGGTGATGGATGTCGTTTTGGAGGCCAGGAGGCCTAGTACTAGAAAATCCTATGCTGGAAAATGGAAGAGATTCTGTGCCTGGAACCAGGCACAAGGAATTGACACTGCAGTACCACATATTCCTTAGATTTTGCAATACTTAACTGAGATAGTGGACAAAGGCATATCCTTTTCATCAATCAAAATTCATGTCTGCCATTTCGGCTCATTACAGTACAGAGCCACCAATCTTTTCTCATCCTTTGTTAAGGCAATACCTCAGAGGAGCCAAAAACTTAAGGCCTCCAAGATCATCACCAATACCTGCATTGGACCTCAATTATGTTTTGGAAAAACTCACTCTGCCCCCTTTTGAGCCAGCCGCTACAGCTGGCATAAAGTTTTTATCTTGGAAAACAGCTCTGCTCCTAGCAATAACCTCTGCAAGACGAGTCTCAGAGCTACAGGCACTCATGGCTGTGGAACCTTTTATCATTTTTTATCCAGACAGGGTTTCTCTGAGGACAAACCTGACATTTATGCCTAAGGTAGTGTCCAGCGTAGCCCTTAACCAAACTATTCATCTGCCTACTTTTTATCCAAACCCACAGAATAAGGGGAGAGAATTCTGCATTCTGTGGACATACACAGACAGCTACGCTTCTACTTGAACAGATCCAAAGCCTTCAGAAAGACTGAGCAACTACTAGTGGCATATGCTGCAGGATCACGAGGAAAGGCTATCTCAAAGCAGACTATTTCAAAGTGGATAGGCCACTGCATTCATTTCTGCTATTCACAACATAGCAAGCCAGTGCCGAGGCCACATTGAACCAGAGCAGCAGCCACTTCAGCAGCCTTCCTCAGGGGAGTACCAACCAAAGACATTTTAGAGGCTGCTACCTGGAGTTCAATGCACACCTTTACAAAGCACCATCATTTACCACTCTACTCTAAATCCAGGGCAGGCTTTGCCACTGCACTTCTGCAGGGCCTCATAGCCGCTCCTAATGCTATTTAGCTCCAGCCTCCCAACCATAGCTTTGGGATTCAACCCAAGTGTATTGACTGCAGCAGTGAAGCACTAAGAACATAGTACAGTTGTGTACAGTTACCATAAATGTAGATGTTCGAGTGTATTCACTATTGCAGTCCAGGTTACCCACCCACCATCCCCCATCTCTTTGTTTGAACTTATCTACACTTTTCTAATCTATACAAACTATGTGGTGTATTTGCTTGCAGATAAAGGTATTATATTTTTTGGTGCATGCATGTTTTATTGGCATATTTTTAGCCTACCCTTTTGGGGGCACCTGACATCTGGGGCAAGCAGCTGACATCTGGGGCAAGAAAAACTGAAGAAAATGCTGTCAGCTGCATCTTTTATACCCCTGGCGCACAGACGTCAGGGAGGAGGCGACAGCAACCGACGCCGGACCTAGACTTTGGAATTCAGACCGACTGAGGGTAGCCTGCCAGCAGGATAACCCAAGTGTAATGACTGCAACAGCGAATACACTCTAACATCTACATTTATGGTAAGTGTACACAACTGTACTTTTATGTAATGTTTCATGCAACTGCTGTAGGAATTCTAACCATCCCCAATAATGCGTTAGCCTGCTCTTATAGTAAGGACATAGCTTTTCCTTTTTCTTTATATTGTTCTCATTCGTTTTACATGTTTTTACCTGTACTTCTGATTTTTTTTTTATAGATTTTGATGTTTAACTGAACTTTTACTTTGTTATTAGGTCATGGCTGAATTTGAATCTTTTGCTCCTGTCCACCAACCTGTTAATACGGTTTCACCCTACAGTCCCGAAATATCGAAATTCAGTATCCCGAGACTGTAAAGCCGAAAACTTAAAAACCCGAAACTCCAAAATTATGAAATTTAAAATCGCCAAAACAGATCCCAGTCTCTCCACTCATAAAAAACTAAATTTTAATTTAAAGTGTGTTAAAATAGCGATACACTTTTCGTCAAGACTAATGTCTTAACTTCTTCAGAAACTTTTAAACAATATCCCAAAGCAGTATTTATAGTGTAGCTATAACAAGCATTCAGTAATCCATTTAATGTCTTAGACATATGCTATGAATTTTAACATTCTCTTCGGGGCATTTTTATTTTGTTAATATACCTTCTTACAGGATTATACTCACTTGGACTAGCATAGTTTTAACACTATCATTTATACTATTTAGAACCATATATATATATATATATATATATATATATATTAATAAGTACTATTTAATGGTGCAATAAGTAAAATGTAAAAATATATAAATACTACACATTTCAATATAGTTAACAGTGCGTTTGACCCAAATGCAATAAAAATGTTTATATTTAGTAAATATAAAATTAATATAAAAATAAATATTAATATAAAAATTAATATAAAAATTAATCATTTAATTAATTTAATCAAAATAAATTAAATTCCAATAAGATAAACATTTATCCACCAATAGATATGTACACATAAAAAGGCATTCAAGCATGTAAAAATGTGTACATATAAGCTTTTAAACATGTAAACATATAAACATATACCATATAAACATACAGTTCCCAGAATTCTATTGAGCCCATTTTTAACCCACATTAGGGAAGAATTTACTCCATCATCTCAATCTAAAATTCTTATTAACCAACTAGTTTTCGTTAATATTGGTATTTATGATAATCTAGATATAAAAGTTTTTTACTTCACTAGCATTACCTAACTAGGTTTTTCAACCTTAATATACACATAATGGAGCTCATTTCATTAATGCCTGGAAATTGACAGGCATTCACTCTGAGCTGCCATAGGAGTTCTTTCCTCTCCAACTTCAAAGACTCTGGTCCACCCCTTTCATCTTTCTTCAATTGGTCGATGACCCTAAATTTAAATTCATGGCCAACAAACTCACTTGTATGTCTAGCTAATCCATTCTCTAATTTATTCCTGCTAATACAATAGATGTGCTCATAAATTCTTTCACCAAGCTTTCTATCGGTTTTACCGATATAGAAAGCAGGACAGCATATACATTTAGCTAGATATACCACTTGTTTGCTGTTACAGTTAAATCTCCCATTGGACCTATATTTCATATTACCTATTCTGAAGTTACAACCTACATCAATGTATTTACAAAACCTACACATGTTACACTTATACATGCCTTCTTTATTGGTGTATATTCGGCAGTTGGCTTAAAGAATTTCTTTTAAATTGTTACCACGCCTATATATAATTTTAGGCCTTTCTGGAAACATTTCCCCAAGATGCTTATCACTCATCAAGAGGTCCCAATTTTTTGTGATAATATTCGTTATTTTGTGGGAGTCGATGTTAAATGTACATATAAAACCACAGGTATTAACCGTTTCTTCATTAATACTCACCACTGAACCCCCTCCATTTGCCTTATTCAGTATTGGGACATAGTCCCCTACTGATCTTTTATGCTGGACTTCCTTGATGATCCCCTGAAGAAAGTGCAACGGATAACCTCTCTGTGTAAAAAGGTTAGACATCAGAATGCACTCCTCCTCGAACTCTTCATCTTTAGTTGTTATCCTGGCTGCCCTAACTAGCTGCCCCTTAACTACAGATCTCTTCTGATATGTAGGGTGACAGCTAGTGAAATGTAAATACATATTGGAATAAGTCTCTTTCTGATATATCTTGGAAACAAACATCTTTTCATCATAATCCTTCCTTAAATCCACGTCCAGGTATACTATTCTATCTTTACTATAACTAGACGTGAAACTCAAGAAAAGGGTACTGCTGTTAAACATTTCTAACAAGCCCTTTAATTCGACATCAGTTCCTTGGAATAGGATAAATATGTCTTCCAAAAAACGCGTGTAAAATAAGACTTTGTCCCCAAAATCCGAGTTGTTTAACACAAAAGTTCTTTCCCAATATGCCATTACTAGGTTTGCCAGGCCAGCTCCACATAGAGAGCCCATTGCCACTCCAACCTTTTGATGAAAAATGTCGTTGTTGAACATTACATAATTGTATGAAAGAACCGTATCTATCTGTTCTTCCACTAGTTTGATCTCTCTAGTGGGTGCTTCTAAAATCCTTAACATGTGTGAAACCTATTCAGTCCCAACTTCTGATTTTTATTTTTTTTTATTTATTTATTTTTTTTATAGATTTTGATGTTTAACTGAACTTTTACTTTGTTATTAGGTCATGGCTGAATTTGAATCTTTTGCTCCTGTCCACCAACCTGTTAATACGGTTTCACCCTACAGTCCCGAAATACTGAAATATCGAAATTCAGTATCTCGAGACTGTAAAGCCGAAAACTTAAAAACCCGAAACTCCAAAAGCATGAAATTTAAAATCGCTACTGCCCACATACACACTCCACACACAAACAGCACACATACACCTTCCTCCCTACATTACAAACCAACGCAACATACACAAACACAACAAAACAAACACACGCACAAACCCTACACCCACGCTACTTATATATACTAACTCCAAGGTAGCACTAAAAGCACAAACACACAAAAACCACTACTACACATTCTACACTCCCCTGCACAAACACACATCACATGTGTACAAATACCACCACTCTCAACACACATTCACAATCTTACCTACCTACCCTAACCCACATCTCAAAACTCCAAACACACTCATACACACACTAAAATCCCTACCCAAAACCCCTAGTAAAACATCACTTACCTGAATCTCCAGCTACATCCACATACCAGACCGCACATCACAAACACAGGGAATCCCACGTCACATATGTGCCTCCACAACCACAGATTCAGCATTTCTGCATTCGGCATTCTGCACTTTCACTCAAGTGCAATTTCTACACTTTGGTCTTGAGCTACTGAAGTGCGATAGTTCAAGATTCTGAAGTGAAACTGTTAATGCATAAAGTGCCAAAAGAGACCTGCTGAGCATCATACCACATTTCCAAACTTTAATCCTCTAATTTATTTGATCGAAGAGATGTCTATGCAGCAATCCCTCGGAAATCCTCAAGAGTCTCTTCAGGCTGGCTGGGTAGAAAGGTCAGTTCTCTGGGTTTGTCCCAGAGAAGAACCATTACACATGGAAAGTGGGTTTGGCAATATTGAAAGAAGACACCTTTAAGATGGACTTTAAATGTCTCTGTCTAACTTCTCGCAGACCGTTGTGACAAAAGAGCTGCAGTTTTAATCTTTAACCCTTTTAGCCAAGGGGATGTTAGAGATTGCTCTAATTACTGTACTTTCCCTTAATAACACTCCAATAGTACCTAAACCAAGCTCCAAACTCTTGGGTGTCTTAGTAGATGATCAACTTAAATTTGACTTGTATATGAACAACTGCATCAGGAAGACCCATCAGAAACTAGGTCTCCTATACAGAAATAGAAAGTTTCTCACCAGCAAAGCTAAACTGACCCTATCTCACACCAATCTCCTACTATCTCACCTGTCTCCTACCCAGTCTACTATATGGTTCTCAAATACTCACATACCTTAATGCCTCATTCCTATCGAAACTAAACTCAGCCTATAATAAAGTAGCTAGATTCTCTGCCCAACATACTTATATCACTGTGTCTCACTTAAGCACATAAACTGGCTGGAACTATCTAACCTGCTTCTGCTCCGTCAGTTTCAAATATTACACTGTATAATATATCTACCTCTTCTGCCCTAACCTATCCTCCCTCATATCCAACTATTCTCCAACTAGATTACTCTGCAGCTCGGACCAAGATTTACTACTTGTCTATAAACCTAAGACAAAAATGGGATACAACCTATATAATTACCATCCTACCATAGCTTGGAACAAGCTTCCACTCCAAACTAGACTACTAAATCGACATAAACAATTCAAAGCTGCCACCAAAAAACACCTAAAAACACTGTGGTCCTGCCACTGTACTCATCCACCATGAACTGTTTCCTCCCCACCTTGTGTACTGTCTGACCACTTCTACTAACTTTTTATTATTACTCTCTTACTGTCTCAACACCTTTATTCCTCCCGGTCTGTCTACCTGTACTTTTGCAAACACTAACTCCTAACATATTAGCATAATCTCTCTCCCTTACATACATCCTCTTATAAACTAGATCTGACAGCATCATATGTTTGCACTGAAGAAATGCCTAGACTGTATGAATGTCTTTTTTCCCACATCGACTGCATTACTAATTGACTTGTAAATATTTAAGAATTGTACAAATGTTGTAAATACCAGCTAAAACATCTCTTGTCACACCTTTTTTGATTTTTGCCTCTAACTGTTTTGTTTAATGAATATATTACTGTAGTTTATAATACTTTTCTGGAGATTTTCTCCCCGAGCCTCTGCTGAAAAAGGGCCAATTGCAGCTCAGTCCGACTATTCCCGGTCAACAAATGTAAAATAAATAAATTGACCCTAAGGGATATAGGAAAAAGTTTTGTAGTCCTGTTTTTTTGGTTTTGTCCAAAACCATGAGATTGGTGCATTTGAGTCTAGGTCTCAATGATTTCACCTTTGTGAAGTTTTCTAAGGGTACTCTTCAGACCTTTACATTGCTGCTTCCATGGGGCTAATGGATGGTATTCATAGAACTGATTTGATTTTTGCTAGCTCATATGTGTATGAGAGCAATAGAGCAGGGTACTGAACTTTATTGTGGGTGGCACCATTTTCAGGGCAAGGTGCTGTACTGCTATTACTTTTATTAAGGCACTATGCATGGAATCAGAGGTTTCTTGCTGTAGAGCCTTCTCTTATTTCCTACATGGATAGCTGGTTACTGTTGACCATTGCCCAGGAATCCCTGGCAGTGATGCTGATCTGAGTTTTGCTTTGGTTTCAGTCATTTGCTGTAACCATTAACTGTTGTAAATCCTCCTTTCCTGTAGAACAGTGTATCAATTCTGGACTCTGTGCAGTGCAGTACTTTCTTCCTTTGAGTAATGACCCAAGTCCTCAAAGTGAGTTCAGGCCAGACGTCTCTTACAGAAGGTGATACTGTTCATGGTTCTCATGCTCCTTCTATTTATGTGCCTCTAGCAGCGGCAGTGCACTGAGTAACTTTTGTCTCACTAATTTCTTTCTTGTTTCGTAATTAACCTCACTCCTGGGATTAGTTGTCTTGATTCATAATGTGAAGATGGGTTTTCTCATTTCTGTTTCTTCCTTTCCAGTGTAGTTCCTGAATTTGGTATAATTTTTGAGGGGGTGTTAATGGATCCCACCTTGGGTCTGCTGTAGTTCAGATCTACTGAAATTCATTGGAAATGTTTCTTAACCGATCACCTTGAGCCAAGGGCTGTGTCATTAGCCTTGTTAGTTCTGGAAATATTCCTGAAGCCAAACCTGTTCTTGTAAAGTTGGAGATGAGGGTTGGAGTATGAGAAGTACTTACTTCTTCCAACTCTGTAGGGAAATTATGTTTGTATAGAAATGAGCTTCATGGTGGTAATCTGTATTCAGGGAGCATTCACTGTTGTGGTGGACACTGAATTACTGTTTAGACCAGACCATATCTAGAAATTTTTTTCTGGCTAGAGTTCAGGTCATATTCTTGAAACAGGAAACTTTGGAGTTGACCTGATCACCATCTTGGTGACTGGTGTACTGCTGCATTATTTCCTTTGCAAAAGGACAAAGACGTGCATCAGATACTGTCTTGATAAAATGGGTTCGAGGGGGTTGGAAGCTTAAATATACATTTTAGTAGTCAATGGCCATACTTTACCTACTGATTAAGTTTTATAGAAAGTACAAAGCTCGTTCTCATGTAGTTGCTTAGTAAAGCCTAGTTTCTGTCCCTTCACATCTTGGCATTTCCAGAGATGTGACATTGCACAGCACTGACATTGCTAATTCTAACCAGCAATATGGCACAAAATATGTATTTCACGTCACCAGAAGCATTCCATTTCTTTTGTGTAATTACAGTTTTCCACCCAAATCGTGCTGCTGAATGTAGTGTTCAGCTTAGTTAATGTTTTAATTGTGCATTAGTGTTGTAATAATGTAGCACTCTATGAAGTATTTGGTTTGACACCATTTATCTCGCTAATATCCTCAGGATACATGCCTCTACTTTGAGGTTTGACTCAAAGGCACTCTGTCGTGGTTATCTGCTAAGGTTTCCTCTTTTAATAGTCCCATCTTTGCACAGTTTTGAAATATCTGTGGCTCCCATGTGCAGTACTTGTTAGGCTGCTGTCACTTGAAGATGTCATATTACTGAATGGGTCAGAATATGCAGAGAGAGAATGTTCTTCATGTTTCACTGTTGCAGTCATTACATTTGGGTAATCTGCTGGCAGGTTGCCCTCCATCGGCCTGATTAACAAAGTCTTGGGTCCTGCATCGGTTGCTGTCCCTTCTTTCAGGTCGTCAGGGGTATAAAACATGCAGCCGACGCCATTACATCAGTCTTTCTTGCCGCGCGGTGCCCGAAGCAGAAGCAATTCACAAGTGCCGGTCGGCCGACTCCTGAAATTTTCGTTTTCGAGTTTCAGATCCGAAGTCTTCTACTAAAAGCTAAGTAATCCATTTGGGAAACTTTTTCTTGCTCCTTACCAATGTCAGTAAAAAGTAATAATTGTATTACTTGTGGGAAGCAAATTACCTAATAAGGATTTTCATTTGTACTGTATTCCTTGCCTAGGCCCTGACCACAACGTGCCTTGCTGTCTGTTTTGTGCTAAATTTAATCAGCGCACTATTAAACGTCTGTATATTTTGGCTCAAGATTTAACTATCCAGAAATGTTGTCGGTTAGCAATCCGACTACCGGAATACCTAAAAAACGCAAAGAAAAAGATAGAGACACTGTCGAGGTCCAAAACCGACGACAAAGCTTCTCCTAAGCCAGTCGCCGGTACTCAGTGAGGTGCATTCGAAGCCTGATACCTGCTACTTTTGATTTGCAGGCCTCTACTGAGACCCATTCAGAGTCTGGTATGCTGCAAGATACTTTAAGTATTGAACCCGCGGATGTCTCTTCCTTAGACGGATCCGGAGCCGCTAAGCAGGCACCGGCTTCTGAGGGTGTTTTCAGGCCTAAAGATCTGTATATTAAACCGACGCCATCTTCAAAACTAAGGCCAAAAACTACTTTATGTATAGGCCCCAATGCCTAAAAAACAAATGATCAAAATGGCTGAGGACTTAATTACCTTGATCAGGGCTACCCATCCCCCTCCTGCTAAGAGGCCTAGGCAAGGCACTGACTATGAATCTTCAGATCAGGTTTCTGTTTCTTCTGATACCTCTTCTGATCAGGAATTATCTATACCCACTTATGATAGGGTTGCCACCTTCCTTCACGGCTAAAACCGGAGCAAAGCCATGCCCCTCGCGTCACCAGTAACCCCGCCCACCCCAACCCCCTCTCCCGCCAACATTCCTCCTATTTTGTGATGTCACGACAGCATCACTCAACGGGAATGCCCTCTTTTTTCGTTCCCGCTGCCTGCTTTTGGCTGATTTACTATGCTTTTCTGTAAAAAAAGCATAGTAAATCAGCCGATTTACAAACTCCGATAGTCTGTTTCCTTTTTGAAACAGAATACCGGAGTTTGTACAGTGTTTTCCGGACTACCGGAGAATCAGTTTGATTTCCTGATAGTCCGGAAAAAAAACGGAGGGGTGGCAAGCCTAACTTATGAGGACTCTGATGCAGAAGATTCCATCCCTTCTGCTTCTCCTCCTGAGGACTTTTCTTTTGGAGAAACTTTGCATACCTTAAGGGAATACTTTCACTGGGAGAGTCAGGATTTCTCAGAATCTAAAAAGAGACTTAGGGATTTTCTTCTTCTTCCTCAGCATAGGCCTTTGGCTATACCTCCTGTTCTAGACATTGTTGATGATGTTTTCTCAGAATCCAGTATGACTCCTGATTCCCTGCCTCTGGCTCCCAGTAAGCCAGACAGATATTACAGGGTTCCTGACTCCCACAAATTCCTTTTTAAAAACCCTACTGCTGACCCTGAAACCATTTCTGGGAGTTGAGGCCTCTACTGCTAAATTTCCTAACCCTTCTGATAGAGATTCCAGAGCACTGGATAGATTGGGTAAGAAGGTTTACACATCTGCAACATTGGCAATCAGGGCTTTAAACTTTCAATTTCATATGCTAAAATATCAACAGCATATCATGGGTTTACTTAAACAGAAAATGATGTTGATTTCTGACTGTGTGGAAAATAAAGAGTTGCAGGATTTATTGCATTCAGCCGAACTAGTTGGGAAACCTACTTTGCAATGTGGTTTTGATTTTTTGGAGGTACTTTGCAATGTGGTTTTGATTCCTTGGAGGCCTCTTGCAGGACTCCTGTAACTGGATCTGTGATAAAAAGGCATGCTTGGCTCAAGGAGCAAAATCTGCCTGACCATGTTAAAGCAAAATTGTTGGATGCTCCTTTACAGCAGGACAGTCTATTTGGTAATAAGGCTGAAGAAGTTTTGAAAAAGATGGAAGATAAAGCTAAATCTATGCAAACTGTGAAAGATTTCCTACAAGTGCAGCCACCCAGGTGGCCAGAAAAACCCAGCTATCTGCAAGGCAAATTCTGCAGGCCTTGGGGTTCATGGCCTCCTGCATGCTTCTAATTCCATATGCAAGACTGCATATGAGGAAACTTCAACAGTATCTAAAAAGCTTATGGAGTTTAGTAGGCACTGGCCTACTAAAAACTGGTCCTTTCGGTACCCACTAGAGCCGCTCAGGTTAAACCCAGACATTCCAAAGGCTCCAGGTTTCAGTCGCAAGGAACTTTTAGAACGAAGCAATGGGGTGCCTCCACCTCCAAATCTGGAAGTAACAAGGCACCTCCCTATGGTAAACAGTCTCAATGACTTTCCACTGCAATCATCAAGCAGTTATCTTTTGGCCGCCCTTTTGGGGGGAAAACTGGCACTTCATGCACAAAACTGGCAACTGATTACCCAGGACAAATGGGTTTTAAATATAGTATCCCAGGGATACAGATTTCATTTCCACATGTTGCCAGCCAAAACAGATGGCCAGACCTGCCTCCAAATCAGTGGCAGAGGCCCAGAAACAAGTTATGTCCAGAAAAGGAAAAGGGACAAGGTTTTTATTCAAGACTTTTCCTGGTACCCAGAAAAGACAAATCATGGCGTCCAATTCTGGACTTATCCATTCTAAATACATTTCCTGAACATTCCAAAATTAAGATGCTGACTCTTCAACAACAGTTACTACCTATGCTAGGCAAGGATGCCTGGTTGGTAACTCTAGACTTAAAGGAGGCTTACCTGCATATCCCAGTCAGGGAATCTTGCAGAAGATACCTCCACTTCAATGCAGGCTGTTTGCATTACCAGTTCTCTGTACTGCTTTTTGGCTTATCTACTGTGCCTAGGGTCTTCACAAAGTGCCTGGCACCAGTAATTGCATTTTGCAGGCAAAGAAATATTCAAATTTATCCTTACCTGGATGATTGTCTAATTCAGGCAGAAAGCAAGGACACTCTTCTAAAACATCTGACATTTGTAAAAATGCTTCCAACTTGTCTAGGGTACACCATAAACGAAAATAAATCACAACTGGTACCCTCTCAAATAATTACATTCATAGGTGCAAGCTTGAATACAACTGCCCAGATGACTTTACCTTAAGCCAGAAATACAAATTCAGTTGATGACTTACTTCAAGCAGGTGGCCACAAAAACCCAGCTATCTGCAAGACAAATTCTGCAGGCCTTGGGGTTCATGGCCTCCTGAATGCTTCTAATTCCATATGCAAGACTGCATATGAGGAAACTTCAATGGTACCTAAAAAGCTTATGGAGTCGACATTGTCACAGCCTGGAAACAATTATTCCTATGATGGGCAGAGGCAGAGGCTTGCCACCAAAACAAGGGACTGTCATTTCATTCCATCCTCTGCCGCCCAAACCTTGACTACAGACTTATCAGACTATGCTTGCTAGGCGCATCTGGCAGAGAGATGCATTCAGGGCCAATGGAGCCCAAATCAAATGCACCTACATATCAATCAGAAAAAGATGCTAGCTGTACAAAATGCTCTGACAGCCTTCAAGGACTATCTTCATCCAGGACAACTACTGATAAAGACAGACAGCACCACAGTCATGTGGTACATAAACAAGCAGGGGGGTACACATTCCTACCCCCTTTGCAGGCTAGCCATGGCATTGTGGAACATGGCCTTGACTTATCAAATACATCTACAAGCTCAATTCCTGTCAGGAAAGCAAAATACTCTAGCAGACAAACTAAGCAGAAATCTTATAGACCCACACGAATGGAAACTGGATCCACAAATCTTTAGCATGTTGACATGCAAATGGGGGAGCCCAGACATAGATCTTTTTGCCTCACAAAGTCTGCACAAGAATTCATCACAAAAAGCTTGGAAAGTGGATGCTCTATTTCTCAGCTGGAAAAAACCATCAGTCTGTGCCTTTCCCCCTCTGCCCCTGCTCTCCAAGGTCAGACAGGAAAAAACAAAAATGATTCAG
This sequence comes from Protopterus annectens, assembly GCF_019279795.1. Lineage (NCBI taxonomy): Eukaryota > Metazoa > Chordata > Ceratodontiformes > Protopteridae > Protopterus > Protopterus annectens. Next base: position 398,694,895 of record NC_056729.1, on the reverse strand, counting down.
ATTGTTCCAGACTGGCCTCGCCAACACCGGTACCCGCTCCTGCGCAATATGTCACACCTTCCTCCATGGTACCTGCCTCAAGAACCTCACCTACTGTCTCAGCAGAACTATCAAATTCTGCGCACTCAGCTCCAAACTTTGAATCTTGCAGCATGGCTAATCAACTAATTTCACCAGTTACATCTCTCAGCAAACCCATGATGGATGTCTAGAAGGCCTAGTACTAGAAAGTCTTATGCTGACAAATGGAAAAGATTCTGTGCCTGGAACCAAGCACAAGGAATAAGCACAGCACTACCCAATATTCCTCAGATTCTGAAATATTTAACTGAGATGCTTCACAAGGACCTATCTTTTTCTTCCATAAAAATCCATGCCTCTGCCATTTCAACTCACTACAACACAGAGCCTCCTCTCTTTTCTCATCCTCTGCTAAAGCAGTACTTCATAGGGGCCAAAAATGTAAGACCTCTCAGGAGAGCACCAGCTCCTGCATGGGACCTCAATTTGGAAAAACTCACTCTACCTCATTTTGAGCCAGCTGCTACTGCAGACCTAAAATTTCTCTCTTGGAAAACAGCTTTTCTCTTAGCAGTCACTTCACCTAGAAGGATTTCAGAACTACAGGCTCTTATGGCAGTGGACCCTTTCATTATTTTTTACCCTGACAGGGTGGCTCTCAGGACCAATCCATCCTTTATGCCTAAAGTGGTATGTAGTGTGCCCCTTAATCAGACCATTCATCTGCCAACTTTCTTCCCAAATCCACAGAACAAGAGTGAGCGGATTCTGCATTCATTGGATGTACACAGACAACTAAGATTCTACTTAAACAGGACAAAATCTTTAAGAAAACCTCAACAATTACTGGTGGCATTTGCTGCAGGGGCAGAGGGAAAGGCTATTTCAAAGCAGACTATTTCCAAATGGATAAGCCGTTGTATTCATTTCTGCTATATGCACCATGGTAAACCTGTCTATAAAGGGAACAGATCTCATTCCACCAGGGCTGCATCTACTTCAGCAGCCTTTCTCAGAGGGTTCCTACCAGAGACATTCTAGATGCTGCCACCGGGAGCTCAGTTCATACGTTCACCAAACATTACCATTTACCTCTCTTCTCTAAATCCAGAGCAGGCTTTGCCACTGCTGTCCTGCAGGGCCTTATAGCTGCTCCAAATGATGTATGAATCCATCCTCCCAACCATAGCTTTGGGATTCTACCCAAATGTAATGACTGCAAAAGTGAAACACGAACATAATACAGTTGTGTACACTTACCATAAATGTAGATGTTCGAGAGTATTCATTGTTGCAGTCCTGGTTACCCTCCCTCCAGCCCCCTGTGTTTCTCTAGCTATACCTCTCATTTCTGTTGCTATCTTTAAAAGCCTTTTTGGTGTATTTGCTTTTGTTTAGAGGTATATGTTTTGTGTTTTTTATTTTATATATATATAAATATATATATATATATATATATATATATATATATATATTTTTTTTTTTTTTTGCTCCCCATTTGGGCGGCACCTGACATCTGGGGCAAGAAAAACTGATGTAATGGCGTTGGCTGTATGTTTTATAACCCTGACGTCATGGAATAAGGGACAGCAACCGACGTAGGACCCAAGACTTTGTTAATCAGGCCGACTGAGGGCAACCTGCCAGGAGATTACCCAAATGTAATGACTGCAACAGTGAATACACTTGAACATCTACATTTATGGTAAGTGTACACAAATGTACTCTCCCTAATCCCATTCCAGAGTAGTGCTATCATATTTTATGGATCACTAGTTTCATGCTTGGCCTTAACATTTGTTTTCATTTGCATGCTCATTGATGCCAGAGGAGTTTTGAATGCAGTAAGCATCTCCTGAGAGCATTTGTCTGTTTTCTGCAGGTGATATCCTCTCATTTAACTTTGTCACACCCCACCTCCCTGAAAGCAAGCATCTCCATAGTGATTCTAAACAAAGTTCTATATCCCTGACATTTTCATGCAGCTGTCCTCCTCCTGACCCATAGAGAGGTGGGCAGGTATTGCTTTCTTTTATCTTTGCCTACAGCCACCCCTTCCAGTACCTGTGCCACAAATAGAACCAGGAATATCTGTCACAGTTGGGGCTTTATCCCCTGCATACTGTGGAGTTGGACACAGTTATGCTACACATAAGTATATTAAACGCTTATTAGGTTTAGTCTGAAAGACCAAATGACCAGTCTTAAGAGATTTATTACATGGAGGGCAAGCCTGCAATACTTCATGTAAAGGAGGTCCTGCTCTCAGCACCTCTAATTTTACTAACTTCTGAGTTGGTTATAGAACTTCAAGTAAATACATATAATTTGCTGGGTTGCTTATTTGGTCTTTCAGTCCCAAAACAATTTTTTCTGATGAATAATTAGTAAGCAGAATGCACAGTTAACCTAGTGAGCTCAACCTTTGTACTGCCTAATTCTTATCTGCTACTCATGCACTGTGCTTCTTAATGTTAACACACATCATTGGAAAGCCCTCTTGTTTGATGTCACAATCTCTGGAACTTTCAGTGTGTTTCTGAATTTGACAAGTCATAAGCTGTGTCACACACCAACTCTGTTTATGCTGCCTTGGAAAGTTCCTTGATGTGAAACACTGAAGTCAGTGTTGGATCAGATAGCCAGGTTAAAGACGAAGCCTTCTCTCAAAAGGTCCACTGAAGAGACAACATCCTGCTCCTCACAAATAATGATCTCCTCCGTCTTTCTCTCTATGCTTTTCTTTATTATTCCACGTATGTTTTGCATAATTTACATTTTGGTAAGACATCTAACATTATAAACATTACCATAAACCTTGATTAGAACAGTATTTGCCTTGGCCCTATTGTGCCATGACTTCATACATCATGAGAAGAACATCACTTACCTTATCCTTTAATGTGATGTGACTTCATTCTGATAACATAATTCTCTAAAAGCCAGATTATACCTGCAAGCATTTGGTTGTATTTATTATGGGGAGTGGTCACACAGCAGTGATTTTTAACTTCCTTATTTTAACTTCATTACTTTCCTTCTGTGGAGTGAAACATGGATGCACCCTTTACAGCTAAATCTCTTAACATCCACACATTTTCAGTACTAGTAGTCACTGGGATGTGCCACGCACACATGGTCACTTTACACCTTTTCACATGAGCAGTTCCTATAATCCCCTCATTCATTACTGCTGCTCTTTTTCTTTTTAATTGTAATGTGGCATTTCTACACTGTCTAACAGTAACCCTCAGTCAGCAGGCATTCAAATGCATCTTATTGTCCTATGACAGAGTTATGCTGAAACTTTGTTAATGCCAGCCACTCCCAACTTTTCATCAGTTATTTACCTTCTTAATGCAAAACTGTCATTAAAGCTGATGTCTCAGTCTTTTTCCTTTGTCATTTTAGAGCTCAGTTCTGGAAGCAAAATTATCTTTAATATAGATTCATAGATTAGTAACAAGCTAAGTGCCCTCATGGGCCATTTTAAGACTAGCCAGTTACTCCCTGTGAGAATCAAACCCTGTACCTTGTGTTTGCATTGTAAACAGCTTAACCATTATGCTAACCTCCAAATAACCTCTTTATATATACCATAATTTATTGTATTATCACCCTGTATTTGGTTTACATTCTTTGCTGGTCTTTATCAGACCCCTTTTTGATGAAAATATTACCTTTCCCACTCCATCCGAATAATCAAAGGTAGAGAAAAAGTGTCCTTTATTAAATTTTATAGCTTCCTCAGTGTTTTCAGCATCACTTTCTTTTTCATTTTAAGTACAGTTAAAAAGCAAAGGGCATCACAAAATGAGTTTACCAGTCATTATGTTTTTTTTTCTTGTTCAAACTCCACGTACTTTGTTGTACCCACCATGAAAAGGCAGTTCCAGTCGTATGCCTTTAGTAATCATCCATCCACAGTCATGAGTTGCAACTGGCTCCTATAGTGACTCCATGAACAGCCACTGCCATCTGCAGAGTTTACTAGATAAGGTGTGGGAAGACAGATGCAGATTACCATGTTTTTCTCCTGCATCACATGCACCCACATGCTCCTACAGATAATTGAGAAATCACTAACCTACCTACCGCATGACTTTGGAATGTGGGAGGAAATTGGAGCATCCATTGAAAACCTATACAAATACAGGGAGGACATGCAGATTCCTCACAGAATACAGGAAGAAAGGTAAAGCGAGATATCCTTCTTTATGTTAGGGTTCCACACTTCGTCTGAACTTTGTATATCTCATGTATGTTCCGTACTACTTGATGACTATCAACAAACCTTTGTTGACAGTGCAGTGTCTTTGCCCTTTCATATGTTATCCAGATTTACCCATAGCTTTTTAATATCATGGCTGTAGTTACCACCTGCAGAGAGCTTTGAACCCAAGAAAATAGTCTGTCACTGCCTCCACTTCTTTGTTTATTTGCAAATAAGTGATAGAGCTAGATGGAATAATTTTATTTTATTTTTTTTGGTGATGAGTAACAAACTAGCTCTTGAACTTTCTACTTTCCCATTCATGTCCAGGCTTTTCAACTCTTCCTCACTTTCAGTCATTAGAGTGGTATCATCTGTGTATCTGAGGATGTTCGTTACATTGATCACTGCTGCAGTACATTGATCACTGCTGCAGTAACCTAAGGTATAAGTTCAAGGTTCCAGAAAGTCACATTCCACATAAAAAGAGGAGTGGTCCGAGGAACCATGCTTGGCTTGAGCAGTGTCACCCCCCTGTGGCTGAAGCAAATTGCTAGCCTGCTGCGATGGCAAAGGCTGCTTGCTTAGCCTTTCCTTTTTTTGTGGTTGGAAGAAGGCTCGACTGTCACAGTTAGTTTGTTCCATTGTTAAGCCGAAAATGGTGCCCTTTTTTCTGAGGAAACTAAGCACAAGTCAGTAGAAGTGAAAGTCCAAAAAGTTGCTCTTCCTTGTAAAAATACAGTGCAAAAGCACTTTAATACAATTTGTTAACTGCAAAAAGGAAATAAACACAGCTTCTTAAGAGAAAATGTGGTTTTAGAATGTTTAACAACTTTTAACCTGTCAGGAGAAAGTGTGATGCTATTTAAAAGTATATTTAAGTTTCATGATAATCCGTTAAAATAGAAACTCCTAGTCAGAAAACAAGTTTCCTAACCAGGAAAGTAAATTCAAACAAATATTAAAAGCGGAAGATTTTCCCCAAGGGGAACTTATCTGCCCTGCAGTGGGACAGCACAAGCTTGACCATCATGTATCTTTGAAAGCCTGCATAGGAGTGCTGTCTTCGTCATCAGGAAAGCTCTGAAGTACTTGATGCCCATACCTAGAAGCATAGTTCATAGGTAGGTACTAGGCTATCGGCCCTAGGGCCTATACAAGCCTAGCCATAACTATTCCCTGGCTATTGCTTCCCACAAATATGTACTTTCCTGGACACCTGTCTAGCAGGGCTACTGATGTGATACCCGGGGTGAATTTCCTATCTCCCATCCAATCATATAGGTTAGTTGGTTCAAACAACCACCAGCACCCCACCCCCTCCACTGTTTAAAAAAAAAAACCCCCCCCCCCCAGCTCTTCCATTGAAGAGCAAAAAACTGACATTCCTTCTACTGGCACACCTGCCTTCTGCTGCAGCCATATGGGTCCTGTTTCTGTGTCCTTCCTCCAACTCACCCTCAACTTATTTATTTTAAACTGTAGCAAACTGTTTGCTAAAGATGCAGGAAATAGTTGCTGCTGCCTGCATGGAGCCCTACAACACTTCTGTTTTAGTTTAAAACGTAAATAAATAAATTGTTTTCCTTTTAAGCTGTAGCAAACTGCTTGTTACAAATGAAGCAAACAGTTTTCTACAGTATATGCTCTGCATGCATAGAGCGCTACAGCACTTGGGTTTTAGGTGAAACAAAAAATTTTTATTTTTTATTTTAAACTGTAGTGAACTGCTTGCTACAGTTAAGACTTTAGACCACGCACTGAACGCTACAGAGCAATATCTGCTTTTAAAAGCCATGATTGCATGAAATGTACACTAATAGATGTCAGTTTTAAGAACTTATTTACAGATCTGGGTAAAATGTCTTATGCTTGCAGAGAATATATTCAGTAAATATGGAAACTGTTATTTACACAGGACACAGGTGAGCTTTAGCCTTCAGTTCAGTCCATTGGGAAAACCTTTCACTAACTTGAAATTTAAAAAATGCATCCTTGTTGCTAACACCCAGTCCTTACTGTCAAGTAGAGTAGAGCTTTCCAGTATATCCAGCCATCTTGTCTACAGGATTACACACAGAAATAGACATCTCATTCAAATCAAATTTTTCCATTTATACTCTTTTTCTCCAGTAGCATTTACATCTTTCAGTTTGTCTCTTTGTCCTTCTGTTTTGCTTGTAGTTGGCAGAGTGCCCGTGCTATTTTTTCCTCCAGTTTGCTTCTTCAAAGCTTCTTCTAAGCTTCTTCTTGTGCGTCTTCTAACTTCGCAGTAGCATAATATTCATGTTTCCCTTATATTCCACTTGTAGTAGGACAAGTAAACAGTTGGTATTTTTTTCCTCTTTCGTCCACTTTTATCATTTTAACTGTTCCAGAACACTTTCAGAGTAGCAGGGAATGACAGTTTAAATTTAAATGTCTTTATTTGTACTCCATTCTTGCTTTTGAAAGTTGCAAACAGTGTTCTGTGCAGTCTTAGTCTCAAACACAGGTCTCCCAGCTGCTGATAACTTTCTGCTCGGTTGCCACAACTTTCAGAGTACTTTTTTTATAACATGTCATAAAGTCTTGTTTGGTCTCGGTTTCCCACATTCGATGTCTAGGTCTGTCAATGGCAAGTGTTTTAGAAGTGCTGTCCCCAGTGAACTTGTAAACTCAGTGCAGTCTGCTATATTGTTAGACACAGACACACACGCACTTTAAATCCATCTCTTGCTTACTTTCCACAACATAATGTTTCATATTTCTCTGCCTTGCTTTATCGTCGTTTTCAGTCAAATGCTGCTCAGTCAATTTTGTTATGCCACCTTAACTACCTTGTCCCATATTTCACATATGTGCTGTTGGTCATGCAGGAACTCTAATCATCGTAATAATTCCCATGTGTTTCATATGTATTTCAGTGTAGTCATGTTCCACAGTTCCATTTTAAATCCTTCAAGCTGTTTACAACTACTACTATTACATTCTGCCACATTATTTTTTACCTTCTGTACTCAGTTGTCCCTGAACATCCGGTAATCTGTCTGGCTGCCAACTCATGTCTCCTTCAGCCTGGTATGGGGAGGATGGAATTATGAGGCTCCACCTGTTTGTCTTTCTTGGGGGAGGGGGATTATGAAGACATGCCGGTGGAGGTGAGCCTTTTTTTCTGTAGCCATAGAAGGGACCAGGGCTGGAATGAACTGGGCTCAAGATGAGGATCCATGCACCGTGTTGTCACACCTAATGCCTGCCCTGTCCTCCAGTTTGATTCCAGCATACCGAGGTATAGGATCCTTGCTTAACTAGATCTTCATCACTGCAAGCAGCAATTGCAGATCTCGGGTACATATTGCTGCAGGAAAAAAAGCATTGTCAGTAGGGCTTAAATGCGCAGGTGAGCCACAACTGAAGTGTTTGCAGCACTGGAGAGATTTGGGATTTATGCAGAGTCATGCTACAGTGGTGGAAGGGCATCCCACCAAACTTTCATATCCAGGAAAATAACCCGTGAGGGTGGGGGAACCATGTCTTCAGACTCTAGAGAGAGGGACAGTTTCCTCCAGTTTCATTGTGGACTTTATCTTCCTGTAATGAAACCCTTTGCACTGTTTGATCACACATGTTTCACTTTTAAGTTTAGGAGATCACTTTCACTTTTTTCATTTGCAGTAGGGTGTGTACCCCAGGAAGTTAGAAGCTTACTGTCAAATCTTTGAAATGAGGGTAGAACCAGAGCCAGTCTAGACTGTGTCACACAGCCAAGATGTCATTTGGTACATGAAAAAATAGGTAGCACACTGTCTTGCCTCTAGTGCAGGGAGATCATGTGGGTCCTTCATTAAACCTTATAACAATACTTCACTATTACAGTGATTTACATCTTTCACCAGGAAGTGCAGTAGCAAGAGACTGTCAGTTGTGGCTCCAGCCCTGTTTTGGAAGTTTACGTAAGAGACTCCTGTCTTGGGGTGTTTTCTGGAAATAGTTCACCTAGATGAGTGATCTTTTTGCCACATGAGAGAACACGGGCCTGTTCTTATTTTTATTGGTTCAGCAGTGCAATAGGGAGTTATTTTGGATGCATGTTCCTTTCTTTGGATTGGAAAGTACCAATATGCTTTTTGTCTTATTCAGATTCCAAGCTTTATAGCAAATTTTAGAGAAAAATACTTGTGTTTCTTTTTGCCTTTAGGTGGCTAGTAATGGTATAGTTCCAAGGTCTTTTGTCTCCAAACTGCTCCATTACAAGATAAGAAAGCCTGACTGCAGGGTTTTACTACTCCTTTGCATCCTCTAGGCCAGTGGGAGTCTTGCATAAAATTGAATCTGTCAACACTCCCTCCACTCATTAGACATGGTCTGTTTAGTGGAAGAGTTTCTCTACTTGGCAAGAGATGCATGGTTGTTGTTGTTGTGTCTTTCGGCTTTTCCCGGTTAGGGGTCGCCACAGCGGAACTCTGGTCCGCTAATGATTGGCAGTAGATTTTTATGTGCCGAGTTGCCAGCTCTGACGCACAACCTTCAACAAAGGTACACCCATTCATGCATGTCTCCACACAGAAGACGCTTTAGCTGAGAATCGAACAGGACAACGTCTTACTGTGAGGCGACAATGCTACCACAGCACCACCACTGCAGTGCAAGAGATGCAAGGTATACTGCCTTATTTTGGGTAGCTAAAATGTGATAGACCTATATTGAGCGACTGTCCTGCTGGATGGCCATTATTCCATACTCATGGTGCATCTGTGTATATCACTGCCTACCTTGTGATGGGTACATCTGTGGCCAGTCACCAGCTAATTAAGCAGCCCGTTAAAGGTGGTTCAGAATCTCAGTCCACACTTGAAATTCCTTCTCCTCCTGGTAGAAGACAGAGATTAATAGACTTTCATATATTCATACTTGAGTAATAAGTCACCTTATGAGTTATTGGATTTTTGTTTTCAACTAGTTTAAGTAGTTTGGAGTATACATTTCTGTTAGACATTTATCACTGGATGAAGATGGCCAGTGAGGGTGCATTAAGTGGATGGTATAATATTTTGTTTACCATGAGTAATTTGGAAAGAGAAGTGTGATGAGAGAGGTCAAGCCAAGTGTCTAGGGAGAGATGACTGCTATTTATTGCAATGATCATTTAAAATATGTGTTGCTGTATATAGAGAACCTAGCTTGCTGTGAGCTTTTGTGATTGCAGAGTCTATGTAAAGATCAAACTTTAATTTGTTGTCAATGGTGATGCCTACTAATTTAGTGTTGGTGACATTTTTGATTTTTTTTTTTTGTGAGAATAATAAGCATAGTGTTATTTTTGGTTTATATTCCTTTGGAAGGAATGAGAGTAGTTTGGTTTTCTTTGGGTTTAATGTATTTGGGAATTTTTTAAATAGTCTTCAACAGAAGTGAAAACATTCTCTGAAATGGTTTCTGTGGTGTGTAGTCTAGAGGCTGAGCAGACCACTGGAGTGTTGTCTTTCTATTGAGTGATGGTGGCAAGTTTAGATTTTTTGTGTAGTATTTATGAATATGTTGAAAAGGGATTCATGTCAGGTCATCGAAGGCGGTTTTGGCAAAAAAACAAAAAAAAACAAACAAAAAACACTTGCCAAAACCACCTTTGAACAACTCGTGAATTTGGTTTTACAGGGTGGCAAGTCCCCCTGCACCACCATGTGGGAGAACACCCTCCATATCCCCTGGACTCGTTTATATACCAACCCTGAGGTCACACAACAGTGGAAGGGGAAAAAAAAAGCAAACTCCACTGTTACCGAAAGTAATTTCGGTGAATAGCACTCGCTGCTTTTGCATTTGCCAAAATTATGTTTGATGAGATGATGTGCTCCTGTTGATAAAAAAATATGGAGCCATGGGGAGCACCTGTTGTGACCTGGAGGCATGTATAGTGGAAGTCCATTCATTTTGCAGAGAAGGTGCCATTGTTTAAGTAGGCAGTAAACCATCTAATACTGGGAGGTGTGAAGCCAATAGAGTCTTTGTAGGAGAGTCTTTGTATAAGAATTTGAGTGAAACTGTATCAAAGGTTTTTTGATGCATCAAGGAGAAGAGTGGAGACAATAAGACATGAGTTTCTGCTCTGACAGCATCAAGGGAATGTAGTAGGGCTCTTCCGGGGCTGTGGTGGGATCGAAAAGCATTCCAGGTAGGAGAGAGTAATTGGTTTTCAAGAAGAAAGATTAGAAGTTGTGGATAGGTACATTTTTCAAGAATTTTGGAGAGTGAATGGAGTATTGCTATTGGGTGATAGCTTGGTGGATGTACCACCTTTGTGTAGTGGGATTAGGAAGAATGATTTCCGTAGAGCAGGGATGTAGTTTTCTGTTATGGATCTTTTAAGGAGGATGGATACTGGGTCACTTGTACTGTCTACAGTTGTACTGAGATATTCAGTTGGCAGGTTGTGAGGTGCCGGTGTTGTGGGTTTCAGGTTTTGAATGTTGTGTTTTGATGATATTGATCTGGATAGTTTTTAGGGTGAGTTGGGAGTCATTTGGGGTGTGTGTGTGTGTGTTTTGGTTTATTTTGGGGGAGAGCTGGGTAAGGTACAGGTTATGAAGCTGTCGTTGAATTTACCTGTTATATCTTTGTTAGGTTCAGATAGAAAGGATTTTAAAGTAGCATTTCTGCCTGCTTTCAAGAGGTTGTTTGAAGTTTTGCCAGAATCACTTGGATTTTTTTTTGTATTTGTGGCCTGGTTAGTGGATAAAAAAATTCCTTTTATCGTTACGGCCTTTGCCTTGTTGTAGTTTATGACAGAGATATGCTTCTAGATTTGCTTGGGTTCTGTTTTTGTAGTATAATTTGCAGGCGTTGTCCCTATCTTTCTTAAAATAGTTTAGCTTGATGGTTTAGCCAAGGGGCATTGTTTACTTTCACTGTCTTGTGTGTTAGTGAAGCTTGCTGATTTTGGTAAAAAAAGAATTACTTAAGTAAGAAACAGCTTCATCTAATGAAAGGTATTTGAAAACTCCCCAGTTGCATTGTTTGAGAGTGCCGTTGAAGATGGATTTGTCGGCATTTGTTAGATTTCTCACAGAATTAAATTGCAGTTGTTTAGGGGCTTGTGATAGTATTTGCTGATGTAAGTGGGGTGGTGATCACTGAGAGCATTTGAACAGAGTACCAGCTAGTTTGATTTTTTTTTGGGAGGGGGGTGGTTGAAACTATGTAGTCCAGAATAGATGAGTTAGTTTTTGGCTTTTTTGTCAGTTCTGGTTGATCCTTTGATCAGTCGTGTGAAGTGAAAGAGGTTAATATTGTGGGAGCGAAATTTATTTTTGTTTGTGGCCAATTCTAGGTTAAGGTCCCTTAGAAAAAATGGCTTCTTAATTGATGGTAGAGTATAACCAGTTTTAGTACATTTTCAATTGTGTTAGCATTGATTGGGGAAGGGGTGTAGTTAGTGATTTAATAAGAGTTTGGTTATTAGCAGCTTTTCATTGATAATTTGTGGAATAGTTGGGTGGCAAGTATAAAATTGTAGTGTGGCTTGAAAGATGATGGCCATTCCATCTACCCTTTACCTGTTTGGTCTTTTCTAATGATACTGTATCAGGAAGTATAACTTATTTGTCATTAATTTTTGGTTTTAACTAGGTTTCTGTTATTACTACAAAGTGAAGGTGGTATATGGGGAATTGGTAGAGATAAACTGCCTTAAAACATAACTCGGATTTGAGATGTAAGGGTAGTGTGACTGAGAAAATCACTACTAAAATGGCATCAACCCAGGAGTCCCTGTAGTTTTGTTTTTAAACTTATGAGGCATTTTTTATAGACTTTTATAAAACAAACTGTGGATTTACTACTGAAGATAGCAACAAATGTCATATATACTTTTGTTTGAAGCATGCCATGAAATGTTGCTTTACATGCTTTTAGAGTAAACTAGCATCATATAGGCCTCCTACTTCTATCAAGAGATTTATATTAGCAGAGTATGTAATTTAAATTCTGTGCAGCATTACAGACACATAAATGTTTAGTGGCTTGCTTAAGTGTAATAACAGACAGCAACAGCTGGGTGAGATGCTGTCTTTCATAATTTGGATGTGTATCATCATGAAATGTTTTTCGTGAAATTCAGTGTTTGAGATCAAGAAGACCATCGTATTGTTTATTCTACTTCATGTAGAAGGTGCTTGGAGAGAGACAACAAGCCTTGTTCAGAGAATTGCTGATTGCATTGTCTTGCAATGAGGGACATAACTATCCATTGGAGAATGTTGCTGCTAAAAATCTATGCACCAGTGGTATGGGTCCTTTCAGTGCTTGCTTCGAGGATGTCACCATTGCAAATGTTTTTTGTCATGGAAACTGTGCTACTGGTTTATGTTTGCCACGTGTTATTCCATGAACTATGATCCCCGGTCTCCGGCCTTCTTTGGCACTTTAGTCCCTCAGAATGTAGTCATCTGAGCCCTTATCTGTTGGCTTTCCTCCTGGTGTTGTACCCCAGGGAAGTTCAGTTTTTTCTGTTAATAAATCTTTACATCATTTGTCATCTGCAGAGGGCAGGTAATGTCATAGCTTACAGATGTCTACACTTCTTAACAGTTGATCTGCAAAAAGGCTGTTTGCAAGTGTTATTTTTCTTCCATCACAATCCACCCTTGCCTCTCAGCATGGCCTCCTCACTCAGCATCCTTTGACTGGATTTTCCTAAAAGACAGATGTATGTATGTATGTACGTATATGTGTGTGTGTATGTATGTATGTGTGTGTATATATATATATATATATATATATATATATATCTATATAGGTTCACTGAATTTATTCAAAAGACCAAACATTGATGTTCAAAATGTCAACCACAAAACATTGATAGTGCAAATGCTAACACACTACTGTGTATTTATTTATTTATTTATTTTACATTTGTTGACCAGGCTAGTCTAACTGGAATACAAATCCATTTTCAGTAGAGGCCCGGGGAGAAAAGCTCCAACACAAACACAATATGGGCGGCGCAGTGGTGCAGCAGTTAACGCTTTCGCCTCACAGCAAGAGGTTCTCCGGTTCGATTCTCGACTGGGGTGCCTTCTGTGCGGAGTTTGCATGTTCTCCCTGCATTCGCGTGGGTTTCCTCCGGGTACTCCGGTTTCCTCCCACATTCTAAAGACATGCTTCTGAAGCATTTCTCCCCGGGCCTCCGCTGAAAACAGGATCTGTGGAACCTAGTCGGACTTTCCCGGTCAACAAATGTTAAATAAATAAATAAATGTATAATAAAAAGTTGTCACAATTCAGAGAAGTATAAAGTAGTTAAAAGTTCTGAACAGTTACAGCAGTATAGGCTTGATGCAGTTGTCATTACAAGAGTACATAGCTCATGATGAGAAGATATGAAAAGCAAAAATAAAATACAAAACAGTTGTTTACTTATAGAAACAGAAAAACATAGGATAAAAAAGATGTTTATACAAATGTACCATGTGATACAGTGAAATACAAGGTTTATAGGAGACAGCAAGAGGATGTCGTTAGAACATAATAATATTAGATGCAGAGAGCACATAGGAAATCGAAGAATGAAGAAAGACAGTCAGGGTTAGTACAAGGGCATAACCAATGAGTACTGAGAAATAGTTTTAGTTTCGGTTTAAAAAGTGTTATAGAGGGCAGGGATAGGAGTTCAGAGGGAAGCATGTTCCAGTGTTTGCCTACAGAGTTAGAGAACAAAGAATCTCCAGCTGAGTTATTGGATCTGCTAGTGGTAATAAGTAGCTTATTAGAAGAGTGTAAGTTCTTAAGATTGTTGTAGGGGGTAATGAGAGTAGTCAGTATAGGAGTATAGGTGGGGTAGTGCAGGCTGTTATGGATAATGGCAAGCTGGTGAAATAGTAACTGGTTTTGGAACTCTAGCCATCCTAATTGTTTTAGGTTGTTGCAATGATGTGTTCTAAAAGGAGAACCAGTGGCAAATCTAGCAATACTATGATAGGAGGTAGCAAGTCTGTTGAGGTTGTTTTTTGAGAGATTGGTATATTTGGGTGAAGCATAGAGTAGGGTAGAGATTAAATGAGTTCTAGCTATAGCTGTTTTGGCTGAAGGAGTAAGAAAGGGTTTGATTCTATAAAGGGATCCCAGTTTCTTATTTACTGTTTTTATAGTGATGTTAATATGAGTCTATCGAACTTTAGGTTATTATCTATGGTTATTCCAAGAAGTTTAGTGGTTGGGTCAGGAGATCGTTCTTGGATATAAGAGTGAAGTGAAGAGGGGTTGACCTGCGAGTAGGAGTAAAAAGTAGCAGTTTAGTTTTTTTAGGGTTATGTAGGAGGCATTGGCTTAAAAACCATTGCTCAACTGTACTGAATGCTTTTTGTGTAAGGGACTGTAGCTCGGAAGGAGTATTAGCTGAGCAAATAATGGTGGAGTCGTCTGCATATTGAATGCAGGTTGCATGAGGAATTGCTAGGTGGAGGTCATTAATGAAAATGGAAAATAGCAGTGGGCCTAATATAGAGCCCTGGGGAACACCAAGGGAAATGGGGAGGTGAGAAGATAGATTGTTTTCCCATAGTACTGCTTGTTGTCTATTGTCTAAGTAAGATTTAAACCATTTTAAGGCTAGAGTATCAAGAGAAAGAGATTTAAGTATTTCTATAAGGAGCTGGTGGTTAACCATGTCAAAAGCCTTAGATAAATCAATGAAGACAGAAGAGGAAAGAGTATTATTACGGTTTAAATTTATGCAGTCTGTGAAGGAAAGTAGAGCTGTGGTGGTACTGTGATTAGGTCTAAACCCATGTTGACAGTTGGCCAGTAGGTTTTTTTTCGATAAGATGGGTGAGTAGTTGCTTATGGATACATTTTTCCATAATTTTTGCCAGTGGAGAGAGTAGAGCTATTGGTCTATAGTTTGAAATGTCAATGGAGTTTCCGCCTTTATGTAGGAGGATGATGTGTGAGATTTTCCAGATAGATGGGATATTTCCTTCTGTTATCGTTCTGTTTATTAGTATGGAAATGGGGAAGGCTATGGCTTTGGCACCTTTATGCAGGTATTCTGCAGGTAGTTGGTCAGCAGATGGGGGGGTAGTAGGTTTTAGTTTTTCTAGAAGAGAGCAAATGAAGGAAGTAGGAACAGGTTTTAGCTGAAATGATGGAATTGGGTCAGTTGGTGAGGTGGTTAGATTAGGGGAACTTGGAGATAATTGCTTAGCTAGTGTTTGAATGGCATCTGTAAAGAAAGAATTGAAGGCATTGACAGTTTGTGTTGGATTCTCATGGTTAGAGCCTTGTGGGCTAGGTGTAATAGACTGGTCTGGGTGTAGGAGTTTGTTGATGCTGGACCAAAATTTTTGTGGATTCCTTTGGTTAGTTTGTTGTAGTTGGATATAAACGTTTTTTTATCTAAGAGGACAGCTTTTTTAGTAGTATTTCTCAGTTGTCTAAAGGTTTGGTGGTCTGTTGAATTCCTAGTAGTGTGCCATTTTGCCCAAGATTTGTTTCTATGGAGGATTTTCTGTCTAGTAGCTGTAGTGAGCCATGGGGCAGGTTTAACCTTATTTCTAATAGAGCGTACTATGGCATAATGGTCAAGGATGGCTAAGAATGCAGAATTAAAGTAGTCAACTGCTTCATCTAAAGGGAGTATTTTTAGTGGTGACCAATTGCAGTGTTTGAGTTCTAGCTGGAAAAGTTCAGGGTTAAAGAATTTTTTAGTCCGTCCTATTGTCTAATAGGAATTTGGGTGAGGTATGCTAGTTTTGTGTCTGATGATATATGTGAGTGAGTGGTCACTCAGATCATCAGGGAGGGTGCCTGCTTTGTATGTGTGATGTGGAGAGTTTATAAGAATCCAATCTAATGTGGTTTCTTTGTTGTTGGTTTTATTAATTCTTGTAGGGGAGGTGATGACTTGTGAGAAGCCATAAAGATTAATATGGGTAGTGGGATGAGGGGTACTACAGGACTTCCAGTCAATGTTAAAGTCTCCAAGGACTAAAGTTTCTTGTGGAAGATTAGTTGATAGCCAATTGAGAATACTTTCAAGGGTGTTAGTTATTTCCAGGGGGAAGGTAAATACAAGCAATGTTTATGGATTTGAATTTGTTGACTTGAAGTTTAGTGACAAGGATTTCAGCATTATTAAATATAGGTTGGTTTATGTTTGAAGTGGCAACTTGTAGATTATTTCTATAGAGGACTGCAACATCCCCTCCCTTTTTGTTAATACAGTCTAATCTGAGGATACTGTAGCCAGGCGGGGTAATTTCATTGTCATTAATGGAAGGTTTAAGCCAGGTTTCAGATAAACATAAGATGTCAAATTGGTAGAGTTGTAATAGGGCATGAATATGGGTAATCTTGTTGTTAATGCTACGAATGTTAAGATGTGCTAAAGAGAGGGAGTTTAATAGGAGTATGTGTATTAGATGTTCTTCATCTCACATTGCTGCAGTCCTTACATATGGGTAGTCCGCTGTCCTCGGTCGGCCCGAATACCAAAGTATAAGGCTGACGTCGGTCAAGGCGCTTAGAACTGACATCAGAACGTCAGGGTACAAAAGCGCATGACCGACGTCATATCCTCAGTCTTTTTTGCCGCATGGTCCGATGCAGAAGCAGCGTTGCAAGTGCCGTTCGGCGTTCTGAAATTTTTCGAGTTCGGAGTTTCAGACCGAATCAAAGTTGGCTAAGTACCCCGTTGGGGAATATTTTGGTTTTTTCTTGCCTAAGTGTTTTACCGGATGTCAGAAAAAGTGAATAACTGTATTTCTTGTGGGAAACAGATACCGCATAGGGATTATCATTCTTTGTGTATTCCTTGTTTGGGGCCTGAGCACGACGTTGTTGGGTGTCGCTTTTGTGCTAGATTCAGTAAGCGCACTATTGCGAAGGTTAGATTGTGCTAGGCTGGTCTTCGAAGCGGTGCAATTATAATATGCCGTCGGATTCTCCGGCGCCCGCTTCTTCGAAGAAGCGCAAAGACAAAGCAGTTAAACCCAGGCAAGAAGAGTCGTCCGTTCCAGACGTCGGTTCTTTAGAGGCGTCAGTGGAACCGGTGGTTCCGACGGAGGCTTCTCTGGAGTCCCAGGGGGAGACTTTGATATTGCAGGATGTGGCCTCTCAGGAGGCAGGTCAGGCTGAAGGGGCTTCCCAGGTTACTGTACTCCCCTCCCTTCCTAGGGTGGTTAGGCCCTCTCCTTCTGTTTCCAAGGCTTCTCCCAGAGGCAGGCCAGGTTTAGCTTCTGTTGGGGTCTCTCCTAGTGCAGCAGGGTCTGTGCCCAAGAAGCACATGCTTAAAATGGCAGAAGATTTGATTACTCTGATTAGAGGTTCTTTGCCCCCTCCTGATAAGAGACCTAGGGTGGAGCCAGAGTTGAGGAGTTTTGAGCAGGCTTCGGATGTTTCGGAGTCTTCGGCTGAAGACTTGCAGGAGTACTCTCCTTATTCTGATTCTGATGCAGATGATTCGACTCCTTCTGCTTCTCCTCCAGAGGATTTTTCTTTTTCAGAGACTCTTCATTCCATGAGGGAACATTTTAAGTGGGAAGGTCAGGATTTCTCTGATTCCAGGAAGAGGCTTAGGGAATTTTTGCTTTTACCCCAGCATAGGCCCTTGGCTATAACTCCTGTTCTGGATGTTGTGGAAGATGTGTTTGCAGAGGCTTCACTTAATCCTGATTCTCTGCCTCCTGCTCCTGTTAAACCGGATAGGTATTACAGGGTGCCTGAGGCTCATAAATATCTTTATAAGAGTCCTAGGGCGGACCCAGAAACTGTTAGTCAGGGACCTAAGGGTGTCAAGGCCTCTGTTGTAAAAAATCCGGTTCCTCCAGATAAAGAGGCCAGAGCTTTGGATAGATGGGGAAAGAAAGTCTATACATCTTCTACCCTAGCTATGAGGGCTTTGAATTGCCAGTTTCATATGTTGAAATATCAAAACTATCTTCTTTCTCAATTGAAGTCTAAGGTGGATGCTCTGGCGGAAGGCATTGAGTG
Source organism: Protopterus annectens (assembly GCF_019279795.1). Taxonomy (NCBI): domain Eukaryota; kingdom Metazoa; phylum Chordata; order Ceratodontiformes; family Protopteridae; genus Protopterus; species Protopterus annectens. Next base: position 398,676,693 of record NC_056729.1, on the reverse strand, counting down.
TAAAGAATTACAAGATTTGGTGCATGTTTCAGAGCAGGTGGGTAAGCATTCTTTACAATGTGGTTTTGATGCTGTACAGGCCTCATCTAGAGTGGCTGCCACTGGTTCAGTTCTTCGAGGCACGCATGGCTGAGGGATCAGAATTTATCTGACCATGTTAAGACAAGGATTTTGGATGCTCCTTTACAGTCTGATGTGTTGTTTGGTTCACCTGTGGAGTCAGTCTTGAAGAAAATGGAAGACAAGGCTAAGTCCATGCAGGCTGTTAAAGATTTTTTGCAAGTGCAGCCTCCAAAGTTTAGTAGGAATTGGCCTGCTAAGGGGTGGACGTATCCTTCTTATGATTCTCAGTCTAGGGGTAGATCTAGACGTGGTAGGGGCAGAGCTCAGAGTTCTTTCAGACCTAGAACAGGGAGTTCACCTGCACAATCTTCGGGTGAGGGCAGGGGCCAGTCCTTTCGTAAACAGGCCCAATGACCTACCTTTTCAGCTGCCAGATCCTTCTTGCCTGGCAGCTCCTTTGGGAGGAAGGTTGGCACTCTTCAAGGAAAATTGGAATTTGATTACCCAAGACAAATGGGTATTGGATATCATACACCGAGGTTACAAGTTTTATTTCCATACCTTGCCTCCTTTCAAAGGCATGCCAGACGTTCCTCCTCAGCAAAGACTAGAGGCTCACAAACAAATTTCTCTGCTACTTCAAATAAGGGCCATACAACCGGTCCCTCTGCCAGAAGTGGGCCTAGGATTTTATTCTCGCCTGTTCCTAGTACCAAAGAAAGGGAACACGTGGAGACCAATCTTGGATTTATCTATCCTCAACACATATCTGGACATTCCCAAGTTCAAAATGTTGATGTTACAACAGCTTTTACCTCTGCTGGGCAAAGATCACTGGATGGTGACTCTGGATCTCAAGGAGGCTTACCTTCATGTTCCTATCAGGCTCAGTTGCAGAAAGTGTCTGCGTTTTCGGACTGGGACTTCTCATTATCAGTTCTCTGCATTGCCCTTTGGCTTATCTACTGCGCCCAGAGTGTTCACGAAGGTTCTGGCTCCAGTGATAGCTTTCTTCAGGCTAAGAGGAATACAGATCTATCCTTATTTGGACGATTGCCTGATTCTGGCCCAAGGAAAGGAACGAAATAAAGTCCAGTCTAGTACCCTCTCAGGACATGTGCTTTCTGGGTGTGAGACTGAATACAGCATCCCAGATGGCCTTTTTGACCCCAGACAAACAAAAGAATCTTTCTCTTTACTTCCATCAATTGTCTCATCAGTCCAGGCTGACTGCAAGGACAGTCCTTCAAGCCTTGGGGTTCATGGCATCTTGTATTCTGGTACTTCCCAATGCCAAACTGCATATGAGGAAGCTACAATGGTATCTCAAAAATGTATGGACACAGCACTGCCAAGATATGGACACTGTCATTCAGATAATACCTTGCATTCAAAAGGAATTTTTGTGGTGGGCTCAGGAATGTCACCTAAACAAGGGACTCTCTGTGACCCGGCCAGAGGCGAGTCAGATTCTAACGACAGATGCCTCAGACAAAGCTTGGGGAGCTCATCTAAATGGAAAGTGGGTACAAGACACGTGGCCTGCCAGACTTCAACATCTGCATATCAACTTGAAGGAGATGTTAGCAGTCCAATTTGCATTAATAGCTTTCAAGGATTTACTTCTTCCAGGGCAGGTGTTGGTTCTAACAGACAACACAACTGTCATGTGGTACATCAACAAGCAAGGGGGAACGCATTCTTATCCTCTATGCAGACAAGCAATGATTTTGTGGGAGACTGCTCTCAGTTTACAGCTAAATCTTCAGGCAAGGTTTCTGCCGGGAACACAGAACTCCTTAGCAGATGTGTTGAGCAGACAAATTATGGATCCCCACGAGTGGAAATTGGATCCTCATGTATTTCAGAAATTGACAGTGTTATGGGGAACTCCAGACATAGATCTGTTCGCTTCTCCACTAAACTACCAGCTGCCAAAGTTTTGCACACAAAGGTTTCATCCCACAGCTTGGAAAGTGGATGCTCTCTCATTCAATTGGAGCAATCTTCATGTGTATGCCTTTCCACCTCTGCCTGTCCTCCCAAAGGTACTCCTGAAGGTCAGACAGGACAAGCCAAAGATGATTTTAATAGCTCCAGATTGGCCTCGACAGCACTGGTACCCATTACTGAGAAGTCTGGTACGGGAGCCTCCATGGCCTTTGCCTTCGATTCCACACCTGCTGTCTCAGGAGAACAGTCGTTTACTCAATGTCAAACTTCACTCTCTACATCTAACAGCCTGGCATATTCTGTTTTAAACCCTGGAGGGTCTCAGCTTCCACAGCAAGTTTTGAATGTTATTTTGGAGGCCAGAAGGCCTAGTACAAAAGTGTAATGCAGATAAATGGAGGAGGTTTTATTTTGGAGTACAGCAAAGGAATTTGATGTTTCTAAGCCTAATTTAAGTGTGGCTCTTCAATATCTTACTGAGTTACTGGACAAAGGTTTGTCCTTCTCCTCTATTAAGGTTCATGCTGCAGCAATTTCTGCTCACTATGACTGTGACCCACCATTGTTTTCTCATCCTTTGTTTAAGCAATTCCTTAGAGGGGCAAAGAATATAAGACCCCACGTAGAGCTCCTACTCCTGCTTGGGATCTCAATTTTGTGTTGGAGAAACTCACTCTACAACCTTTTGAGCCTGCAGCTACTGCCGAGCTGAAATATTTATCATGGAAGACTGCTTTTTTGTTGGCCATTACCTCTGCGAGAAGGGTTTCTGAATTACAGGCCCTTATGGCGGTTGAGCCTTTCTTAATTTTCCATAAGGATAGGGTATCTTTGCACTAATCCTTCCTTTATGCCTAAAGTGGTTTCTAGTGTGGCTTTAAACCAAACTATTCATTTGCCTACTTTTTATGCAAACCCCCAAAATAAAGGGGAAAAGATTTTGCACACTTTGGATATACACAGGCAGTTGCGATATTATTTGAGCAGAACTAAAGGGTTCAGGCAGTCTCAGCAGTTATTTGTTTCATTTGCTTTGGGTTCTCAGGGCAAGCCTGTTTCAAAACAAACTATTTCTAAGTGCATTGGGTTTTGTATTGCTTTCTGTTATTCCCATCATGGTAAGGAGATTCCAGCTGGGATTAGGCCTCATTCCACTAGGGCTACTGCCACTTCTACAGCTTTTTAAAGGGGGGTGGCAACTAAAGATATTTTGGAGGCAGCTACTTGGAGTTCAGTGCATACTTTCTCTAAGCATTACCACCTTCCACTTTACTCTAAATCTAGGGCTGGTTTTGCCACTGCAATTTTACAGGGCATTTTGGCAGCTCCTAATGCTCTATAGTTTTGCCATCCTCCCTTACCTCTGCTTTGGGATTCTACCCATATGTAAGGACTGCAGCAATGTGAGATGAAGAACATAGTACAATTTTGTACCTACCATAAATGTAGATGTTCGAAGATCCACATTGCTGCAGTCCAATTTACCCTCCCTCCTTCCCCTCTGTAGTTAGAGGCGGTTGTGTGGTTTGGGTTGTGAATATTGTAAATATTGTAAATAGGATTAGTGCAGGGGTGGTTGGTTGGTTTTGCTGTCTTTGGTTTTGGCCTTTCTTTTTAGGGCCTTCTGACATCTGGGGCAAGAAAAGACTGAGGATATGACGTCGGTCATGCGCTTTTGTACCCTGACGTTCTGATGTCAGTTCTAAGCGCCTTGACCGACGTCAGCCTTATACTTTGGTATTCGGGCCGACCGAGGACAGCGGACTACCCATATGTAAGGACTGCAGCAATGTGGATCTTCGAACATCTACATTTATGGTAGGTACAAAACTGTACTTTATGTTAGAGTTGCCTAGTTCAGTGGCAGGAATATTGTTTGGGCCAGGGTTAGGATGAATGTCTCCATCTAGCAGGGCTAGATGGAGTATTCTGTATATTGGGTTGTTAAATTTACAGAAATAATAAAGTAGTTTTCTTGTTTGTAGGTTACTATACTTTATATGGGTTAGTCTATGATATTTGTTTTGCAAGTAGCAGGGGCTAGTTGTGGTGTTAAAGCTGGGTTGGGAGATAGCTAGTAGTGGTGTGGAAGTTAATTTCGAGGGGAATAGATGGTTTGGGTGTAATGGTTGTTCATAGGAGGTTAATAAATAGGCAATTAGTAGAGGAGGTAGGAGAGAGGCAAAGGCTATGAGCTTTAATTTATTAAGGTAGGGTACTTTGGCCATAATCCTGGTATGAGATGTGTAATAGACAGGGGTGTGCAGTAGTAGTAGTTGGCTAATTGAAACTGTAAAGATAGGGAGGAATTATGATAAGGTGAGGAGAGGTAAGTAAGTAAATTAGGGTGGGGAGTGGTAATAAGGTGTGTTAATTGATTGGAACAAAGAAGATGGGGGTGTGGTTAGTAAAAATAAATGTAGGAACCTTGGGGGTGGGTGGAAATTGGGGGTAGGGGAGGGAGCGGAGTGAGCCCATAGGGCGAACGGAGCGGGTAGAGACAGTTGAGTGAAACAGTCAAGGTGAACAATCAGTGGGATTCTGATTGTGGAATACTGCCTGCAGAGGTAAGTAAGTTTGAGATCTGTATAGGGAGAGTAAGAAGTAGTATAAGAGTATGTAGAGGTGGAAGGTGGGAGATTAGAGCAGAGCAGGTTTATAGGTAGGGTCAAAAGTAAGAAGGCTATAAATCAGTTTAGGAAGAACAGAGCTTTTCAAGGAAGGGGGGCTATAGGAAGGGATAGGGAAGAGGGTGCCACCTAGTGGGCAGTCAGGTTAACTACAGCAGAGGTAAAAAAACGGGGAAGGCTAGACTAGGGCTAGAGAAACAATCTATTTGCATAGGATAAGAAAGCTAAATTTGTGAGAAGGACTAACGTGTGTCTACAGGATACAAGGGGGTGGGTTTGGCTACTGGGTGATCAGGCTGAGAGGCTACAGTTAACAACAACAAGGATTTAAGTAGTTTACTGATGTAGCTTTAAAGCCAGTATTAAGAATAACACATACTCTCATTTCTTTTTTTTGGGAGAGCACAGGATTACACTTATGAGGTGATGGTACAGCTGGATGGTTGGGATGGGTCCTTAGTTCCCTGCTGGTTAATAATCTCCTAGTGGAGGGTAGGCAAGCTGGAGAGGTAGGAGCAGATATATAACAAAACAGCAACAGGAGAGAAAGGAAAAAAGAGAGACAAAATAAACCTTATTAGTTGGCACACGGCAAAATTGTTAGGCAAAATACTTAATCACTTAGAAGCAAACAATTCATATCTCTGGAAATGGAGAAGAAAAAGATGACATCTTGCTGCAATCAATTATTATTCAACGTTACACAATTGCCGTGGAGTAATGAAACACTGGTACAGGCAATAACTTTTAAAGGTACCACTCTGTGTGAAGAGCACAGCTAGAAGCAGTCCATTAAATACGACAGACCAAAAAGACAGTTGCATTGTAGAATAAGCAGTATACAGTTTGGTGCTAATTGAAACAAAAAAGACTATGAACAGAGCCTCATATGTTACAACAGTCTTTTGTAAAGTCACAATTTAGTCTAGAAATAGCATGAGAAGAACAAATAAATCAGTGCGGCTTATTTTATCTAAAGCTACTTGCGATAGCAAAGTATAGGTAATCAGATATGCAGTCGCTTGCAGAAGCTCTGTGACAATAATATTTGGCTAAAGTACGAGGCAGTCACTTACTAAAATGAGTGAGAAAAGGGCACTAAAGACCTACTGATTCAGCATCAATTCACTGTTAAGTGGAGCTGAGATACGCAGTTTGCTTAGAGTACACTTACTGAGCCATAGGTAAGCTAAGGATTTAGCCAGAAGAGTGGGTATATATTTTAGATGCTATACGTCAGTATTAAACTAATAGTATGGAAAAGAAGAAAGTCAACCTTACCCTTTTAACCGCTCTTTGTGTTAGGAGTGAGACTAGCATTTTATATAGACAAAAATAGGTACAAAAAATGTCTGCTTTAATGCAGAGTTAGGTTTCCCTCTGGTTAGCCACAAATTAACAGAAGCACATTTAATGCGTTATTTCTGTAGTTAAAAGGAAGCAAGTTGATTAAATCTATGCCAGCTTTATTGTAGAGTAAGACTACCCCCTGCTTCACCGCATATTAACAGAAGCGCATTAAGTGCGTTTCACTAGTGATAAAAATGGGAGCTGATTCATTGTAGCTATGCCGGCTGTAATATAGAATAAGACGTCCCCCTAGTTCACCGCATGGTAGCAGAAGCACATGTAATGCGTTTTCACTGGTGATAAGTGGTGGCAGAGTGGTTATAGCAAAGTCGGTTTAATGTTGAGTAGGATTACCCTCTAGTTCACCGTGTATTAACATTAGCATTTTAAATACATTTTACAGGTAAAAAGTAGAGGGAGGTATAGGTAATTGCTGTGTCAACTCAAGTGGATAATATGTCTACCACCTGAAGTACCATGTATTATCAGTAGCGCATATAATGCGTGTTGCCTGTAAACATGGTTAAAGGGGTAAAAACGCCATTACCTTTGAGTGGCACTGGCCAAGATAGCTTCAAAGTTGATTAGTTTAACATCGAGTGAGATCTCCTGCCACAATTTGCGAGTGAGAGTGAGGGAGGGCAGGCGAATAAAAACCTTGCTATTATTTAAGTAGAGATCCACCACTCAAAGTTATGCAGGTTCTATGTAAGGCATGGACAATCAATAGTATTCTTTAGCGGACAAATTTCCAAGGCTAGATATGTAATTAAAACATGAAAAACCCGTAAGAGCAAGTTCTGGGTAAACAGGAATGTCCTATCTCACCTATTGTATACAAACGCTAATACTGGTATGATAGTAGCTTGTAAACCAACAATGTAGTAGTAATTATACAATCCTAGGGCACATTAATTAATTAAGAACACAGATAAAAGCTGATAACATTAACATACAATCCTACAGCACATTACTTAAGAACATTCTTAATTAAGAACACAGATATATAAAGCTGATAACATTAACAGTTTGCCAGCTATTAAACACAGAGATACTCACTTACATATGATCGGAGCACAGGGGCCTGGAGCACGCAGCAGCCTAGGGGTAGCCTAGCTAGTAAAGATGGCGCCGGGGGGGCAGGTATTATATATAAGATATTAGGAGGATATGAGGTACACAGGGGAGGGGAAAGAGAGGTAGAAGCAGGTAAGAAAAAGGCGGGACTAGAGTAGGGAAGAATGGTGAGAAGGGTGTAAGTTCATTACGTAATAAGAGGGGGGGGTTATTGAAGTGAGGAGGCAATGAAATATGGTACAGGCGGGGAAAATAGAGGCAAGAGAATGGAATAATAAACAGGTTAGTAGAAAGATGTATGTTAGGAATACACTAGATGAGGAAGAGACAGTTGAGTGAAACAGTCAAGGTGAACAATCAGTGGGATTCTGGTTGTGGAATACTGCCTGCAGAGGTAAGTAAGTTTGAGATCTGTATAGGGAGAGTAAGAAGTAGTATAAGAGTATGTAGAGGTGGAAGGTGGGAGATTAGAGCAGAGCAGGTTATAGGTAGGGTCAAAAGTAAGAAGGCTATAAATCAGTTTAGGAAGAACAGAGCTTTTCAAGGAAGGGGGGCTATAGGAAGGGATAGGGAAGAGGGTGCCACCTAGTGGGCAATCAGGTTAACTACAGCAGAGATAAAAAAACGGGGAAGGCTAGACTAGGGCTAGAGAAACAATCTATTTGGATAGGATAAGAAAGCTAAATTTGTGAGAAGGACTATCCTGTGACTACAGGATACAAGGGGGGGGGGGTGGTGGTTTGGCTACTGGGTGATCAGGCTGTACCGAACAATAACTTTAGTGCATGCAAAATCAAAACAAAAAAAATTTTAAATAAAACTCAAACCCTTCTAATCATATATACAAACGTTGAGATCTCACAATATCGGAGAAAGGGCATTTCCCCAATCCTGAGAATTGTGTGATCTCACTCACCTGTTGACCATATGATTAGTCCAAATTTTGTTGTTTAAGCAGTTGTTGACCAAACATAGTTTCGACAAAATTCAATGCTTCTATCTATGTATGTGTGTATATACATATATTTATATATTAAATATGTTTACTTGTATGTATTTGTGTATCTACATCTATGTGTTTATAGGTTTGTATGAATTATTTATATATATATATATATATATATATATATATATATGTATGTATGGTTTCACTTCAAAATGTCAAACTCATAACATCTAATTTCAAAATATCAAGACCATAAGATCGAAAATTCAAAACATCTAAAACTCATAACATCAAATGTGAAGTTGTTCAGTCTCACCATTCATTCTTCACTGATGGGTTCGGAGCCATTCCCTCGGCTCCGACACGGCTGTTAGCAAGCTCAAGGTTTACCAGTTGCTCGAGACCAAGCCCCTTATCCCATAATGCACTGCTGGAATTACCTCCGATCTAGTTTGCCACGGCATGGATTTCTGTGGTTCCAGCTTGCTCGAGCCTAAATCTTCATAGATTATTAAAGAAAATCGCAAGTTTTCTGTCTTTTCTTCTATTAGAAAAATATATACTTATAGTTCACTTGTTAGGATAGTTTTTATAGCCCTCTTCCCTGTTAATACTATATTTGGTGTGTTTTTCATAGTGGCCTCGTGTTGGCCTACTTTTGGTAGTAGTGTGTATTGGTAGTCAGATTAGAGTTTTAGTGTTAGTTTGAGTGCTTAATACTATTTAGCTAATTTTGGCCCCCTTTTCTGTTGGGCCATTGTTTCAGTGTTTGTTGGTGGTTATGTTCCCATCACTACTAGCTAGCCTTTGGCTTCGTTATTGTGGATAGTGGTTTTGGTTATTGGACATGTCTGAGGAAAAACAAAAGCATCCAAAGTCTAGGTTTAAAAAATGCCCAGACTGCGGACAAAAGATGTCCATTACTGATACTCGTGTGCAATGTGTATATTGTCTAGGAGCTCTTCACTTGCAAGAGTCATGCAGCATATGTCACTCCTTTTCTTCCAGGGTTACATTAGAAAGGAAGAGGAAATTAGTGGACAGGGGTTTACTAAAACACCCTTTTTTTGAGGCGTTGAGTGACCAGGATGGGGCCAGTAAGTCCTCTCGTTCTTTCCAATCCGCAGGAGACTCAAAAGCCACAAAAAAAATCTAAGAAGAGTGAGAATGCTGACTCATCAGCTCCACAGTTCTCGGAGCCGAGTGTCCCTTCTTCTCGGATCCGGTCCACTGTTCTGGAGCCAGTATCACAGTTGCCATCATCTCCTATTCTCCAGTCTGCACCGTCAGTACACTTGTCTAGGTCCTCTGTTAGTCTTTCTGATCTGGACATGGACCGACTGGTACAGAAGCTGTTAAAAGCACCAGGCCTAGCTAAATTGCTGTCTGCTCCGACCCTAGCATCGGAACCGAAGACCATTACCCTGGAATTGACTGCTCTCCCTTCTAGTCGTACTGGGCTTTCGGTGCCAGAGGAGGCTGACCTGATGATCGAAGAGCCCTTGGAGCCGACACCTGTTCCAGTGTTGGTTCCATCTGCTCGGACGTCCTTGGCACCGACTGGGGACTCTAGGAGCCAACATTCTCCTGTTGGGTCTGGGGAGGGTAGTCGCACCGACTTGTCTGTGCCAACTCTTCCTCTCGGCTACGGCTCGGATGAGCTCGGCTCCTACCTCGGGCTCGGAGCCCACAGCCTCGGTGCGGGAGTGGCTTGAGGTTCCTTCGGGTCCTTCGACTCCTTCCCATCGGAGCCGTGATGCCTCTGAAGCCATGAGGCGAGTATGGTCTCCTAAGACTTTCTCGACGTCAGGATTGGTCTCTTCTTCCCCTAAGGTGCCTGTGTCCTCTTCTGTTTCCATCGGCTCCAAGCGTAGAGACCCTGAGCCTCAGGTAGCCCCACTGGGCGTTCCCTGCTCTTCTGAGACTTCCCCGGACGTTCCCGCTGAGGAGGTTCCCAGAAAGAGAGTGTGCAAGAGGAGGCACCTGGACTCCCCACAGGAGTCTTTGACATCTGACACTGTCTTAGATGAATCAGAAGGGTCCCCCGAACCCCCTTTGAGGATATCTCCTTTGCAGAGATACTTGAGATCCTTAGGCAGAGGGGTGATTGGCATTCAAAAAACCCTACTGAGGATAAGTCAGTTCTCCTGAAGGCTTTCGGTTCTCAACCTTCCACCTTTTGGGTGTCTCCGCCCTATGATGAGCTTATGGACCTGGTCTCTTGTAGGGCGGTCTCCGCCCTATGATGAGCTTATGGACCTGGTCTCTTGTAGGGCGGGCGTGGGAGTCACTGGAATCTATGGAACTTGTCCATAGGAGGCCTAACAAGTTCATTTCTGCCCCCGTAGATAAGTCCTTTTTGACCAAGGGAGTTCCTGTTGATGCCATGGTGGTGGCGGCAGCCACCAAAAAGGAAATGTCTGAGACATCCTCGTTTATGCATCCTCCTAACAGAGAGTCTAGGATTATGGATAGATATGGGAAATGCATGTTTAGTTCAGTGACTTTCACACTTAGATCACCGAACTATTTGACTCATTTTACCAGACTGCAGAGAGATCTCCTTAAGGAGTTAGGAGATACTCTTCAGGGTGCAGTAGCTGCAGGTGCTTCTGACAAAGTTGCCACCCAGCTTGCTACTCTAAATTCAATTGTAAACTCGTCCATGCGTCTCATATCGTATGCAGTTGATGGCACGAGTAGGGCGGCAGGTACAAGAGTTGCCCTTTGTAGACACTCCTGGATGCGCCTCTGTTCCTTTGAGGAGCCTTTCAAGTCTTCATTTGTGAATACCCTGTTTGACGGCTCATCTCTCTGTGGGCCTAAAGTAAAAGAAACATTGACCAGGTGTGAGCAAGAGGAAAAGATTCTGTCTGCCGTAGGAGTCCGTTTTTCTACCCCTACTCTGCTTTATCCCAAGGGCCAAAGGGGAGGGAAGATGTGGTTCTGAAAATCCCAAGGAGCCTTTCAGGACACACATGGCGAAACCCCCTCTAGGGGCAGAGGAGGGGGTTGTAATGGAAGATATGCTGCCCTCACGGCAGAGGGGGTCACCAGCAGGGTGACGGAGATAATTTCTCTGGACAGCCCTACCAGCGCTGCTGAGCGGAGGCCTGACTGTCCTGCTCTGGAGGCAGTTGGGGGTCACTTATCTTTGTCCACAGAAGCCTGGCTGGACATAACAAAAGACAGATGGGTACAAGGTATCATTTCCAGAGGGTATTTCTCCTCTCCTCCCACTTCCGTCAGGAAAATCCCAGACGTTCCATCCAGTCACAGGGAACAAGCAACTATAGAGGTCCACAAGTTGCTAGAAAAGAGTCATCCAGCCCGTCCCAGCAGACCAAACAGGATTCAGAACTTACTCAAGATTCTTTTTGGCTCCAAAGAAAACATGGGACTGGAGACCCATTTTGGACCTCAGCAGACTCAACCAATTTGTCAAGAAAGAGAAGTTCCAGATGGTCACACTTCAGTCCATACTTCCCTTTTTAGGGAAAGACAATTGGATGTGCTCAATTGATCTCAAGGATGCGTACTACCACAAAAAGATGGCCAAGCCATCCAGACATCATCTGCATGTCCGGCTGAGAACCAATCACCATCAATTCTGAGCCCTACCCTTTGGTCTCACTACAGCCCCCAGAGTGTTCACCAAATGTATGGCAGTGGTCACGGCTCACCTGAGGCATCTAGGATTCCAGGTGTTTCCGTACCTAGATGATTGGCTCCTTACCTCCACCACCAGGCATCAACTGATTCGGGCAAGAGAATCCACTCTGACACTCTGCAATCCACTTAGGCATTACTGTCAACTTAGAAAAGTCTGCCTTGTCACCATTGCAGCATATCATTTTTATCAGGACACAGTTAGACACTTCAACCACCACTCTACGTCTACCATTCGAGAGGGTCTCACTTCTACGCCAACATGTCAGCTCACTGGTGTCAAAAGACAGTGCTCCAGCAGCAGAGGTCTTAAAAGTACTGGGTTTGATGGCAACAGGAATCTTAGCCATACCATTAACAAGGATGCATATGCGGATTCTTCAATGGCTACTGTTCACTCAATGGTCTTATCAGGAACTTCCACTGAAGCATATGATTGTGATAAATTCTTGCAAGAGAGACCTTCAGCAGTGGTTGACGTCGATTCATGTCACAATAGGACGTCCATTTGTACTACCCCCGCTGATAGCCACTGTGACCACGGACGCTTCCCTGATAGAGTGGGGGGGGTCATTTTCAGGGAAAGACTGCCCAAGGCACATGGACGGATCAAGAATCACATCTGCATATCAGTGTTCTAGAGATGAGAGCAGTACTTCTGGTGTTGCAGTACTTTCAGGACTCTCTTCCTCTAGGGACAATTGCAATTCAGACTGTCAGTGGTCTGGTATTTGAGCAAACAGGGCGGGACCAAGTTTTACCTTCTTTGCCAAGAAGCCCTCATAGCTTGGCAGTGGGCTGCATCATCCCAGCGCTTTCAGTTGGCAACGCACATCCCGGGGAGATCCAACATGATAGCAGACAAACTGAGCAGGGCAATTTTGTTGCCACACGAGTGGTCCCTCAATCAGGACATTGCTGACAGAATTTTCCGCAAATGGGGCCAGCCTTGCTGCGATCATTTTGCCAGTCACATCAACACCAAATGCAGAAGCTACTTCGCCCTGATTCCCCCTCCGGGACAACCCCTGAGAGACGCACTCAAACATGATTGGCCCCAGGGTCTCCTATATGCATTTTCCTCCAATCCCACTAATACCAAGATTTTTACAGAAAGCAAAGTCGCTGGGAAGGACCATCATTCTTATAGCCCCCCTATTGGCCTTGGCAGATTTGGTTCCCATTTCTTTATCATCATCTCTTGGAGGATCCATGGATTCTGGACTCAGTTCCGGACCTTCTGACACATCCATCAGGGGATCTCCACTCTTCATTGCAGTCCCTGAAGCTGACTGCTTGGCTGCTCCAGTTCCCTACATAGCCAGGCTTCACAACCTTTCTTATGACATGAGGCAAATCCTTTTGTCTTCTCACAAACCTTCCACCAGGAGATTATATCGTAGTAAGTGGAAGAGATTTTCCATTTGGGCTTCCAAACAGAACATTGATCCTTTTCACGCTCCCTTGACATCTATATTGGAATTCTTAACTATTATCTTTAAAGAAGGAGCAGCAGCGGCTACAATTCGGGTCCAGTTAGCTGCCATATCCAATTTCCATCTTGGAGTAGACTGACTAAATGTAATGGCCCACAAGTTATCCAAGGCTTTTCTTAGAGGGACCTTTCACATGAGGCCTCCAGTAAAAACTCCTTATTCCCCCTGGAATCTGACTTTCATGCTATCTTGCATAATTCTTCCCCCGTTTGAGCCTGCATCATCTTGTGATCTCAAATATTTGTCGTGGAAAACCATTTTTTAGCGGCCATTACTTCTGCCCGCAGAGTGTCAGAGCTTCAAGCCTTGTCTATCACACCTCCTTATATGATTTTTCATGCTGATAGAGTATCTCTCAGGACAAATCCTTCCTTTTTATCTAAAGTTTGTTCCGAGTCTAATATCAATCAAGTCATTGAATTGCCAGTCTTCTTCCCCAACCATTCCAACAAACTAGAGTATATGCTGCACAAACTAGATGTTCATAGACAGCTCAGATATTATTTGGATAGGACAAAAGATTTTAGAAAATCAGACCAACTATTTTTCCTTTTCTGAAGCCAGGAAAGGTAGACCAGTGGCTAAAACAACCCTTTCTAAGTGGCTATCTGACTGTATGTTTATTCAGCAGTTAATGTGCCCTTACTACACAGAATTAAAGCTCATTCAACTAGAGCAGTTTCTACATCATCTGCATTTCAAGCCAAATTGCCCATTGACAACATCTGTGCTGCAGCCACTTGGTGTAAGCCTCATACCTTTATCACTCATTACAAGGTGGCTAAGGCCTCCAGGGACAGGCCTTCCTTTGGTTCTACGGTCCTGAAGAATATACTCCCATGAGCCACCCAAGATTGAGGGTGCTAGGGACGCTACCCATCAGTGAAGAATGAACGGCGAGATTAAACAACTTCACATTAAGAAGTTATGTACTCACCATAACGTTCCATGTGAGTTGTTCTATCTCGCCTTCATTCTCACGTCCCTCCCTCCATCCCCCACCTGGCTGACAGTTGACCTAGACGCTGGTCTCATCCTGGTAATTCAATTCCTTCCTTTTTCCCTCTCTTAGAGTAGTCCTTTTACAAGGATATGGTACACGCAGCAAACAAGATCCGAGGCAATTCCAGCAGTGCATTATGGGATAAGGGGCTTGGTTTTGAGCAGCTGGTAAACCTTGAGCTTGCTAACGGCCGTGTCGGAGCTGAAGGATTGGCTCCGAACCTATCGGTGAAGAATGAAGGCGAGATGGAACAACTCGCATGGAATGTTTTGGTGAGTACATAACTTCTTAATTTAACAACATCGAAAATGTATAAAATTGAGTAGTGTATCATCAAACATGTAAATGTGGTTCCCTATTAAGTAAGCAAACACTTAATATAGCTAACATTGTTTAATTGACAACTAAATGTCGAAACGGCAAAATCCTGAAGACATGGAACAGCGATTTTTCCCAGGGGGAAAAAAAAAATCACTGGGCCATTTTCGTGACTTTGCTGTTTCCTCACTGTGGTGTGATCTCGGAGTGGGTATATTTAAGTGGGGGGAGGTGCATTTTTTTTTTTTTTTTTTTTTTGTGGACCAGCAATTTTTTTCCCTTGAGGAAAAAAATGCTCTTCCGTTTGTTCAGAATTTTGTGTTTTCATTTTTTTGGGGTCGATTATACAGCGTTCGGTGTTATAGATGATGTAAATGTTATAGTTTATTCTGTTAATGTGTATATAGTGTTTATTGTGCCACTCTGTACGTGTTTTAGGCTATACAGGTAAATGATTTAGACATTGTGTACATTCTTTATGGTGATCACAATACAGTGGGATTAGGAAATTAACTTTTTCCCCCTGTAGTGCAATGTCGGAGTTGGTATATTTAATTTACGGAGGGGGATGTGGGGGGGTGCAGATATGTAGTAAAAAGTGTTCGGTGGTGTTAATAGGTGGATGGAATGTTATTTATATTTGCTTTGTAGTTTTTGATGTGAGATTCAATATTATGAGTTTTATATATATATACATATATATATATAAAACGTATGTATATATGTGTGTGTGTGTGTGTGTGTGTGTATATATATATATACATATGTGTGTATATATATATATATATATATATATATATATACATATGTGTGTATATATATATATATATATATATATATATATATATATATATATATATATACATATATATATATATACATATATATATATATATATGTGTGTGTGGGGGTGTATGTGTGTAAATGTGTATACACACACACACACACACACGTTATATAATTATTATTTTGGTGCTGTGTGTTCCCCCTCTGTATGCTGGTTTTAACTGGAGATATAGATGCTGAGTGTGCCTTACTAAATTGGTATGTAGCATCACAGTATAACTAGCTGGAGGTGTTTATGTCATCTAGTACAGAATTGCTAAAAGGAATTTGGAAATTGCAGACTGAGATTGTTAGAGTTTCAGGAAAAATGATAAGGTGTCATCATAGGAAAATGGAGCAGCTGTGATGCAGAAAGACTAGAAAAAGTAGATAAGGAGCTTAATATGTTTTAGGAAGTATGTCAGATATGCTCAAAGAGTTGGTAGTGTTGCTACATGAGTAACTGGCAGACCTGTGGAATAGAAACTTGAGTGTTGCAACAGGCCTAGATGTGGGCTACAGGAGGCACTTGCACAAGGTTGGGTTTAGGAATGAACCAGGTGGTCACATGCCTTTTTAGCCTTATTTTCTTCCAAGGAAAACAAATTGAAAAATGTTGCTTGGTAGATGTGAACTACCTAAATGCCATTTCACTTGCAGATATACAGTTGGATTGTATGAGAGAAGACTTGACAGTCGGTACGAGTGTTGAAGAAGGCAGGAAAGTGACACTGAATAGACCGGGATGGCAATAGTTGACATGACACCCCAACCCCATGTAGAAAAGGGGGATGATGATGATGATGATGGTCTACAACAGCAGGACTTTAGTGAGCAAAAGTCTTAGGAGTCCATCATGATCCATGTCTGGGCAGGTATTACCGTGGTGAACAGAGTGCTCCTTAGTTGCCATTTGTGTGCACTTCAGCAAGGTCAGTGATACTGAGCTTTGCAGGATATTGGTGGAAAAATTAAATGATATACTAATGGAGACTAACTAATGACATGGCTACAGAAATAACAGTCTGAAGGAGGTGGCATTTGAGAGAGTTGTTGGATGAAAATTCATGATTTAGTACTAGGCTGTGTTCTGTTTTAGAAATTCTTACAAGATATATTCTGTGGTTAGCAGTTTAAATTAACTTGTTTTATGATGACAGTAGGACTGAAACATGATTTGTATTTAGAGGCCAGTCCTAACACATCTTAATATGGCGAGCAAGTAAGTGGTAGTAGAATTTTAAGTTAAAAATGGTATATGATTATGCACTTTGAAGAACTTGAGAAATCATATATAACAGGGCACATGGCCCGAAGTACATATAAGGGTGAAGTGCCTGTAAGTTATAATTATCCACCTCCCACAGTTGAATCTTGCAGGTCAGTTTGAATACTCTTTGGTATCTCCTGCCAGTTGCTCAAATGTTTATGTAGGGAAAATAGATTGTAGAGTTGCTGAAGTTATTTGTTATTTGTATGAGGAACTGGTATGTCCATTTCTGCCTGCTATGCAGCAAAAAGAAGACTCTGGTAGAGTTCATTACAATCCAGTTCTAGCAGAATGTTGTGAGGAATGAAGGGACCTGGGTATGCAAAAAACTTAGCATGTATATACTGCAAGAGAAAGCAGGGGTTGGGATGTATGGAGTTGGGCAAGGACATGGATGGAAAAAGGTGGCATTGGTTGAAGGGGAGCAATTTAAGTTTAAAAATACTTTACTTTAAGGAAGATGTCATGGCTGTTGAAGTATTGCCAGAAGCACTGTTAGACTGTAGATCTAGAGATGGATTCAGGTGTCAGGAACGGGTAGAAGATGGACTCTCTCAGGATTAAGGGAGGGAACTGGCAAACTGCTGAACTCTTGCAGTCACAATAGATTGTATGTCATGTTGTAGGTGGATAATGTGTATGTTGATATGTTTTGAAATGGCTTGGCCCACTTCATTTTTTTTGTTACCCTCACTCCTGAAAGAATTCATCAAGTTAATTGCATTTATTGTTTGTTTCCCTCATAGCTGAATCCACCATCACAGTACGACACCCATGGATTATCTCATGACATCAGTTATTTCATTCCCATGAGTGTAGGTGTCTTGGTTTTCATATTACTGACAGTCACTATCGTGACTTGCTAGACTTCACTTAGTTTTGCAAGGGAAGCTCAAAGTGCAGGAGTGGCTACACCCATTCATCTACTATTGCTGACAAAGTCACATGCGATAGTCCAGTTTCTCTGGTCAGTCATTACCGACATTCGCAGCAGATTATATCCACCCACCTTGCCAGCAGCATGTTTTCTGTAGTCAAGGGTTAAGTGTTTGATTCCTTTCACTTCCATTTGTCCACTGCATGACTGAGCAAGTCACTTGACCAGACATTGCCCCCACTTTTTTGCCGTGGAAGGCAACATTTGTGTCCGATGGACTTACCTAGTTAACAAGTAAGTAAAATAAAACAAAAAAAAAATCTAAAACTGGGAAGTCCAGCATTTCCCAAGTCTTTTTTTTTTCCTCTTTAAAGCATTACAGGTGTTCAGCATGCTGTGATTTTTGCATTATTCACATTCCAGCAGTGATGCTGAACATTTCCAAAAAGAGATGAATACCTGTAGACTTTCCATACATTCTATGTAGGTATGATGCATTCTATGTTCACCACATTGGCCTGTAATAATGAAACAATCATTTGTCAGTGGATCTTTGAAAGGGCTGTTTAATTACAAAAGATTTAACACTGTTTCACTAAACAAAATGGTGAGAAATGACATTTGGTGCAAAACCCCGAACTACAAACCAGTCTGTTTTATGTAGGTGACTGTGATGCAGGAAGATATTTTCTCCTCTATCCCCTTAATTGTAGCAAACTGTGATTTTTGTCAGATCTCAAGGAAATGTGCAGGCTCATTGTGAATGAGTTTCAGAGAACTATTAGTTTGATAGGCAGTTTATACAAGCATGAAACTACTTTGCTAAAACATATAATGTTAAGTTGTCAATCTCGCCTTCATTCTTGCTTGATGGGTTCGGAGCCGATCCTCGGCTCCGACTCGGCACTTGCTTTAGCTCGAGAACTCCTTTTACCAGCTCGAGGCAGCCCCATATCCCATGATGCAAGGCAGTAAGTACCCAGATCTCGTTTGCCGCTTCGCTTGGGAGGTCTTCTCTTTACCAGCTCCTGGTAAGTATTTCACTTTTGTGATATTTAAGCCCCTTTTTTAGTTAAAACTAATTTTTGATAGTTTAATTTTAATTTTAACCTTTTTCTGACAGAAATCCCTGTCTCTTTTAATTTTTAGTCAGTCAATTTTCCCTATCCCTTCCCCCCCCTGTTAGGGTGTGTGTGTTGGTGTTTTTTACTAAATACCTCTTGGTATTAGTTTAATTTAATTTGACTGGTGTGTGTCTGTGTTGTGTTTAGGCACCATGTCTAAGGAGAGGGTTTCAGGTTTTAAGAAGTGTGACTCGTGCTGTCAGAAGATGTCTCTGACAGACGGTCACACTTCTTGCCTGTACTGTTTGGGCCCTCTTCACCTGCAGGACTCCTGTGCTATTTGTCACTCCTTCAGCCAGAGAGTCCTGCAGGAGAGACGCAATAAGTTGATTCTCAGGGGTCTTCTTAAGCCGGAGGGCTCTCCGGCTAAGTCGGCTCCACAAAAATCAACCAAAACTGCCAAGGCCCAGGCTTCTGTTTCTAAGCCTGCGGCCTCGGCTCCGACTCGTTTAGAGTCGAGATCGGCTCCGGCTGGAGCCGATTCTGGATCCACAAAGCTTTCGGCGCCGATGGCTATCGGTGCCGAATCTGCTTTGACCACTGTGGTGTCGGCTCCGATCGGCTCCGACACCCACATGGCACGGGCATCGGTGTTGGCTCCGATCGGCTCCGACACCCATGTGGCACAGGCATCGGTGTCGGCTCCGATCGGCTCCGACACCGTTACCTTAGTAGCTGTATCGGCTCCGGCTGGAGCCGATACATCGAGACGTTCTGCCGGCTCCGAGAAATCGGTGCCGACAGGATCTGTAGTATCGGCTCCGATGGCCCATTCCAGGAAGAGGTCGAGGTCTCCTTCCTTGGAGCCGATACTTTCGGCTCCGGCTTCGCCTCTTCTATCGGAGCGGAGCCATCGGAGCCGATCTTCAAGGTCATCCAGGTTGTCAGATCATGACCTAGAGAGTGGTCAGTAGATTGCTCAAGTCACAGGTACTGGCCCAAATGCTACACAGTCCGTCTCAGCAGACGACTGTTGGTCCACACCCCGTTACTGTTCCTCCTTCGACTCTACCCCAGAGTTTGGAGTTGGAGTCTTCGGGCATGGTTACTGCTACGGCTGGAGGACGGATACCTCCTTCTGTCCCTTCAGCCCCTACTCTTATCTCCTCTTCCTTAGAGGGATTCGTGGTCGGGCTTCCATGGTCTCCTCCGAGGGGTGAGTGGCATCGGACCCTTGTCCGAGCCCGCTCTTCCCCTTGGAGCCTCGGCCTTGGTGAGCTCGGCTCCGACATCTGCCTCGGAGACTTCCTTTTCGGTGGCCCCTGGAGTTCCTAGCTCTTGGAGCGGGTTCTCTCGGACCTGCCTGGGAGGGAGCATTCGAGGTGATGAAGAGTGTACTGGCCACTGGTATCAGTCAGCAGTCTCTTCCCGTAGCTCCTCCCTCTATTGTACCTGTTGACATCTCTGCCACTTCTCTTGCTACAGGACCCAGAGATCCTCCGCCTCAGGTTTCCCCATTGGGAATTTCCCCTCTTCCGAGGATTCTCCTGATGTTTCGGGAGATCCTCCTAGGAAGAGGACTTGTAAGAGGAAGCATGTAGACTCCCTGAGTCTGTCACTTTGGATACTGACTTTGATGAGTCAGAGGGATCCCCTAGATCCCCTCTGAGGATGTCTCCTTCTCAGACATCCTAGAACTCCTGAAACAGAGGGAAACTGGCCCACCAACAATCCCTCTGAGGATGAGTCAGTATACCTAGAGGCGTTTGGATCTCGGCCCTCCACCTCCTGGGTGTCTCCGCCTTTCGACCCCCTTATGCAGGTTATTGCACGAAGGCGTGGACAGCTCCTGACTCTGTAGAGCCAGTCCCTAGGAGGCCTTCTAAATTTATCACTGCCCCTAGTGACAAACAATTCCTTACCAAAGGTGTCCCCGCTGATGCCATGGTGGTGGCTGCGGCCACCAAAAGGAACTTGCAGATCCTTCCGTGCCCGTCCATCCTCCTAATAAGGACTCTAGGACCATGGATAGGTACGGCAAGCGGATGTTTTCCTCAGCGACCTTTGCTATCGCTCGCTGAATTATCTTTGTCACTTCACCAGACTCCAGAGAGATATCCTGAAGGAGCTGGGAGAAGTAGTTCAGGATCCTACAGCTGCAGGGGCCCAAGAAAAGATTGCTTCGCAGCTAGGAACCCTCAATTCCATTGCTAACTCCTCCATGCGGCTAATATCTTATGCTGCGGATGGAGCGAGTAGAGCCGAGGCACAGGTGTGGCTCTTAGACGCCAAGCCTGGATGCGGCTATGTGATTTTATGGATCCCTTTAAGGCGTCCTTCACAAATTCTCCCTTTGATGGGTCAGCTCTGTTTGGCCCTCAGGTGAAGGAGACCTTGACCAGGTGTGAGCAGGACGGCAAGACTCTTTCTGCTGTTGGAGTCCGTTTTCCACCCCTTCTAGGCCTTATCCCAAAGGACAGAAGGGTGGGAAGATGTGGTTCCGTAAATCCCAAGGAGTCACGCCGATTCACGTGGTCAGTTTACCCCTAGAGGCAGAGGGGTAACAACAACAGACGCTCTAGAGGCAGAGGGGTCCAAGAACCAGGGCAACAGGGAGTCTCTTCCTGAGAAGCCCTTTCAGCATCCCTGAGGTGTTGCCCGGCTGTCCCTCCTTGGAGGCAGTCGGGAAGATTATCACTGTACCCAGTAGCCTGGCATTCCCTCACTCAGGACAGATGAGTACAGTCGATCTTATCCAAGGGTTTCATAATTCCTCTCGAGGAAAGTCCTTCCCTCAAATTCCCTTCCAGGTGTACTACCCGGTGTAAGGGACATTGCAGAGTTAGATATCGCAAAACAAGTGCAAAAAAGAGCCATTCAGCCAGTTACAACAGACCATTCAGAGCCGGAATCTACTCAAGGTTCTTTTGGTCCCCAAAAGACGGGAGACTGGAGACCAATATTGGATCTCAGCAGACTCAACAAGTCTGTGAGGAAGACAAGATTCGAATGGTCACTCTTCAGTCAATTCTGCCCTTCTTACAGAAGGACAACTGGATGTGCTCAATAGATCTTCAGGATGCACTATCACATCAAAATTCACAGACGCTCCAGGAGATTTCTCCGCTTCGGCTGGGGTCCAGTCACTTCCAATTCAGAGCCCTGCCCTTTGGTCTCACTACAGCCCCCAGAGTGTTCACCAAATGCATGGCAGTGGTCACGGCTCACCTGAGACGTCAAGGATTCCAGGTGTTTCCGTATCTCGACGACTGGCTCCTGTCAGCCACCACCAGGCATCAGCTTATACAAGCCAGGGATTACACAATAGACCTTTGTTCTCATTTGGGCATCTCAGTCAACTTGAAAAGTCATCCTTATCGCCCTGCCAGTCTATTACCTTCATAGGCGCAAACTTTAACACTGTTCGGATGTCAGCTACCCTTACAGAACAAAGAGTTTCAGACATTCAGACTCATGTCAGGATCATTCTGGCCAGCAAGAAAGTACAGGCCAGAATGGTTCTAAAGGTATTAGGTCTCATGGCTGCGGCCATTACTCTTCTTCCCTGGCTCGATTCTACATGCGCCTCCTTCAGTGGATGCTGTTCACTCAGTGGTCATACCAGCAACTCCCAATGCGTCACCAGATTCTGGTGACACAAACATGCAAAGAACATCTTGCTTGGTGGATCACATCGTCTCAGGTTCACCAAGGCAGGTGCTTTGTACCTCCGTCCCCGATAGCCACTGTCACCACGGATGCCTCCCTGATCGGGTGGGGGGGGTCATTATCAGGGCAGGATGGTTCATGGGACGTGGCAACCGCTCGAGTACCATCTGCACATAAATGTCCTGGAGATGAGAGCAGTGCTTTTAACGCGTTGCAAGCCCTCAACGACTTTCTTCCCGTAGGGACAATTGCAGTCCACACAGACAACATGTCTGTAGTTTGGTATATCAACAAACAGGGCGGAACCAAGTCCTACCCCTTGTGTCGAGAAGCGCTCAGACTTTGGCAATGGGCAATCTCCTCTCATCGGTTTCTGGTAGCAACGCATATCCCTGGGAAAACCAACATTATAGCGGACAGATTGAGCAGAGCTATTCTCATGCCTCACGAGTGGTCCCTCAAGCAATCCATAGTGGAAGAGATTTTTCTGGAATGGGGTCGTCCATGTTGCGATCTTTTTGCTACTCCCCAAAACAGCAAATGTCCAGACTTCTTCAGCCTCTTCCCTCTATCAGGCCATCCCCCCAGAGACGCTCTGACCCAGGATTGGCCCCAGGGACTTCTTTATGCCTTCCCTCCATTTCCTCTGATCCCTCAGGTGATCCAGAAAGCTACCGTTTTGAGAGCCAAATTGATTCTCATTGCCCCTTACTGGCCTCGACAAGTTTGGTTCCCGTTCCTCCATCATCACCTTTTGGTGCAGCCGTGGCATCTGAACCCAGTGCCAGATCTACTGATTCACCAATCCGGTCAGCTGCACCGGTCAATCCCTTCTCTCAACCTCACAGCATGGTTGCTCCACTTCCTTCCTTAGCCAGGCTTCCTTTGATCTCTAACCCAGTTAGAGATATCATAGTAACTTCACTAAAATCCTCTACCACGAGGATTTCCACAACCAAATGGAATCGTATCCCTTATTGGGCTAAGGCCCAAAATATTGATCCTTTTACTGCCCCTGTTCAGGCAGTTCTGGACTTCTTAGCAGAGATTTTTCATGCAGGCTCCTCTTCTTCCACAGTCAGAGTTCAGTTGGCTGCTATTTCTAATTTTCATGTTGGGATAGCAGATCATAATATTATGTCCCATAGGCTCTGCAGGGCCTTCTTGAAAGGAATTTTCCTACTAAAGCCTCCAATCAGGAATCCTCCTCCTCAGTGGGATCTAAATTTAGTGCTGACATCCTTGATTCTTCCCCTTCGAGCCAGCTGTTTCTTGTTCCTGAAATATCTTTCTTGGAAAACGTTATTCCTAGTGGCTATTACATCTGCCAGGAGGGTGTCTGAACTTCATGCTCTTCGGTTCGACCCCCTATTTGATTTTTCACAAAGACAGAGTATCTTTGAGAACTAATCCATCCTTTTACCTAAGGTCGCTTCAAAAACAATCTGAATCAATCCATTGATCTCCTGTATTTTTCCTAACTATTCAGATAGAGCTGAACAAAAGCTACATTATCTTGACGTCCACCGTCAGCTTAGATATTATTTGGACAGAACAAAAATTTAGAAAATCTGATCAACTTTTTGTTTCCTATGCGGATAATAAAAAGGCCTTCCTGTTTCTAAAGTGACTTTGTCCAGATGGCTTTCTTCGGTCATCACTGAAATTTATACGATCAGGGGAAAACAGCTGTGCTCAAAACCTAAAGCACATTCAACTAGGAGTTTAGCTACTTCTACAGCTTTTCAAGCTAGACTGCCTTTGGACACTATTTGTGCAGCGCCACTTGGGCCACTCCTCACACTTTTGTTTCCCATTACAAATTGGACTTGGCCTCCAGGGACAGAGCCAGTTTTGGCTCTACAGTCCTCAAGAGTTTGTTCCATTGAGCCACCCAGGATAGAGGTGCTAGGACGGTCCCATCAAGCAAGAATGAAGGCGAGATTGACAACTTAACATTAAGAAGTTATGTACCTACCATAACGTTCCATGTTAGTTGTCTTCTCGCCTTCTTTCTTGCGACCCTCCCTCCTTCCCCCTGGCCTGGACAGACCTTGTATAAGAAACTATTATGCTAAAGACCATTCAGACCTGGTCCTTTTTCCATCTGTAAGTTTCTTCTTCCTTTGGGAAGTATTTTATGCTTGGTGTTATTGCCCTTTGTCAACAAACGAGATCTGGGTACTTACTGCCTTGCATCATGGGATATGGGGCTGCCTCGAGCTGGTAAAAGGAGTTCTCGAGCTAAAGCAAGTGCCGAGTCGGAGCCGAGGATCGGCTCCGAACCCATCAAGCAAGAAAGAAGGCGAGAGAAGACAACTAACATGGAACGTTATGGTAGGTACATAACTTCTTATTTCACCCTTAAGTGAGAGTTTTTTTTGTGTTCATGACTATAACATAGAGCAAGCAATACCATTGTCTTGATTGTAAGGGGGGAGGCATAGGCCCAAATTCCAAAAGACTTGCTCTCTGTTTAAGTAACTTAATCCAGTGTAAGCTTGACCTGATTCCTCAAGATTTGTTATTCGTGTAAGTGACTTACTCTCCCAGATTCCAAAAGCATTCCTTGAAAAATGTATGTATGAGGTAGAGAGTTTTCATTTGTACAATGGAATGAGTGCATGTTTCAGAACTTGGGACTGCAGTTAAGGAAGAAAATAAATGTGCAGTTCTAAACATCTGGCTTAGAGGAACATGTTAGGCTTTTGTCTATTGCAATAATGTGCATGAGATTACAAAAAATGGTTGGACAGGGGAAGTGGGAGTTATGGGCGACACTGCACTGGATGTGCATGAGGGAGAAATTCAGCTTATTTCAAGTGTTACAACTATGAATGAGTAGTGTGATCAAAGCATGTTTTGTGGGGATGAGAAGCACTTACTGCCAAGACTGTAATAAAAGATGTATGTGGTCTGTGTGGGGATAAAGGGCGGATATACTACAAAAGATAGTACTTCTATGTAGAAAATGCAGTGAATTTGGATATTTTTGGTTTGGCTGTCCTGTACTAAAAAGGAAAGGTTAGAAAAAGAAGATATTTAAAAAGAGTGATAATTTGAGGATAATGTAACTGACTTTGATTTCCATTTTCTAATAATTGCTTTTTTGGAGGTCACCAGAATTAAACATAACAAGGCCTTGCTATGTCTGGGCAATTCAGATCCTCTATCCAAATTCAGAAATAGTTTCCTTAGTTACACTCATTTACTCACTCTGTAGGGATTTTTTTTTTAATTCTGCCAACTCTTTACACTCCCAAAACGCATGTTCCCAGTTACCACTTTCTTCCCCATCACACCTTCAGCATTTGGTATCTACCTGAGGAAAAAGTCTTTGGAGTCTCTTGTGGTATAAAAATACCTATGCAAATACTTAGGCAAAAATCCTAAATCTTCTAGAGTTTCTGCATATTGGATCTATACACACGTCCTCCCATTGTTTCCTTGTGAATTGCTTATCCAGTCTCTTTCCAGTCTTTTCTAACCTTGTCTGATTTATTCCTGTAGTTATCATGTGATATTCTAACAGCAGCTTCTGTTCTAGATTCAACTAAAAACTCTACCAGAGCAAGTCTTTCACTAAGGATTCCCATATCCCTTTCTCATTGCCTGTACTCTGATATAAAACCCTGATAAGGAAGACTGTCTCTAGCCTGCAGTCCAAATGTCTTTTTTTTGGTCTTTCCATTCTGTTCCTTTGCATGTTTTCTCTAGTAAATTCCAGCCCCTGTTGCCAGTTCTCTGTACCCCTAATTGCAGTCATCCCTATTGGCAAAATCTCATTTTTCCATTGTCAT
Organism: Protopterus annectens; assembly: GCF_019279795.1. NCBI lineage: Eukaryota > Metazoa > Chordata > Ceratodontiformes > Protopteridae > Protopterus > Protopterus annectens. The sequence goes on along the minus strand of NC_056729.1, from coordinate 398,650,683 downwards.
GTTAGCTTAGTTGTTAGAATACTTATGAACATAATATTCTATGTGGCTTTTATTCTCGTTTACGATCTGCATCCAAAATCTCACACTCCATATTTCCTGAATTTTCCCCAGCCTCATCATCGTCTTTTCCATTTTGAATTATAGCTTTCTGCTTGTGTTATGTATAAGAGCCTCAACTGTGTACCTTCTCAAGTATCCTTCAAATCAGGTATTCCTAAACCACTTCATTCTTTTGATGGGATCAACTTCCCTCCTCCCCTCCCAGATAAATTCCTTCAACTTTTTTATTAATTATTATTCACATCTCCTCTGGTTGATAAAAAAAATATGCCTGACCTGTATAAAAAACTAAAGGGACTATAAACATTTTCACTGCTTGTATCTTGCTATCCATATCCATAAACAAGTGCTTCCAGTTTCTCAGTTTTTGTATTATCTTTTGTTTAGTCTCTTCCCATATATTCTTAGCTGCCATAACGGAATCTTTTTTTTATTTCATACTACTAAATACATAATTTTTCTGTGCCACCATAAATATGGGTATTGCTGAACCAATTCTTAATTTTATATCCTGAAAGGATATAAAATTGTCACTTATTTCTTTACTAATGGCTCTAAATATCAAGCAAATAAAGGGGAAAGAGGACACCCCCTGCCTGGTTCCTCTGTTCAGATAACAACTTGCACAGAGAGGAACCCTTCCACTTTAATTTTGCCTCTGATCACTCATATATCCTTCTAATTGACCTTATTATTGTGTCAGGGAATGCAGATCCTTCCATTGCCCTACTTATAAAATCCAACCTTATTGTGTCAAATACTTTTTGTGTATCAAGACTCAACAACAACAGCGGCATTTTCTTACTTTCTGCTTCCCTCTGAGTCATTATTGATGTCCTTCCATTTCACTTTTGCAGTATTCATTACAATAGGAATCTCCTGCCAAGGGCAGCCTGACATCTGGCTAGTATACCAAAGCCCTTAGGTTGCTTTAAGGTCTGTTGTATATCACATGTATGCTCCTCATGTAGTGTAGGGTATAACGGTGATGTCTGGGCGTACCATCCTCAGAACTTCTGTGCCACCAGTTTGAACGCCATCTCTTGATCATCGGTCTGAATGCCCATTCTGTTGCTGGTTCACCAAACCATTGCTGTTAAGTGCCCCATTGGAGTTTTGTTTTACTTATCTTCCTTTTATTATATTGTTGCTTGTGGAGGTTTCAGGTCATCCAGGAAGGGTAAATACCAGTGCTGGAGACAAGATTCCCCATAAAGACATGGCCATCTGTCCTGCTTTATTTGTCAAGCCTTTATTCCTGAGACCCTTCATAGCAGACTTTCTTCTTTGGCACTTTATCTTGAAAATCAGTGTCTTAACCTTTTTGTTAAGGATACGATGGAGGGAACTTCCCGCTCTGAGGGACAGCAGTCTGTGAAAAAGAAGCAGGCCAAGAAATCTAGGCCAGAATCTTCTGTTGTTCAGCCTCCACCAGACATTTCTTCCAAGGTGAGTGAATGCTTAGAGGTTCACCCGGTTTTATCGCTGGACTCCTCTGCCACGACTGGGTTGGGGGCTGGTGGAGATTGGACTTTAAGCACTTTTGAGGAGGCATTGCAGACATTCAGGGGGAACCACAGCTGATTATCTCCAAGAGGCCTGGGGGGGGGGTCCTCCAAATCTAGGTCAGAGAGGAAGTCCCTACTACTACTATTGAATGCTGTCCTGGTTTGGAGCCTTCTAACTTCTTTAAGATGGATGTCCCATTGAAGAAAAAGCAGAAGACTAAACATATTTCTCCTTCCCCTAAGGATACACAGAGTGAATGGCAATCCTTCACTCAGGGCGTGCTTGGTGCTCTGATGGCTTTAAAACCTCCTCAAGGAGTTTCTGTTCCAACACCACCTGGGTCCCTCTACCCTCCATAAAAGACCCAGAGAACAAGATTCCTCTGAGGAGAAGGTGGATTTGGATGAGTAATCCCGTGCTTACTCCATTCAGATTCACATTCCTTTGGATTGTGGATCAAAAGAGGACTCTACCAGTCGTGACACTCCCTTTGAAAAAATTTATTTTGGGGACTCCACGTCTACGATGATGGAGTTCTTTAAATGGGATTATGCTCAGGTTTCTGAGATACAAAAAAAAGGTACGAGTTGCTGCAGATGGTTCTCCCAGACCTTTTGCTATTCCTCCTGTTCTGCCTGCTTTGTTGGATGTATTTTCTAATGCTTCTAAGGTGCTAGACTCTCAACCCCCTGCTCCCAAGAAGCCCTATAGATTCTGTAGGGTGTTTGAGGACTGTTAATTCTTGTACAGCTGTCAGTCTGCTGTCCCCTCGGTGGTGTTTGTACTTCTGACATGCCATCTCAGTTGCTTCCTTCTCCTAAGTTATTCTCGTCTGATAAAGATAGTAGAACTATGGAAAGGTTAGGCAAGAAGGTTTATACCTCTGCTGCCTTGACTTTTAGGGTTGTTAATTATCAGACCCGTATATCCAGGTACTTACTGGCTGTCCTATCCCAGGCCTGTTATTTTATTTCTGATCTTCCAGACTCTGAGGATAAATCTTCTGCCCTTTCTCTGTTTGGGACTTCTTCCCAGGTGGCTTGTCATTCCATCAAGTGTAGTTATGATGCAGAGGATGCTTCCATTAGGGCTGCGGCTTTTGAGTCAGTGATGGGAAAGTATTCTTTGGCGTCAATCTTTGCCTGATGTTTTTAAGGCTTAGTTGATGGATGCCCCTCTAGATAATACACTTGCTTGGTGAAGCTGCTGCTGATTTGTTTGGCCCTTCATGATAAGGGAAAGGCTTTACAGGAACTTAAACATGTGTTTGTTTCTCCTGTGCCTAAATTTCAGAGAAAGTATTAAGCCAGCCTTTGTTCGTAGGAAACCTCTCCCTTCTCCTAAGGGTAAAAAAGGTGGCAAGCAGACTCCTCCTGTGAAGGCTACTTAGACTGCCGTGCCTTGGAAGTCTCTTGTTCCTGATAAACCTCTTCCTGTTTGGCTACAGATTACTCAGGATACCCAGTGTTTGTTCATTATCCGCCAGGGATATTTCATGGTTTGGAAATCCCTTCCCCCTTTTATGGGTATTCCTCAGACCCTCAGGAACAACTCTCCTCCTTTCCAAAGGTGCTTCAAGACCTTTTGACTCTGGTTACTATTCAAGAGGTGCCTGTGTCTCATACCTGTGTCTCAAGAGGGAGAGGGGGTTTTACTCCAGGTTGTTTCTAGTACCCAGAAAAGAGGGTACTTTGGGACGAATTCTAGACCTCTCTCATCTAAACACTTTTCTGAAGGTGCATTCCTTTCGAATGTGTCCCTTCCGACTTTGTTCCCTCTCTTGCTTCCTCAGGCTTGTATGGTGTCCCTACATCTCAAGAATGATTCTCTCCATATCCTGATCCACCCCCCTTTCAGGAAGTTTTTGTTTTTCTTTTGCTTCCTGGCATTTTCAGTTCTCTGCTTTGCTCTTTTGCCTTTCTACTGTTGACAGGGTATTCACCAAATGCCTTGCTCTTGTGATTGCTTTTTGCAGGCTTCAAGGGATCCAAGTTTTTTTCTTACTTGATCAGGCTCCTGTTTCAGGCATCTTCTCCAGAGATCCTGCTGCAAAAATATTCATTTTGCCATTTCCCTTCTGCAAAGCCTGGGTTCACAGTAAACTTCAAAAATTCTTTTCTGACTCCTTCACAAGACCATGGTTTTCTGGCGTGCAGGATCCAGACTGTGCCTATGCTGGCATCCATGCCTCCTCCCAAGGCCTTAACATTCATTTCCTTCTTTCAAACTCCTCTCCCAAGGCCTTAACATTCATTTCCTTCTTTCAAACTCCTCTTCCTCTGCCTGGTATTACAGACAGGGAGTTTCTGAGAGCTTTGGGATTCATGGCTTCCACCATTCCTGTGTTCCCTCTGGCCAAACTCAACATGAGAAAGTTTCATGGTATCTGAAGTCAGTTCGGCTTCAACATGTGCATCCCCTCAAATTTGTAATTCCTCTTCTTCCTTATCTCAAGAAAGAACTTCAGTGGTGGATTCCGCAGTTGTCTCTAAATCCAGGGCTCCCTTTTCATCCCCCTCTTCCCTTTCAAGAGCTGTTCACAGTTGCTTCAAATGTGGGATGGGGAGCAGCATTTGGTTCCCTAAAGGTGCAGGGGGTGTGGTCGCCTTCTGAACACAAAGAGCACGTCCGTGTCAGAGATGAGAGCCTTTCTACTGGCTCTTCAGGCTTTTCATCCTCTCTTCTCCCTGGGACCTCTCAAGGTGTTTACAGATGGTAACACAATGATGTTGTATGTAAACATACAGGGTGGGTGGACAAGATCTTATTTTCTTTGCTGGTTAGCACTCTTGGTTTGGAAATGTGCTATTCAGTGTCAAGGTGCTCTTCAGGCTGTTTACATTCCCTCGGGTCAAAATATTCTGGCAGACACACTCAGCAGGTCCTTAACTCAATCCCATGAGTGGATGCTTCACAGGTTGTTTTTCTGGACATTGTCCACCAGTGGGTTAGTCCACAAATAGACCCCCCCCCAACAAACAATTTCCCATTTTTTTGTGCCATAGCCCATGTCCTCTGGTTTGGAAGGTGGATGCCCTGTCTTTTTCTTGGAAGGGGATTTTTTTATGCTTTCCCTCCCCTTCCCTCATTCCAAATGTCATGTTCATAATTTAACAGGATGCTCCCAAAATCTTATTGGCGCCTTCCTTTTGGCTGAGACAGCATTGGTTCCTCCTCCTTCTGCATTTGGTTACCTCACAAGGTGGACCAACTCACACAAGACCAGGGATCTGTATCTATCCATACCTGTCCACTCTTCAGCTGACACTGTGGGTGATAGGATTTTGATTCCACATAGGCATTTTTTTCTGAGGACGTGCTTAGAGCCTTACAGGAGAACAGGAAATCCTACTTTAACAAATGGAAGAGGTTTTCTGTTTGATGTCTTTATTGTAACCCGGATCCACTTTCTCTAGATGTTCCTTTGGTTCTCTCTCTTATCTGTGTGAATTGCTCAATGCTGGGTTGGCTTATTCTTCTGCTAAGGCCCACTTATCAGCTGTCTCTGCTTGTCTGCCTTCATCTCCTCCTTTAGCTTCTAGATTTGAGGCTAAACAATTCTTTAAAGGCACCCTTCATGTTAGACCTCCCTGGAAGCCTGTTCCTCCTCCCTGGGATCTTAATTTTGTTTTGAAAAAATTGACTTGAGCTCCTTTTGAACCTGCAGCTTCAGCTTCCTTTCAACATTGAACTTGGAAGACTGCTTTTGTTAGCCCTTCTACCAGACAGGTGTCTGCTCTTCAAGCCCTTATGGCTTGTCCTCCTTTTTTTGTGTTTCATAAGGAGAGTTGTCTTTGTGTACTAATCCTTTTATGCCCAAGGTGGTGAATGAGTTGTCCTTGAGAATCAGTCTATTCATTTGCCCACTTTTTTTTCCCTTTTCCACAATCTGCCAGTGAGAAGGTGCTGCACACATTGGATGTACAGAGACCACTCAGATTTTATTTGGATAAGACTTAACACTGTTAGGAAATCTGATCAGGTTTTTGTTTCCTTTCGTCCTAGGATCTTAGGATTTGCTGTGTCCAAGCAGACTATTTCTTCTTGGATTTCTAAAGCCATTTCTTTTTGTTATTCCTCTCATGGTAAGAGCCTTCCTTCTTCTTTTAAGGCTCATTCTACTAGAGCTGTGGCTTCATCTGGCACTTTTTTCAAAGGTTTGGATAATAACTCTGTTCTTGAGGCAGCTACTTGGACTTCTGTGCATACCTGTACCAGGCACTACAAGTTGGATGGAATTTCCAGAGCTAGAACTGGTTTTGCTAGGGCCATCCTTCATGGCTTTCTAGAGAGCTCTGCTGGTTCTTCCTCCTCCCTCTGTCCTTCCTGAGCTTTGGCACTCTCCCTAATGTAATGAATACTGCAACACTGAAATGGAAGGACATAGTACAGTTGTGTAAAATCTTACCATAACAGTAGATGTCCTTTTCTTCACTGTTGCAGTATTCACTCCCTCCCTCCACCCCCTGGTTCATTTCTTTTGGATGTACTGATGTACCTCTATTTTCTTTGGACTACTGGGGCTGTCATTTCTGAGGATGGTATGTCTGGATGTCACCTTTGTTGCCCTGTGCTATGCGAGGAGCCTCCCTCCACCCCCTGGTTCATTTCTTTTGGATGTACTAATGTACCTCTATTTTCTTTGGACTACTGGGGCTGTCATTTCTGAGGATGGTATGTCTGGACGTCACCTTTATTGCCCTGTGCTATGCAAAGAGCATATGTGTGACATACAGTGTACCTTAAAGCAACCTAAAGGCTTTGGTGTACTGGTCAGACCTCTGGCCACCCTTGGCAGGGGATCCCTATTGCAATGAATACTGCAACAGTGAAGAGAAGGATATCTGCCATTATGGTAAGACGTTACACAGCTGTTCTTTCTATTAATGTTGTCAAATGTTTTCTTCTGTATCTATCAATTTTGGCAATGTTTGCCATTCTTTTTGGTATTGTACAAACAGTTGCAAGGTACAGCCATGGGGGGCGGCTTTCGTGTAGAATTCAGTCACATATATAGAAGTAAATTTTATAGGAGTTTTGTAACAGGATATTTCAGGTTTATAGATGACCTTATATTTATTTGTAAAGGGGAAAGAGATGAAGTATGGTCATTTATTGAGTATTTGAATGACAGCAGATTTCAAATTAAATATGATGGACTACAGGAAGGTACAAGAGTAAATTACTTAGATCTGACCCTAGAAGGTTCTCAAAATGGTAGAATAAAAATTCAGATTTATAGAAAGTTTGAGCAGCCTAGTCATATGCTTCATGCATCTAGCTGCAATCCAATGCACACTTTAACAGCCATGCCTTATGGAGAGATCCTTAGGATCAAAAGACTATGTAGTGACATGCAAGATGCTAAAAAAGAGGCTACAAAAGTGATGGATATGTTTGTAGATAGGGGACATGGAGAAAAAACTTTGAAGGATAGTTGTATGAGAATATTTTAAAATAAAAGGAAAAATTCTGGAAATAAAAACATGGCAACAGTCGCACAGTGAAAGAAAAAGAATGGGATTTGGAGCAAATCTTTGTATCTAAATATACATTATTTTCAAATAAGTTACAAAAACTGTTAGAAGATTTTTGGAATGTTATTAGAAGGGAAGTTTCTTCACTGTCAGAAATTAAGCTTAAATTTTCTTACCAAAGGGGTCGGAGTTTAAAGGATTTTTTTTGGTACATAGCACTTATAAAAGACCAATGGAAATAATAGATATAACACCAGAACTAGGTACGGTACCTTGTGGAAAATGCACAATATGTCAATATATAGTAAGTACATTTGATCAAATAAATGGCAAAATATTTCAAACCAAAGGAAATTATATTTGTAGAAGTGTTGGTTTAATTTATGCCATGAAATGTGGGTGCAATAGTTTTTGTATTGGTGAAACCAAGAGAAGTTTAGGGGAAAGAATAAAGGAACATGTAAGAGATATTAGACATAATAAAATAATAAGTCCAGTAGCAGAGCACTTTAACAAGAAACATGGTGGATATTTTAGTAATTTACAAGTTTCTGTTTTGGAACAAATTAATTTTAGTTTTCTAAGTGAAGAAAGAATAAAATATTTACTCAGGAAAAAAGAAGCAATTTTTATATTAAAATACAATACAAAACAACCGAGATAGTTGAATAAAGAATGTCATTGGAGAAGTTTTATTTAAAGCTGTCACTTTAAAAAATGTAAGGTTTTTACTTAATTGATTGCATTTTTTAACAAAAGGTATGTAATTAGTAGATTAATTGGTGTTTGTGTCTTATATAAAAAGATGTAATTTCAAATGGAAATTACTCTGTAAAGACTGCTTAAGCCGAGGCGCTAAGAGATTATTGTATGCTGTTCTTTGTTACTTTCATACAAGATTGGTTTGCTGCTATTCATTTTCTACCATATTTGACATTGCAAGACACTTTTATGCTGCTATCCAGTGCTTTTTGGAACTGTTTTGCTGCTATTCATTTATAAAAGTGCTGTTACTCAATAAACGGTCTCAGTAATAAGGAGGTATGAGTTGTCTTTGTGGTTCATTTCTGTTGTTGGTACGAGTGGTTCATATACTTTATAATAATTGCTTAAAATTGAAATAGGCTTAGATGAAGCTGGGTCTTATAGGTCTTTACCGTTCTTAGGTATTACAGCCACAAGTACTTGCTAGGTCTTTATTTATTTATTTTTTAATATAAAACTGATATTCCCCTATATATTTGGTAACTGATTCATGCATAGAGCACCAGTCGGTGTGTATTTTTCTTCACGCTTTCATGACTGGTTGTGTGGGGTGCATCGTCTCTTTCAAACCCACAGCACCTAAAAGGCAAACCACACTCAGTGCTGCTGTTTCAGTGTAACCTTATCACAGAACTCAGTTTGCCTCATTCAATATGTGATTAAAAAAAAGCTTGAATGTGAGAAAATTTTTAACTGAGCACATAAGGCAAAAGGCTTCTGTGTTGTGTAATTTAAAAGATTTTTCATACACTTTGGATTTCCTGGTCACAGTAAACTTGTCATTTGCTGACAAGCTTGCCAACAGTCAGAATTATGCATCTCATTAACTAAGTGCCAGCAGGTATAAATATGTTTTAAATGAAGGTCATCTGCTTAAAACATTTGAGTATATCATCCACATAGTAGTAGCTTATTAATATATTTTTTCATTCTTATAGGCAGAAGACTGAAAAGGCCTTACGACTACATTTAATAGGTGAGTTGAGCCATCTTTATTTTTAAGAGAAAGATCGGTTTAGGAAGTGGCACTTCTGCAGTTGTGGACAATAGCAATCTTTAAATGTAGACTAGTGATACATTTGATTACATTTTAAAGAGGTTTTTTTTTATTAAACATATTTGGGTAAAAGTGTTGAACATGGACGATGTCAAATGCTTCCCTCAAGAATTAAGGAGTTATTCTCCAGAGAATTTTTCCACAGGTAGACAGTAAATGTTGGAGGTGCGAAGGGGAAGAAAGAGGTAATTGGGAACATATTTTCTGGGAGTGCGGTGAGTTGGCAGACTTTAAGGATTCCCTGTGGGATGCAGTGTCAGAGATGCTGGGTCGGCAGATTTCTCTGACGAGGGAGATGATTTTTCCTGAACTATGATACAGAATCAGAACTGGCAAGACATGGTAAGGCCTTGGTGTATCTAATTATGGTGGCTGCCAAAAAATCAATTACTAGAAAATGGAAATCATAATCTAAACCAACTGTACTGGAAGTAGTGAATATAGAAACAGAGATAAAACAACTGGAACTGAAATCTTTCGAAAAATGTAGGTGAAAACTACATAGGAAAAAAATGGGAATTGTGGGAACAATGCATACAAGGGAGGAATGAGGCCTAAAAGGCAGCAAAACTTTAATGAGCTATGTAATGTTTGTGTGAGAACTATAAGTGATGTATAATGTTTGCAACTGGGAGTGTGTCAGTATGGTTTGTGTTGTAAAATGCTTGGGACTGGGATTGTGTTGGTGTGGTTTGTTTTCATTTATATAAATGTATGATTGCCTGTGCAGTAAGTGATTTAATGAGGATTCTTGTCTAAATCAGAAATTGAATAATTTATGTAATGTTGTTTAGGTTGTATGACATATAGCAATATATGTGAAGTATAATGTTTGTTATGTTAATATAGTTTGATTACTTTTATATGAATGAAACTTTGCCTATGTCACAAGTGATAATTCAGTAAAGGCCTTCTTCTTTTTTCAGCTTTTTCCCAGTTAGGGGTCACCACAGCGGATCACCCGTTCGCTCATGATTGGCAGTGGAGTTTTACGGTGTCGAGTTGCCAGCCCGGCTCCCAACCTTCCACAGAAGGCACACACACTCACGCACTCACTCCTAGGGCCAATTTAGAGTGTTCAATCCACCTACAGCATGTTTTTGGGATGTGGGAGGAAACTGGAGTAGCCGGAGGAAACCCATGCGACCACAGGGAGGACAATTCAGTAAAGGTATTTGGGAAAAAAAAATCAAGGAGGGATTTACCCAATCTGAGAAGTTTTTTTTAAATATTGCTAATCTTTTGACTTTGTGGCACAGAACCATAAGGATCTGACTGAGACACCAGATGTCTTTAGATGGATTATCAACTTATCCTTAAAAAAATGAATAAAAACAAACTCCCAGAAAAAAGTTCAGTGAAACGTAAGTAAAAAACAGAGGGTTTATTCCAAAGAAATGTAATCTGAAGTGCTTTTTGTCTACCAACAAATGGGTAAACTTCATCAGACATAGTACATTGCATATGTTGTTTTTCTTTCGGCTTTTCCTGGTTAGGGGTCACCACAGTGGAACTCCGGTCCGCTAATGATTGGCAGTAGATCTTTTACGGGTGCCAGCTCAACACCCAACCTTCAATGCTACTCGACCACGGGGAGTACATGCAGACTCCACACAGAAGCCACTCCATCCGAGAATCGAACGGGTGAACCTCTTGCGGTGAAGCAACAACACTACTGCTGCACCACCGTGGCTTTTATTGCATATAATGGTATTAAATATTGTTTCATCCAACCATTTTTTATAAATATAACCAATCAAACATGTTTAAAACGCCGCCAAAACCACACACTAGAAACACCCACAACAAAATTAACCCTTAATAGTATTTCTAAGTAAAGTAAATGCAAACATTGAAGTACTAACATTTTGTGTAAACACAATAAATATAAATATTTTAAAAAATTTTGAAAAGCATATGTGATGAATGTTTCTAAAATATAAGTGTAATAAAATGATTTACATAAATTCCAAAACATGAGCAAACTATCCTTCTTAACGCAAAAGGTTTTTTTAATTTTAAAATACATGTCAAGGACACCAACTCATTGATACAGGGGGGCAATAGGAATTTAACCTTAATTGCCAAATTAATTCTCTCTTTTCTAACAAAAGTTCCTGAGGACCTCCCTTTAAATCAAAGGCGACTTGATCAATTACTCTAAACGAAAAACTATGGGTAGCATTTTCCTTACAGTGCTTTGCTAGTGCATTAACAGTGTTCCCCTTCCTTATACTATACGTGTGCTCATAAATCCTATCCCTCAGCCTCCTGTCAGTCTTAACTATGTAAAACGCGGGACACACCTGGCAGGAGGCCATGTACACCACTGATTTGGAGTCACAATTAAACCTATCCCTAGTCTTGAAATCAGTGCCTCTAACACTAAAGTTTGTACCAGTAGCTATAAATTTACAGTAGTTGCATTTTTCACACTTATAGGTCCCATCTGTCCTATGTGTATGTTTCTTCTCTACCTCAATGATATTTTTTAAGTTCCTCTCTTTCTTAAAATTAGAAAGGGGGGAATCACCTAACTTTTCTACTAGTTCATTTTCTGCAATCAGAATTTTCCAGTTCCTGTTTAAAATACCTTTCAGTTGCCCAGCTTCTAAACTGAACATTGTAATAAAGCTTCTCATTGGTACATGTTCTTGGCGATTTATTTTGAGCAGGTGTGTCAACTTCAGTTTCAGTTGTTATCCTTAACTGACCAGATACCTCATGTGGACTCTGTTGTGGAACCCTCACCGTATGTTCATTAGATAGAATCGGTCTAAACATCACAGATCTTCTTTTGTTTTGTACCTCACTTATAAAGTCGATGACCAAACATTCTGGATAGCCTTGACTGATAAACATATTCTTTAAAATGTCACACTCTTCTAAAAACTAAAATCCTCAGTTGTCATCCTTGCTGCTCTCACCAGTTGTCCTTTCAACACCGATCTTTTTGATGCAGGGGGATGACAACTGCTTTAATGCAACATGGTATTATAATAAGTCAGTTTACGATAAATTTGTGCTATAAACCGATTGTTTACCAAGTCTTTCCTTAAATCAGCATCTAAATATGTATTAGCGTACTCATGACAAACATAGGTGAACTTAAAAAACGGGGTACTGTTATTGAGGTGTCCAACAAATTCATCCAAATCTGACCTTGAGCCTTTAAACATTATAAAGGTATCATCCAAGAACCTAGTATAAAGTTTAACCTTTTCAGTAAACATACTATTACTCAGGATGTTCTGATGTTCCCATTGAGCCATCACTAAGTTAGCGTAGCTATCACCACAAGGCAAACCCATGGCCACTCCTACTACTTGTCTGTAAATGGTGTTATTGGACATCACATAGTTGTTTTTCAGTATAATGTCCATTAATTCTTGGATAAGTCTAATCTCCCTGCCATCTGCCCCATGGTGCATCATTCTTTCAACTACCCAATCTATCCCTACCTTATGTGGGATGGAAAAGTACAAGTCGACAACGTCTACAGTAATAAAAATGATCTCTTTGTCAAAACCAAAACTTTCTATAGAGGCTAAAAAATCCCAAGATTCCTTACAAATCTGGTGCTCTTTCAACATGTGTTTTTTCAAAATCGAATCAACGTACTTCGCACCTACATAGGTGATAGATGACCTAGCATTCTTTTATGTAGCTTGGGCAAACCAAATAAAGAAGGTATCTTAGGATTTAGGTTGGTGAGGTCGTTAAAAGTATCCAAATCTATCATACATTCAATGAATGAATTGTTAATAAAAGAGTTAATCATTCTATATGCAATGTTCTTCTAATTTAAACTTGATACTTCATATGTCCCACCATCCAAAATTGACTGCGTTCTGTCATTATAATCAGCAGTGTCCATAATCACCAACCTACCACCTTTATCTGATTTTAATATACGGATGGGTAATGCCTTTAACACGTTCAAGGACTCCTTTTCTTTGAAGTTTCCACCATTCTGACCCATACAACTCTTGTGCAAGTTCCTAATATCGTGCTCAGGCATGTGTTCAAAAAGAGCCAGTCTGTGATGCAATGGTGGGTTAAAGGTGCTCGTGACTCTTAAACGCTCGGTGTGAGCACCGCTGTTTCCAAATAGTAGAGCTAAGTTAAATTTACGAGTGTAAAGTTTTAAGTCCACTAACGTTTCAGCCAGCCTGAAGTGTTCGGATGGATCAAAGGTTAAACCTCTGCTAAAAATGTCACTCACATCTGGTTCAATCTTGAAACTAGAAAAGTTATAAACCTCACCACACGTATTAGTCAAAATAGTTGATTTTATGTCTACCTGTTGTATTTGTCCAACTCCGTTGTGGTTGTTTTCCCTCTCGTGTTGTATTTACATTGGTGGTTCTGTTCCTTGTTGGAAAAAGAATCCTGTTCAAACCTGACTTTATCATGTTGGTTCTCATTTGTGTTAGCTTGCTGGTTACTATCAGTTCTGTAACCTTCATCAAAACATCTATTTTGACTGATATGTGTGGTGACTTCAAGGTTTATAACTTTTCTAGTTTTTAGATTGAACCAGATGTGAGTGACATTTTTAGCAGAGGTTTAACCTTTGTTCCATCTGAACACTTTAGGTTGGCTGAAATGTTAGTGGACTTAAAACTTTACACTCGTAAACTTAACTTCGCTCTACTATTTGGAAACAGCGGTGCTCACACCGAGCGTTTGAGTCATGAGCACCTTTAACCCACCTTGTATCACACACTGGCTTTTTTTGAACAAGTGTGAGTACGATATTAGGAGCTTACACAAGAGTTGTATGGGTCAGAATGCTGGAAACTTGATCATCAAAGAAAGGGAGTCCTTGAACGCGTTAAAGGCATTACCCGTCCGTATTAATAAAATCAGATAAAGGTGGTAGGTTGGTGATTATGGACGCTGCTGATTATAATGACAGAATGCAGTCAGTTTTGGATGGTGGGACATATGAAGTATCAAGTTTAAATGAGAAGAACATTGCATATAGAATGATTAACTCTTTTATTAACGATTTATTCACTGAACGTATGATAGATTTGGATACTACTACCTCACCAACCTAAATCCTAAGATACCTTCTTTATTTGGTTTGCCCAAGCTACATAAAAATCTTCATGACCCTCCTATGAGGGTTTTAGTGAATGCTAGGTCATCTATGACCTATGCAGGTGCGAAGTACATTGATTCTATTTTGAAAAAATACCCAGATTTTTAAGGACTCTTGGGCTTTTTTAGCCTCTATAGAAAGTTTTGGTTTTGACAAAGAGATCATTTTTATTACTGTAGACATTGTCAACTTGTACTTTTCCATCCCACATGAGTTAGGGATAGATTGGGTAGTTGAAAGAGTGATGCACCACGGGGCAGATGGCAGGGAGATTAGACTTATCCAAGAATTAATGGACATAATACTGAAAGGATAACACCATTTATAGACAAGTAGTAGGAGTGGCCATGGGTTCGCTTTGTGGTGGTAGCTACGCTAACTTAGTGATGGCTCAATGGGAACATCAGAACATCCTGCACAACAGTATGTTTACTGACGAGGTTAAACTTTATACTAGGTTCTTGGATGATGCCTTTATAATGTTTAAAGGCTCAAGGTCAGATGTGGATGAATTTGTTGGACACCTCAATAACAGTACCCCGTGTTTTAAGTTCACCTATGTTTGTCATTGGCACGCTATTGCATATTTAGATGTTGATTTAAGGAAAGACTTGGAAACAGTCGGTTTATAGCACGAATTTATCATAAACCGACTTATTCTAATACCATGTTGCATTATAGCAGTTGTCATCCCCTGCATCAAAAAAGATCTGTGTTGAAAGGACAATTGGTGAGAGCAGCAAGGATGACAACTGAGGATTTTAGTTTTTTAGAGGAGTGTGACATTTTAAAGAACATGTTTATCAGTTGTGGCTATCCAGAATGTTTGGTCATTGACTTGATAGGTGAGGTACAAAACAAAAGAAGATCTGGGATGTTTAGACCGATTCTATCTAATGAACATACGGTGAGGGTTCCACAACAGAGTCCACATGAGGTATCTTGTCAGTTAAGGATAACAACTGAAATTGAAGTATGATGTACCTGCTCAAAATAATTGCCAAGAACATGTACCAATGAGAAGCTTTATTATAATGTTCAGTTTAGAAGCTGGGCAACTGAAAGGTATTTTAAACAGGAACTGGAACCTTCTGATCGCAGAAAATGAACTAGTAGAAAAGTTACAAACGAATAGGAAGACACAGAGACAGCTGCTGTATCCAGTACAAAACTTTTACTGCAGTGCAAACATTTTGAACTGGATATATCAGCTGTCTCTGTGTTTTCCTATTCATTTATTGCTGGAATTTTTACTTTGGACACAGTAAGTGAGCCTTTCATAGTGGTAGTAGTGTTTGTAGTTTTATTAGTAGAAAAGTTAGGTGATTCCCCTTTGTAATTTTTAAGAAAGGGAGGAACTTAAAAAATATCATTGAGGTAGAGAAGAAACATACACATAGGATAGATGGGACCTACAAGTGTGAAAAATGTTGTTGTGTCTTTCGGCTTTTCCCGGTTAGGGGTCGCCACAGTGGAACTCCGGTCCGCTAATGATTGGCAGTTGATTTTTACATGTTGAGTTGCCTGCCCTAACACACAACCTTCAACGAAGGTACGCCCATTCACGCATGTCTCCACAGTAGACGCTCTAGCTGAGAATCGAACGGGACAATGTCTTGCTGTGAGGCGACAGCGCTACCGCAGCACCACCACCGTGGACCCACAAGTGTGAAAAATGTAACTATTGTAAATTTATAGCTACTGGTACAAACTTTTAGTGTTAGAGGCACTGATTTCAAGACAAGGGGTAGGTTTAATTGTGATTCCAAATCAGTGGTGTACTTGGCCTCCTGCCAGGTGTGTCCCACGTTTTACATGGGTAAGACCGACAGGAGGCTAAGGGATAGGATTTATGAGCACACGTATAGTATAAGAAAGGGGAACACTGTTAATGCACTAGCAAAGCACTGTAAGGAAAATGCTACCCATAGTTTTTTGTGTAGGGTAATTGATCAAGTTGCCTTTTATTTAAAGGGAGGTCCTCAGGAACTTTTGTTAGAAAAGAGAGAATTAATTTGGCAATTGAGGTTAAATTCCTGTTGCCCCCCTGGTATCAATGAGTTGGTGTCCTTGACATGTATTTTAAAATTAAAAAAACTTTTGCGTTAAGAAGGATAGTTTTGTTCATGTTTTGCAATTTATGTAAATCATTTTATTATACTTATATTTTAGAAACATTCATCACATATGCTTTTCAAAAATGTTTTAAACATTTATATTTATTGTGTTTACATAAAATGTTAGTACTTCAATGTTTGCATTTATTTTACTTAGAATTACTATTAAGGGTTAATTTTGTTGTGGGTGATTCTAGTGTGTGGTTTTGGCAGCGTTTTAAACATGTTTGATTGGTTATATTTATAAAAAAATGGTTGGATGAAATACTATTTAATACCATTATATGCAATGTGCTATGTCTGAATAAGTTTACCCATTTGTTTGTAGACTAAAAGTGCTTCACATTACGTTTCTTTGGAATAAACCCTCTGTTTTTTACCTACGTTTCATGAAGCTTTTTTCTGGGATTATCAACTTAGTCGGTGGAGAAGCTGACAGAGAGAGGTATGAGCATGCACTGATGTTGTTTCACTGATACTGGAGGAAGAGAAGTAATCTGATCCTTGTTGTGCATCTACGGAACCATGCTTGTGCTTTTGGCGATGGCATAGAAGGCCATTGCTTCACAGATGCTTCCGTCAGTTGCTGTGGGATGGTGTTAGACTAATATTAGAAAATCAAAAAAAACAATACACCAAAGCGAAAAAGTAAACAAAACCACAATGGCCACAGATCCCAAAAATTCACAATTTAATAAAACTTAGAGCCTCTGCAAAGAAGCCTTCCAAGAATAAAATGCATTACTTACAAAAAAAGCTTAAATAGCTGCAAATATCACAATTAAGCAATTAAAAAAAACAATCCATTATTAAATTGTTGCCACTAAATTACATACCTCCAATTACATTTTGGTTTTGTTTAATAACAGAAAAGGCCCTTATGACAGCAGCTGGCGAGTGAGTAGTAGTCGCACATTTCAAGCAAGCAGTTCAAAATAACAAAGTGATAAAAGCAATGACAACTGTAATATTAAAGTAATGCAGTACCTGCCATGCTAAAAAGAGTGCACCAAGTTTCAGTCAGCTACTGTTTTGTTTTTTGTCTTAATTTTGTGTGTTGTGTGTGTGTGTGCCAAAATCTGAAGCGTAGGTGAACTGAATCTTTTCCCTTGCTGTTCGAGCACAAAGCTGTAGTCTTTAAGTCTATATGATTTATGAAAATAAACCCATGCTGATTGCTTTAAATGTCTTCATGTTCATGACGTTACCCAACGTTACCCAATGCAGAAGTTAGACAACTTTGTTTCCCTGAATATTTGAGCGAGTCCCCTACCTTAAGCAGCTGCGCGCCATTGGAGCTGTTTTCCAGACCATTGCAATATCCCCCTCCCCTCGATACTTCATGAACAAATCTGTTCTGAGCATCCCTTCTTATCTGCAAAGTGCTGTAGGTATTGTCCTTTATCCTGTCTTATGGCCAGTGATTGTGACTTTTGGAGTCAAACTGTGATTCTGTGAACTTGGACAGAATTTCAGGTTTTCGAAGTGGCTTATTGTTAAGGGGAGTTCTCCTTACCCCTAAAGTGAAGCAGACCTGCAGTTATATGCAGAAAGGAGGAGATACAGGGGGCCCTAGCCTTTGCTTAAGTAGGTGAGGGCCGTCATAAAAAACATGTCCAGATGTTGTGAGAGTCCCATTTTTAACACATTTTTTGTGTAGGATGGAAGTCATTTAGGTTGTCTTCCCATAGATGATGGCCAAATATCAACAATCAGTAGATGTCCTTCCATTTCACTGTTGCAGTATTCATTACACTAGGGATCTCCTGCCATTGGTGGCCCGACATCCGTCCAGTACACCAAAGCCTTTAGGTTGCTTAAAGGTATGCTGTACGTTACAAGTATGCTCCTTGTGTAGCGTAGGGCATAAAGGTGACGTGTGATTGTGCTATCCTCAGAACCTCTTTGTCGCCAGTCAGAATGTCATCTTTTGATCTCTAGTCTAAATGCCCGTTCTGTTGACTGCTCCCCAAGACGTTATAAATAAGTGCCCTTGTGGGGTTTTTGTTTTCTTATCTTTCGTTTGCTGTATTGTTACTTGTGGGGTTGCATGTCACCCAAGATGGGTAAATGCCAGTGTTGGGGGACAGATTCCCCCTAAAGACAATCACAAACAGTTTCAGTTTTTCTGTGGCGTTTTGCATGACCATACATCCTGTTCTGTCTGTCAGGCTTTTGTTCCCAAAACCCTTCATAGTAGGCTTTCTTCTTTCTCACTTTATCTTGAGAATCATCGTCTTAAGCTTCTCGTTAAAGATGCAATGGAGGGAACTTCCCACTCTGAGGGACAGCCTTCTGGGAAGAAGGTCAAGAAACCTAGGCTGGAATCTTGTGCTGTTCAGCCTCCGCTGGATAACCCTCCTGAGGTGGAGGCTGGTGGGGATCTAACTTTAGGCATGTCTGTGTAGGCATTGCAGATGTTACTTCAGATGTCCAGGGGGAGCCGTGGCTGATTATCTCTGAGGGGTCTAAGGGTGTTCCCCAAATTTTAGTTCATAGGTTCATACTAGGCTATCTGCCCTAGGGCATTTATAAGCCTAGCCAGAATGTGTTTGGCTTTCGCCACCCATTTTAAATTTATTTTGCTATGCCCTTTTTCGAGGTTAGTATACTGTGCCTCTGTCTAACAGTGACACAGAAGTGATACCCGGGGTAAACCTACGATCTCACATCCACTCATCAAGATTCCTCTTGAAGAGAGTCAATGAGGGACTCTGCCTAACCTGGACTGGGATTTTATTCTAGAGTGAAGGGAGCCTCTGGGTTATGAATCTGTCCCTCCAGCATGTCCTATTTATTTCAGTGCTGAGGTTCAAGTCTCTCGAGCGCGTAGCTCGATGGGATTTGGATTTTCTGAGGTGCAGCATATCCATTAATTCCGGGTTGGACATGGCTTTATATGTCAGGCACAGATCGCCTCTGAACAGGCGGTATGCCACTGAGTAGAGCTGGAGTTTCTTTAACCGGGCAGCATATGGCATCTGTTTGAGCCCTTTGATCCTCTTGGTGAGGTACTTTTGGGGTCTTTCCAGTTGCTGCAGGTGTCTGGTAAGGTACATCCCAAAAGGGGCATTGTACTCAATTATGGGCCTGATGAGGGAGGAGTAAAGAGGCACGATGACCTCCCCTGATCTAGATGTGAATCCCTTCATGATTAGGTGGGCTATATAAAATGATTTTCTAACCACTTTGGCCACGTGGTTGTCAAATGAGAGATTGCTATCAACTTGGGTCCCCAGGTCCCTAATTACTTCTTCTGTACTTAATGGATTACCACCTATGTGGTAATTTGTGGGCACTTTGTTTTTGCCAAAGGGGATGACTATACACTTTTTGGCATTTAGCTTGAGGCCATGGCTCTGGCACCAGTTGTCTGTTTCTATGAGGCCCTTTTGGAGGATGCTTGTGTCGGCTGGATAGTCGATTATGGCGCCCAGTTTGCAGTCATCTGCGAATTTGGTCAGCCACAGTCCTTCCGTGTTGGCCTGTACCTCCGAGAAATATATACCGAACAAGAGAGGTCCCAGGACTGAGCCTTGTGGGACACCACTTGTAACTGGTTTGGAGTCTGACATGGCTCCAGCAATTCTAACCATGTGGGTTCTGTCCTTGAGCCAGTTTGCAATCTATCTAGTGACATAGGGGTTTATATTTAAGCTGGTGAGCTTATCTATAATGCCTGAGTGGGGTATTGTATCGAAGGCTTTTGCGAGGTCCAGGTAGGCTGTGTAGACCACCTTCCCCTCGTCAGTGGCCTTGGTGACTGTTTCAAAGAAATCAACCAGGTTTAAGAGGCAGGATCTACCCTTAACAAAGCTGAACTGGGTCGGATCCAGTGTCTGTAGGTCCCCAATATCTTTATTTATGAGGTCCATGATGATCCTTTCCATAGCTTTGCAGACCAAGCTAGTCAGGCTTATGGGGCGATAGTTTCCAGGATCCGTTGAGGCACCACCTTTATGGAGAGGGACCACTGTTGCTGTACGCCACTCTTTGGGCACATATCCTGTAGTAAGGCTGAGATTGAACAGTAGTTTTATGTTTGGGTTTAGCTCTTCTTGGAGTTCATGTAGGACGCAGCCCGGGACACTGTCTGGTCCCATTGATGCTGTGTTTTTTGCTTTGGAGAGGGCGGCTCTTACCTAAGCATCTGAGATGTCAGGGGGGCAGCACTCTGCTGGGATAGATATTTGCCCTTTTGGTGGAGGTTGCGCTGAACCTGTCAGCTAGGATGTTGGCAATGTCTGTGGGTTTAGTGTATTTTTTGTCATTTTGGACTAATTCTGAGCATATCTGGGAATTACCACCCAGGTTCCTAACATAACTAAAGAAAGCCTTGTGATTATCCTTAGTGTCCTGTGCAATTTTTCTCTCGAAGCTGGCCTTAGACAATTTTATGAGTGCCCGTAGTTTTTTGCTAATACTGATCAGTGATGCCTTCCCTTTTTGGGATTTTGCTCTATCATTTAGTAGCTTCCACCTTCTATTGTATGTTTATGGCTGGGGTCCACCACACAGGACGTCTGCCTTTGGAGGATTGGGTCTTGGTTTTATTTGGGATCGCATGATCCATGCATTCCTGAAGGTGTTCATAGAATGCGTTTATAAAGGATTCTGCGGTCTGGGCCGTATTTTCCACAGGCCCGGGGGCTTTGAAGGATTCCACCTCGGTTTTTAGGAGTGTGAAATTTGCTTTAGAGAAGTTTTTCACTGTGGTTTTCTGGGCAGGGGGTGGGGTCGGGATGTGAATATCCAGTGAGATTAGTTTATGGTCTGATCTTACCAGTGAGGGATACACTTCTGGTCTGGAGCATAGAGTCCCCATGTTGGTGATGATCAGGTCCAGTATGTTTTCCCCTCTTGTGGGAGTGGTAACAAGTTGTTCTGTAGCATTTGAGTTTATAAATTCTAGGAACCTTTGGGCTAGGGTGTTGGAGCTAGAGTAATGCTCCCAGTCTATGTTTGGGTAGTTGAAGTCGCCCAATATAATGGTGTTTGGAGAGACCTTCATATTTTCCAGTGTTCTCAGGAAGGCCGAGTGGGGTTCCTGGGTTTGGGAGGGTGGTCTGTAGCAGGCTATAAACTGGAAGGCAGTTTTACCCACTGTTAGTTGCACATGGATAGTCTCTGATGCTTTGTGCTTTGCCACCAACCTGGAGGTGTGGATATCTTTGATGAATATCGATACTCCCCCTCCTTTTGTGGTTCGGTCCAAGTTTTGGGCCGAAAAGCATGCTATGAGGTATAACCTGGTAGTGCTGGGGTGCTCTCGGGAGCCCTGAACCAGGTTTCTGTTACTGCACAGATATCTATGTTCTCCATGCTAAGGAGAGTTTCGAAAAGTGCATCTTGAGGTTTAGACTTCTGGCATTGAGTAGCATTACTCTTAGTTTCTTATCCCTTGTGATACCTATGGAGGTGGGTTTGTCTTTGAGCCTTGCCTAAAAAGGCACTATGGGGTAGCAAGAGCCTTTGCCAATATCCGAAAGCCCAGGGGGACAGGTGCAAGCCGTCCCTAGCGAAGCATCGTGGCTTGTCGAGCATATCATCCCAAGCTGACAGGCATTGGATCCCCTTTGAATGACACCAGTACTTAAGCCAATTGTTGAAATTGATCATCTTGTCTTCCATATTGTGGCATCATTCTTGGTGAGGGTAAGATGCTACTCAAGGTCAGGGTCATACCGGCCTCGGCTACATGCTCAGAGAGCTCCTTTATGTCTCTTTTCATGTAGTCCAGTGAGGTACGTCTCAGGTCATTCACACCAGCATGGACAATGACTGAGTCATATTTGTACTTGCCTTGGAGTGACCTGAGTGCTTGTGTTATGTGGCGGATCCTAGCGCCCGACAGGCTGCTCATCGTGACCCTCTCCTTGTTCAGCCTGGTGAGCGGGACGTCAGTGTGCCTGACGATAGAGTCACCTATTACAAGTGTATCAGGTGTGTTGTTTAGTCTTAAGGGCTGTGACTGTTCGGCACACTGGCTTTGTGAGATATGTGTTGCACGTGTTTTGTTTTGGGGTAGCGGTTGCTTGGGTGTCTGCTTTGGAGGTCCCTGCTGCTTAGGCAGATCTTTATTTAGAGCTTCCGAGTATGTTTTTGTGTGATTATGTGTTTGGTTTGCTGTCGTGGTAGGTCTATGTAAGACTGGAATTGTAGTGAGTGTGGTTTCCTTCTCCTCCTGACTGGTTATGCCAGTACTGAGTTGAGAGAGCTTAGCCTCCAGTTTGGCTATATGGTTGCATCTCTCACATGTGTTGGAATTTTGGGAGGAGGAGAGGGTTGTCTGTGTGCATGAGGCAGTTGTAACATTGCCTCAAGATTCCCAGATTCACCAGCTGGTCCGGAGAGGAGATTGACAACTGACCTTTGGACATGCTAGAATAATATTGGGAATTCCTTAATAATTGAAAACAAGGGCCAGTGGGGAGTGAGGGTGTAGTGCTTTTAATTTTTAGTGCCGACTTATATAATTGCTTTAGTGAGCAAGTGCCAGGTAACTTAAATGTCAGAGGAGAAATCCCTACTATAATTATAGAATGCCGTCTGGGGTCAGAGCCTTTAAGGTGGACGTCCCCATAAAGAAAAAGAAGAAGGTTTAAACACATTTCCTCAGCTCCCAGATCCACAGAGTGAATGGCAGTTCTTCACTCAGGTGTTTTTTATTGCTATGATGGCTGTAAAACCTTTGCAGGGAGTTTCTGTTCTTGCCCCCCTTGGTCCTCTACCCCTATTAAGAGACCCAGAGAACAGAATTCCTCTGAGGCAGAGGCAGATTCATATGAGGAGTCCATTGCTTACTCCTCCCAGATTCTCTGTCCTTTGGATTGTAGATCAGAGGAAGAGGAAACTTCCATTCCTGATGCTCTTTGTAGAGATTTCTTTTGGGGACACTATTTCTAGGATGATGGAGTTCTTTAAATGGGATTGTGCTCATGTTTATGAGGCACAAAAAAGGTTCATAGGTGTTTACTAGGCTAACAACCATAAGGGCCCTTTTAAGCCTAGCCATGCATGCCAAATCTCTAACAAGTTCTGATACCCTTGATAAGTGTAAGCATGGGCTTGGGAGATGAAACATTTAGAAGCTAGGCCCTGGGGGATCAAACATTTACAAGCTAGGCCCTGTGAGATGAACCAGTTACAGGTTATCAGTGTCCATTAGAGACATAGGTGCCAAACTAGGGATGAATTTCATGTTCCCCATCCAATTGTCCAGGTTGCACTTGAATTGGGTTAAGGAGGAACTCTGCTTCACATGGATGGGGGAGCCTGTTCCAGAGACTGGGTAATCTCTGGGATACATACCTGTCTCTCCGGCAGGTCCTGTTTATATCACAGGTAAGGTTTAAGTTTTTAGAATGAGTAATTCTGGTGCTGTTTGTTTGGCGAATATGCAGGAGGTACACCAGAGTGGTGTCTTGGAATGCCTTTTATGTCAGGTGTAGATCTCCCCTCAAAAGCCTGTAGGAGACAATACAGGGATAGAGTCTTGAGGCAGTCTGCATTAAGCCCTGTATTCTCTGAGAGAGGAACCTCTGTGGACGTTCCAACTGTTTGGATATTCTTGGTTGGGTACAGACCAAAAGGGACATTGTACTCCATGATAGGTCTGATGAATGCTGAATACATTGGAACAATGAATCCTTGGACTTAGAATGCCATACCTTTGTTTATAAGTTAAACATTGGATGGTCAAAAGCTAGATTACTATCTGTGTGTGTGTCCCTAAGTTCCTGACTACTGGGTCAACTCTGATGAGTGTACTGTCAATATGATAGTTACCCAGGGTGGATGACTTACCGAAGGATGCTGCTAGGCATTTCTTGGCATTTAGTTTTAGTCCATGGCTCTGACACCAGGGTTTTGTCTGTGTCAATCCCTCCTGGAGAACATTTGTGTCAGTGTGGGATTCAGTGACCGCTCCAAATTTGCAATTATCTGCAAATTTAGTCAGCCAGAGACCACTGACGTTGGCCTTGACTTCTGAGAAGTAAATGTCAAAAAGGAGCTGTCCAAGGACTGATCCATGTGGGATTCCACTTGTTACTGGCCTCTTTGTAGAGGTGGACTCCCCAATTCCAACTTCCTGGGTCTTGTATGTGAGCCAGTTAGCTATTCACTGGGTAACATAAGGGTTTGTACCTAACCTCATAAGTTTGTCAACCATGCCCTAGTGGGGTTTTATATCAAATGCCTTGGCCAAGCCAAGGTAGACAGTGTGAACCATTTTGCCCTCATCCATTGCTTTGTTGACCTTCTCAAAGACATCCACTAGATTGAGTAGGCATGATCTTCCCTTGACGAAACCAAACTGGGTTGGGTCCAGTGTCTGGAGATTTACTGTATCACTATTGATCATCTCCATGATCATTCTTTCTATGACTTTACATATAAGACTGGTGAGACTTACAGGTCTGTAGTTTCCAGTGTCTGTAGATGGCCCACCTTTTTGCAGAGGGATGACTGTTGCTGTTCTCCGTTCATGAGCTACTGCAGATAGATTCTCTCAGACCTTCTGCTGTCCTTATGGTTTGGACCGTCTTGTCGGATACCTTTTCTAATGCCTATAAGGCTCCAGATTCTCAGCTCCCTGCCCCCAAGAAACCTGATAGGTTCTGTAGGGTGCCTGAGGAATGTAAGTTCTTGTACAAGTGTCCTCCTGCTGTGACCTCTTGGTGGTGTCAGTAGCTTCTGACAAACCTTCTCAAGTGCTTCCTTCTACTGAGTTACTGCCTTCTGGTAACGATAGCAGAGCCATGGAAAAGTTAGGCAAGAAGGTCCATATCTCTGCTACCTTGGCTTTTAGGGCTGTTAATTTTCAAACCCATATGTCCACGTACTTGTTAGCTTTGCTTTCCCAGGCCTGTCAGGTGATTTCTGATCTTTCAGACTCTGAAGATAAAACCTCTGCCCTTTCCCTTTTATAGATGTCCTCCCAGGTGGCTCATCATTCCATCAAGTGTAGTTATGCAGCTTCTTTTAGGGCTACTACTTTTGGGTCAGTGATGAGGAGGTATTTTTGGCTTTGGCTTCAGTTTTTGCTTGATGATATTAACGCTAAGTTGATGGAGGCCCCTCTAGATAATAAACACTTGTTTGGTGAAGCTGCTGCCGATATAAGTCCCTTCAGGATAAGGGTAAGGCTTTACAAGAACTAAAACATGTTTGTTTCTCCTGTGCCTAAATTTCAGAGAAACTACTCCAATAAGCCAGCATATGTTCACAGGCAATCTCACTCTCCTCCTACAGGTAAAAAGGGTGGCAAGCGGTCTCCTCCTGTGAAGGTTGCTCCAACTTCTGTGCCTGAGAAGTCTCCTATTCCTCATAAATCAGATGTTGTCCGACTCTCCTATTCTTCCCAGCCACTTTCCTTTCTCTCTCTTTGCCTTTGTCTCTCTCTCTCTTTCTTCCTGTTTAAAGATTAATCAGGATTCCTGGGTTCTTTCCATTATCTGCCAGGGATATTTTATGGTCTGGAAATCTCTTCCCCCTTTTATGGGAATTCCTCACCCCCCTCTGTTATAACTGTCCTTTCCAGGGATGCTTCAAGATCTTTTGACTCTGTATTTTTCAGGAGGTACTAGTGTCCCAAAGGGGAGGGTGATTTACTCCATGATGTTTCTAGTGCCAAGGAAAGAGGGTACCTGGAGACCAGTTCTAGACCTCTCTCATCTAAACACTTTAGTAAAGGTGCCATCTTTTCAAATGTCCCTTCAGACTTTGTTCCCCTCTTTTGCTTCCTCAGGCTTATATGGTGCCTTTGGAACTCAAGGATGCTTATCTCCTTATCCCTATTCATACTCTTGTGAGGAATGTGTTTTTCTCTGTTGCTTCCTGTTTCAGTTCTCTGCTTTGGCCATTGGCCTTTCTACTGCCCCAAGGGTATTCACCAAATACCTCGCCCCTGTGATTGTTTTCTGCAGGCTTCAGGGGATCCGTCTTTCTTTAATTGGACAACCTCCTGTTTTAGGCATCCGCTCCAGAGATCTTGTTGCAAAATCTTCATTTTGCCATTTCCCTTCTGCAAAGCCTGGGTTCACAATAAACCTCAAAAAGTCTTTTCTGACTCCTCCTCAGGACCACATTTTTCTGGGGTGCAGGATCTAAACTGTGCCTATACTGGCATTCCTCTTCTTCCTCTAGCCAGGGAATTTTTGAGAGCTGTGGAGTTCACGGCCTCCAGCATTCCTATGCTCCCTCTGGACAAACTCCAGATGAGAAAGTTTCAGTGGTTTCTGAAGTCAGTTTGGCTTCAGCATGTGCATCCCCCTGAATTTGTAGTTCCTCTAATCCCATGGAATTTCAGTTGTGGATTCAGCAGTTGTCTCTAAATCCAGGGCTTTCTTTTCATCCCCCTCTTCTCTCTCAGGAGCTTTTTGCAGACTCTTCAGACATGGGATGGGGAGCAGGTTTTAGCTCCCTAAAGGTGCAGGGTGTTTGGTCGCATTGTGAACAGGAAGAGCACATTAGTGTCAAAGAGATGAGAGCTCTTCTGCTGGCTTTTCAGGCTTTTCATCTTCTCTACAACTTGGGACCACTCAGTGTGTTTACAGACAATGCCACAATGATATGGTATGTAAACAAATGGTTGGGGGACAAGATCTTATCATCTTTGCTTATTGACACCCCTGATGTGGAAAGTTGCTGTCTAGTATCGAGACTCTTTGGGCAGTTTACATTCCATCAGGTCAAAATATTGTGGCAGACACTCTGAGCAGGTCCTTAACTCAATCCCACGAATGGATGCTTCACAGGGATGTTTTTCTGGATGTTACCCATTAGCGGGGAACTCCTCAAATAGATCTTTTTTGCTTCCCCCTGAACAGACTGCTTCCTCTTTTTGTGCCAGAGTCCCAGGTCTTCTGGTTTGGAAGGTAGACCCCCCTATCTTTTTCTTGGAAGGAGATGTTTCTTTACGCTTTCCCTCCCCTTCCCCTCATTCCAAGTCCTGTTCAAAATTCAACAGGTTGCTCCCAAAGTCTTGTTGGTGATTCCCTTTTAGCTGAGACAGCATTGGTTCCTTCTTCTGCATTTATCCAAGGGCAATCATCACAAGTTACCTCACAGGGTGGGCCTACTCACACAAGACAAGGGATATCTCATCCATCCCCCACTTGTCCACTTTTCAGCTGACTCTGTTGGTGATTGGATTTTGATTCCGTATAGATTTTGATTCCAGGTAGACACCTTTTTTTCTGATGATGTGCTTAGGGTCCTGCAGGAGGCCAGGAAACCCAATATTAGGAAATCCTACTTATTTAAATGGAAGAGGTTTTCGATTTAGTGTCCTTCTCATAACCTGGATCCACTTTCAGTGGATGTTCCTTTGGTTCTGTCCTATCTGTGTTAATTGTTCAGTGCTGGTGTGGCTTATTCTTCCATTAAGGTCCAATTATCAGCTATTTCTGCTTGGCTGCCTTATCTCCTGTTATAGCTTCTAGATTTCATGCCAAACAATTTTTTATAGGCGTCCTTCATATTAGGCCTTCTAGGAATCCTGTTCCTCCTTCCTGGGATCTTAATTTTGTTTTGGAAAAATTGACTTTGGCTCCCTTTGAGCCTGCACCTTCAGCTTCCTTGCAACATTGGCCTTAGAAGACTGTTCTTTTGTTAGCCATTCCTTTTGCCAGAAGGGTGTCTGAGCTTCAAGTCCTTATGGTTTGTCCTCCTTTTTTGGTGTTTCATAAGGACAGGGTGTCTTTACATACTAGTTCTTCTTTTATGCCCAACGTGGTGAATGAGTTGTCCCTTAATCAGTTTGTGTGTCCATTTTTTACCCTTCTCTGCAATCCGCCAGTGAGAAGGTGCTGCACATGTTAGCTGTGCATAGAAAACTCAGATTTTATTTGGATAAGACTAAGACTATTACAAAAAATCTGATCAGCTTGTTGTTTACTTTCATCTTGGGTCCTTAGGATTAGCAGTGTCCAAGCAGACTGTTTCTTCTTGGATCTCTAAATCTGTTTCTTTTTGTTGTTCTTTTCATGGTAAGAGCCTCCCTTATCCTGTTAAGGCTCATTCTACTAGAGCTGTGGCTTCTTCTGGTGCTTTTTGCAAGGGTTTGGATACTAACTCTAGTCTCGAGGCAGCTATCTTGACTTCTTTGCATAGATTTAACAAGCCGTACAAGTTGGATGGAATTTTCAGAGCTAGAGCTGATTTCGCTAGGGCCATCCTTCATGGCTTTCTACAGGGCTCTGCTGATCCTTCCTCCTCCATATCTCCTTCCTGAGCTTTAGTGCTCTCCCTAATGTTATGAATACTGCAGCAAGCATTGAAATGGTAGGACATAGTACAGTTGTGTAAAATTATACTGTAACGGTAGATGTCCTTCTCTTCACTGTTGCAGTATTCACTCCCTCCACCCATGGTCCAGTTCTGTTCTGTATGTACTGATTACTTTTCTATTCCTTGGACTGAGGCTCTCATTTCTGAGGATGGTACGTCTGGATGTCACCCTACGCTACGCAAGGAGCAGAATTGCAATGTATGGCACACCTTAAAACAACCTTAAGGCTTTGGTATACTGCCCGGACATTAGGCCGCACTTGCAGTGGGATCCCTAGTGTAATTAATACTGCAACAGTGAAGAGAGGGACATGTACCGTTATGGTAAGATTTTACACAGTTGTACTTTCTTTTTCCACTACATTATGTAATAGTGTCTAAAAATCTTCCTTCAGCTGAAATTTTCTTTCCTTTGTCCTTCAGTTTTTTTCCTTAATAAATGCTAAAGAGCCATTCCCTAACACACACTTCTTTTCATGAACTGCTTCCTATCATCCGCATAACTGAACATAACTTATTGCCGTCATTGATGCTAGTGTTATCATTCCCTTTATGCATGAGCTTGGGCATCTTTGACAGGCATTGTATCTTTTCTGGTAGCTGCTACATTTCATTCATACTGGCTCTTCCCCCTTTGCCATCCAGTTTCTGTATCCACATAGATATTTTCTTTCTTTTCACTACAGCTCTTCTGCCAGATCCACATTTTGTTCCCTTTCAGACTGCATTCTTAAATACATTCCATGAATTATTTGCCCTGTAAGCTGCCACCCCACTCTCATAGGTTCATAGGTAGCTACTAGGCTATCTGCCCGAGGGCATTTATAAGCCTAGCCAGAGTGTGTCAGCTTTTGCCGCCCCATTGATTAATTAACTGATCCTCTGTCAAGCAGAGCCATTGAAGTAACCCCAGGGGTGTATTTTCTGTTACCCATTCACTTGTCAATATTTCTCTTGGAGTGTTAGGGAGCGGCTCTGCCTGATGTAGTTTGGAATTTTGTTCCAAAGCATGGGGAGTCTCTGTGGCAGGAATCTATACCTCCAGCATGTTCTATTTATTGTTGTGGCAAGGTTTAGCTCACTCGAGTGCGTGGCTTGCTGTGACTTAGATTTCTTTAGGTGGAACATGTCCATCAATTCTGAGTTGGACATGGCTTTGTAAGTCAGGCAGAGATCACTTCTGAGCAAGCAATATGCCACTGAGTACAGCCTGAGTTTTTTCAGTCGGGCTGCATAGGACATATGTTTGAGGCCAGTAATCCTCTCTTGTTGGAAGTGTCTTGTGAGGTACATCCCAAATGGGGCATTGTACTCTATGATGGGTCTAATGAATGATGAGTAGAGGGGCACTATAACCTCTTTATTTCTAGATGCGAACCCTTATCCATTATGTGCTATTTTGCACTAGTTCAGTGCATATCTGTGAGTTGCCACTTAGATTCTTAACATAGCTAAAGAAGGCTTTGTGGTTATCTTTTGAATCATTGGCTATTTTTCATTTGAAGTTAGCCTTGGATGATTTCATGAGGGACCTTAGTTTCTTACTGATACTGATCAGGGATGTCTTTCCTTCTTGGGATTTGCTTTTTTTCTGAACTAGTTTCCTCCTGTATAACCTGTTTATGGCAGGGGTCCACCAAACTGGTTTCCTTCTCTTAGAGGAGTGAGTCTTGGTTTGGTTATGGATGGCATGATCCATGCATCCTTGTAGGTGCTCATAGAGTGCATTTGTAAGGGTTTCTGCATCTTGGGCAGTGTTATCCTTTAGTGTGGGGGCTGTGAAACTTACCACCTCTGTCTTAAGTAAGGTGAAGTTTGCTTTAGTAAAGTTTTTTACTGTGGTTTCCTTGGTTGGGGGTGGTGGTGGGGTGTGGACATCCA
The DNA here is from genome assembly GCF_019279795.1 of Protopterus annectens. Lineage (NCBI taxonomy): Eukaryota > Metazoa > Chordata > Ceratodontiformes > Protopteridae > Protopterus > Protopterus annectens. Next base: position 398,620,413 of record NC_056729.1, on the reverse strand, counting down.
GAGTGATTAATTTATGGTCTGATCTAACCAGTGACGTGTTGACCTCTGGTGTGGAGCACCTGCCGCCCATGTTGGTGATGACCAGGTCCAATATGTTTTCACCTCTGGTAGGGGAGTTTACCAGCTGATCCAGGGCATTTGAGTTGATGAATTCCAGGAAGCACTGGGCCTGGGAGTTTGTACTCTAGTAGTTTTCCCAGTGAATGGTAGGGTAATTGAAGTCGCCCAACATCAGGGTGTTTTGTAGGACCTGCATGATATTCTTCGTGTTTCACTGTTGCAGTCATTACATTTGGGTAATCTGCTGGCAGGTTGCCCTCAATCAGCCTGAATTCCAAAGTCTTGGGTCCTGCGTCGGTTGCTGTCTCCTCTTCCATGATGTCAAGTCGCCAGGGGTATAAAACATGCAGCCGACGCCATTTTCTTTAGTCTTTCTTGCTGCGCGGTGCCCGAAGCAAAAGCATTTTGCAAGTGCCAGTTGGCCGACCATTGAAATATTCGAGTTTGAGTTTCAGAACCGAAGTCTTCACTAAAGCTAAGTACCCCGTTGGGGAAACTTTTTTCTTGCTTTTTACCGATGTCAGAAAGTGTTCCTCTCACGACTCCTATAAGTCAAATGAATAACTTCCTACAATGTAGGTAGTTCTTATAAACCTGCTGCTCCACCTACAAATCTTCTTGCAGTACCTGCAATAACCGCAACACACCAGCACCACTGTTAACACAGCTTGCGACGTGTGTGCCAAGTAATATTAAGGCACACACTGTCATACAGTCAGAGGAAAAGAAACAAGTTTGTGCCACTCCCAAACCGATTTATGACTCATCATATAAAGGAATGTGTGATTAAATCACCACAACATTCTTCACATTCCACATGTCAATCACACAAGTATTACCCTGCAGGCAAGACTTAGAGATTAACACATGAAATATGGGTGTGTGAGAACAAGCATAGACTTGCTCCCACACACTTTATTTTTTAACTTAATTAGGTAGCCCTTAAAAGGGCCGTCGTGTTTAAGGGTCTTTCTGTTATATTTACTGTTTGTAGCTGATTTTACTAGTGCCAGCTGGCGTAGAGCCGTTATTGCCTACAATTATAGTACCATACTGTTTAGGAGAAGACCGAAAGAGTTCAGTAGGAGTAAACCAACCACGATCTTCAGTTAACGTGGGTTTATAAACATATTGTATATTACCAAGGCTATAATTCAGGCCATTAATTCCAGGAGACTTGGTTTTTAAGTCAGAGTTCAAGACATCTTATAGAGTAGTAAATCCTGTAGAGTCTCGATCGCTATGAGATAAAAACACAAGAACCTGCTGTACTAACGTTCCACTAACCTGAACGTGTTCCAACGAAGTGGCACAATAGTCTATCCTAATTTCTGATGCCATGCTGAGCATACGCTGCATAGCACTGGGTACGAAGTTTTTAGGTATGGGCGCAGGGGTGCACGCCACGCCCTTTTTAATGCCATTTGAAATCAGTGAGAAAAAAACCCAGAAATGCACTGCATTATCCTTTTGTTGATCGGCCAGTTGACATTGGTAAGGAAAAAAAAACAGAAATGAACGGCATCATCCTTTTGTTGAAATCGGCCATGAGAAAGAAAAAAAAAAAAGAAATGCCCTTCATTATCCTTTCACTGAAATCAGACTATGTATTGCTTAAAGGATACATTTCCTGTCTAACTTACCAATATTTTTAACAGATTTGAGATTACAGTCAGGTGATCTATGATGATCCAAAAATTGCTCCTCCAGCTGCATCGCCATTGTATTGAGTGAAGGTGCATTGGGTGGCAGGTTTTAGTTGCTCAGTAAATAAAAAGTTGTAAATGGATATTTTTTTTCCTGAAAATTCAGTCTAGCACCTACTATGTGCAGAGTTGATCGACACAGGGAAACTTACAGGTTTTTCTTTATTCATGTTTAAAATAGCAACATTGAGTGAAACAGACTGTACTTATTTGGCAAATAATTATTTATTGACAGCCATGATGTTTAGTTGTTGTTGTTGTTGTTTTGTCTTTCGGCTTATCCCGGTTAGGGGTCGCCACAGCGGATCTCCGGTCCGCTAATGTTTGGTAGTGGAATTTTACATGCCGAGTTACCAGCTCTGACGCACAACTTTCAATGAAGGCATGCCCATTCACGTATGCCTCCACACGGAAGACGCTCTAGCTGAGAATCGAACGGGACAATATGTAAGAAATGTTAAGTTTGTCTCAGGTATATGTGCAAGCATACGCTATGCTTGCATATGCACGCAGAAATCCATTAAAATTGGCTCTAGAAGCAGATGTGAATGTTGTGCATTTACAAACTTGTATGTTTATCTAAAAGCCCTACATCTTGTTTGCTTTTTAACTTGTACACAGATTATAATGTGCATTCAGTCATGATGCGAGTTTCTATGCTGATTAACTTCACTATTAGCTTACTTCTGCATTGTTGGAGCCTTCACATCATGTCTTCTCCGCAGCTGAGCCAATTGACTTTTTTATCATATAAAAAACAAAAGTTTTATTTATAATTCTACAGCTTTTTAACAGTTGTGGTTCACCAAGTGTGGACCAACTGTTTTCTTTGAATATATCAAGTGTGGACCAACTGTTTTCTTTGAATATATCAAGTGTGGACCAACTGTTTTCTTTGAATATAGGAAAACCCAAAGCAGGTTTGTTCCCTAGCAGGCATTTTGTTCTTAAGCTCTAGACCATATAAAAGAAAAAAGAAATGAAAAGGTTTTAACTTTACCTGGAATGGAAACGGATTTTTTTTCTCTCGTGGTGGTGTAGCCAGGATGGCAATAGCACTTTGTAACTGGCTTTCTCATCTGCATTCACTACACTCTACATGTGCCTGTATACCCCCCCCCCAAAAAAAATGGTAGCTGGAACCCAGGGCGCCATTTTTAAACTAGTAATCCATTTAAGGAAGGAAACGTAAAGTCCCCTCCGCGTTATGTGCCCACCAAGTAAGTAGAAATCGTTTTTAAGAATGTTTACTGGCTCGCTTAAGTGTTTGTTATGCACTGTTATGATTTTTGCTTTAAGGAGTAATGTTGGAAGGATGGACTTTGTTGCTTTATACCATTGTTTTTATGAGAAATTACTCTAGTAGCAGTGTTTTTTGTAAAGTGTTCTGTAATAGGCAATTGGCTATTATAATGAATGATATATTTGTTCGCAAATACAGTCCCAAGCAACAATAACGTTAATTAACAATCCTGGTATAGCTAAGCAAGCCATTACTCATTTCAGCCCCAGTACAGTATCTAGATGTTAAACAACCCAGTAACTAGCAAGATTGTGTGCTATATTCTATTGTTATTGCTGAACTGGCTTTTAGTGAAAACGTCTAGTCGTACTATCTCCACAGTTGCAGATTTACCGGGGGGGGGGTGTTTGGGGAGCTAAAGCTTTTCCATTGGTGCCTACTTATCAACTACACCACTTTTGGCGGTGCAGTCTAGTTTTAATCTTTCCCTTTAACAAAAAAAAAATTCAGGTTGGTTGTTAAAATGTAATTGGATAGTTCCTTGTCAGCTGATACTCATATTCAGTCAGGAGCCACACAAGTTGTGAGTTACAAAATATGGCAGATTTTATAAAAAGGCAGTTTTCCAGCCATTTGTGTTTGATGTCGGAGGATTTGTTGAGCAGAGGGAGACAAGTCAGCAGAATGGCAGAGAGGAGGCTTCTGGTAAGAGGCAGGCATATGCATCATTTTGCAAGAAGGTTAACTAACTAGTTTTTTTTTTTTTAAATTCCTGTCAACTCTCTGACTTCACATAATTCCCCTTATTATTTTTGCCTTGGTGTGAGTGTCGGCAAGCAAACAGTTTATGCAGATGTATATTTTTTCTAAAAGAGGGTGCTAGGTCATGGCTTTTACATTGCTGCGTATAAGTACTTAGTCTGCTGTAAAATACAGTTCTGTCTGTAATCTGCCCTGTTAAGACAGACTGCTGCACGGCAATTTTTTTGAGTTATAAAGTCAGTTAAGGGGAAAAGGGTTCAATAAAAACCTGTTTTTAAGTAATTTTGCATTGGTCTTGCTCATAGCTTGATTACTGAGTCACATGATAAATAACCTCAGTACGCTGCTATCTTTGCTAACGTTTATTTAATGTGAAGGTACATTCTCCTGGCATTTCCATTGCTTCTGATAGAACGAAACTTAATCTGTGCCTATATCAACGAGGAATAATGCAGGCATTAAAAAACAAAATGATGTTCATCGTGTTTCACTGTTGCAGTCATGACTGTAGGGTTCTCCCCTGCTGGCAGGCAGCTATCGGTCGGCCAGAATCCCAAAGTCTGGGTCCGGTGTCAGCTGTTCAGCCATGCTCCCTGACGTCAGAGCGCCAGGAGTACAAAGCTGACAGCCAACGCCATCTTCTCCAGTCTTTCTTGCCATGCGGTGATAGCAGTTCGCAAGTCCCGCTCGGCTGACTCCTGACAATTTTTTCCTGATAAAACTTCAGTCCAAAGACTTTATTCTCCACTCACAGTTAAGTACCCCGTTGGGGAAACTTTTCTCTTCCTCCATTCCGATGTCAGAAAAAGTTAATAATTGTATTTCATGTGGGAAGCAAATACCTCCATAAGGATTTTCATTCTTACTGTATTCCTTGCTTAGGCCCTGACCACGATGTAGCTAGTTGTCGGTTTTGTGCTAGATTCAATCAACGTACAATTAAATGCAGGTACGATTTTGCTTTTCATTACTTCGGTAGGCGCTTTAACTACAAAATGTCGTCGGATACGGTTCCCGCTACCGGAGTTCACAAATGTCGCAAGGATAAAGACAGGCCTCCGAGGTCCAAATCTGATGATAGCGCACAAGCGGAGCCAGCTTCAGGTTCGGCCGTCATCAGTGAGGCGCTTTTGCAGCCCCTGTCATCGGCCATTTCAGAACCGATGGCCGAAACGGACTCTCATGAGGAGCCAACCAGGCCTTTAAATATTTCAATGGCAGGACCTTCGGACAATGCTCCTTCGGATGGGTCCGGAGCCGCTGTGCAGGTACTGGCTTCCGAAGGGGTTTTCAGGCCTACTCAGCTTCTTATAAAGGCAAAGACAAAGGCAAAGACTCCTTCAAAACCAAAGACTGCAACACAGGCCTCTTCTGATCCGGCTCCCAAGTCACAGAAACAGTTACTCAATATGGCGGAGGATTTACTTACTATGATTAGGGGTTCACAGCCCCCTCCAGATAAAAGGCCAAGGCAGGATGTTTATTATGATTCCTCTGATCAGGCTTCTGTTTCTTCAGTTTCTTCTTCTGACCAGGAATATTCTTTCCCTCCTTATGAGGATTCTGATGCTGAGGAATCCATTCCTTCAGCCTCTCCCCCTGAGGATTTCTCTTTTGGGGAAACTTTGCATGAAATGAGGGAACATTTCCACTGGGAAGGACAAGAGTATTCGGAATCTAAGAAAAGACTAAGGGATTTTCTTCTTCTTCCCCAACATAGACCCCTGGCTATTCCTCCTGTTTTGGATATTGTGGATGATGCCTTTTCGGAGGCTAACTTAACCCCTGACTCTTTTCCTCCTGCTCCTGTTAAGCCTGATAGATATTACAGGGTTCCTGATTCCCATCAGTTTTTATACAAGAACCCTTCTGCTGACCCTGAAACCATTTCTCAGGGTCCTAAGGGAGTTAAGGCCGCTTCTGCCACAAACCCCATTCCCACTGAAAAGGATTCTAGATCTTTAGAAAGATGGGTCAAAAAAGTGTACACTTCTGCTACTTTGTCCATTAGGGCTTTAAACTGTCAGTTTCATATGCTGAAATACCAGCAATTTCTTTTCTCTGTTTTAAAACAAAAGCTTACTTCCATTTCTGCCTGTGCAGATGATAAGGAATTACATGACTTATTGCATGCCACTGAACAAGTTGGAAAGCATAGTTTACACTGTGGATTTGATGCCTTGGAGGCTTCTTGTAGGGCTGCTGCCTCTGGTACAGTCATTAGAAGGCATGCATGGCTAAAGGAACAAAATTTGCCAGAACAAGTAAAAGCTAAATTATTGGATGCTCCTGTTCAGCATAATGTTTTGTTTGGATCAAAAGCTGAAGAGGTGATTAAAAAGATGGAGGATAAGGCGAAATCCATGCAAACAGTTAAAGATTTCTTAAAAGTGCAGCCACCAAGATTTAGCAGGAATTGGCCTTCTAAAAATTGGTCCTTTCCCACTTCAGACAGGCCTCAGAGGGGTAGATATAAACGTTCCAGAGGAAGGCCTCAAACATAAGCCTCTTATAGACCAAGACAGTGGACTGCTTCCACCCCTAGGGGAGGAGAGGATAGGTCACAAACTCATAGGAAACAAACTCAATGACTCCCTCTGTTGGGCTGCAGGAACTTCTTGCCTGGAAGCCCCCCTCGGAGGAAAACTCTCTCTTTTTTATCAAAATTGGACTCATATAACCCAAGACAAGTGGGTTCTGTATGTGGTTTTAAGAGGTTACAAATTCCATTTTCATACCCTGCCAAGACCAAGCGGATGGCCAGACCTTCCAAAACATCAATGGACAGAGGCCTTAAGCCAGGTGGAAGCACTTTCTATGAAAGCCATAGAACTGGTTCCACTTTCAGAGATGGGACAAGGTTTTTACTCAAGGCTCTTTCTAGTTCCCAGGAAGCAAAACTCATGGAGACCCATTCTGGATCTGTCAGTCTTGAACACCTTTCTAGAAATTCCAAAATTCAAGATGCTTACTCTACAGCAGCTACTTCCAATGCTATCCAAAGATGCGTGGATGGTAACTTTGGATTTAAAGGAGGCATATTTACACATTCCCATCAGGCAGGAATGCAGAAAATACCTCAGGTTCAAGGCCGGATCGAGGCACTTTCAATTCACTGCGCTGCCCTTTGGATTGTCTACTGTGCCCAGGGTCTTCAACAAATGACTGGCTCCAGTAGTAGCTTACTGCAGATTCAAATTTACCCTTATCTGGACGACTGTAAGGATGTCTTACTCCAGCATCTAGAGTTTGTACAAAACCTCCTCAAGTTCCTGGGATTTTCTGTAAACCTAAAAAAGTCAAATTTGACAGCCTCACAGCAGATAACCTTTCTGGGTGCTCTTCTAAACACCACAACCCAGATGGCATTTCTGACATCCGAAAAACAATTACAGCTGGCTTCAACTTTCAAAACCTTGGCAAATTTAACTCCACTATCTGCAAGGAAATTCCTGCAGGCTCTGGGTTACGTGGCTTCTAGCATCCTTCTCGTACCATATGCAAGACTACACATGAGGAAAATACAGTGGTACCTAAAAAGTGTATGGTCTCAGCATTGCCACAGTTTAGAGATAATGACATAATGATCTCTGTCCTGCCTTGCCTTCAAAAGGAATTTCTTTGGTGGTCCAGGGCGTGTACTCTAAACAAAGGGAAACCCTTCTGTCTGCCTCCTGCCACTCAGACTCTAACCACGGACGCATCGGATTATGCTTGGGGAGCCCATTTTTGGGGCAACTATCTGCAGGGCCTTTGGACAAAGGATCACAAGCACCTGCATATCAATTTAAAGGAAATGTTAGCCGTTCAGAAAGCCCTAATGGCTTTCAGGAATCTTCTACAACCAGGACAACTACTAATACGGACAGACAACACCACAGTTATGTGGTACATAAACAAGCAGGGGGGATCTCATTCCTACCCTCTTTGCAGACTAGCCATGGATCTGTGGAACACAGCTCTTGCTTACAATCTGGACCTTCAAGCTCAGTTTCTACCAGGGAAGCAAAACATCCTGGCAGACAGTCTGAGCAGAAACCTTTTGGATCCACACGAGTGGATGCTAGACACCAAAATATTCAGGATGATAACAGCAGTCTGGGGATGTCCTCATATAGACCTCTTTGCATCCCATCTCAATCATCAACTACAGAATTTTTGCACCAGGACTTTCCACTAAGAAGCTTGGAAAGTGGATGCCCTATCATTCAGTTGGAGGAACCTCCCGAGATATGCCTTTCCACCTCTTCCTCTTCTTCCACGGGTATTATTAAAGATAAAACAGGTCAAGCCCAAGTTGTTAATCTTGCTGGCCCCAAATTGGCCTCGGCAGTTTTGATACCCAACTCTAAAAAACCTATGTCTGGAGCCCCCTTGGATTTTATCTCAGTCTCCGAACCTTCTGTCCCAACATCAGGGTCAGGTTCTACACTTTCATGTCAGCACTCTCAGCCTGGCGGCCTGGTTAATCCAGGGCCTTTGATTTCTTCTTTCCTACCCAAGCAGGTTATGGATGTCATTTTAGAAGCCAGACGTCCTAGCACTAGAAAATCTTATGCAGGAAAATGGAAAAGATTTTGTTCCTGGATGCAGGCTCAGGATTCTGATCCTCTTCTTCCGAACATTTCTTCAATTTTACTTTACTTGACAGATCTCTTACATAAGGGTCTCTCTTTCTCTTCTATTAAGATACATGCCTCTGCTATTTCGGCTCATTATAATACAGACCCTCCAATCTTTTCCCACCAGCTCATGAGACAGTTTCTCAGAGGAGCTAAGAATTTAAGACCTCCTAGATCTCCTCCCATTCCTGCTTGGGATCTCAACTATGTTTTGGAAAAACTAACCTTGCCTCCTTTTGAGCCTGCTGTCTCTTCTGACATCAATTTTTTATCTTGGAAGACAGCTATCGTGTTAGCCCTAACTTCTGCCAGGAGAGTTTCAGAGTTACAAGCTTTTATGGCTGTGGAACCATATATTATTTTTCATCAAGACAGGGTGTCTTTGAGGACTAATCCTACCTTCATGCCTAAGGTGGTTTCCAAAGTGGCTTTAAATCAAACTATCCACTTGCCAACTTTTTTCCCCAGTCCTCAAAATAAAGGGGAAAGGATCTTACATTCCTTGGATGTACACAGACAATTACGTTTTTACCTGGACAGAACCAAGGACATCAGAAAATCAGAACAATTGTTTGTTTCTTATGCTTCAAGTTCCCAAGGAAAAGCCATTTCAAAACAGACCATTTCTAAATGGATTGCTCATGGAATCAGATTTTGTTATTCACACCATGGAAAGCAAATCCCAGGGAGTATACGGACTCATTCCACCAGAGCTGCTGCCACTTCTGGCCTTCCTCAGGGAGTTCCCACCAAAGACATTTTGGAAGCTGCAACTTGGAGTTCAGTGCATACTTTTTCTAAGCACTACAATCTACCTCTCTACTCTAAGTCTAGGGCAGGCTTTGCCTCTGCAGTCTTGCAGGGCCTTTTAGCCGTGCCTTCTTCTTTATGACCACCTCCCTTTCTTTCAGCTTTGGGATTCTACCCTACAGTCATGACTGCAACAGTGAAACACGATGAACATAGTACAGTTGTGTACACCTACCATAAATGTAGATGTTCGAGTGTCTTCACTGTTGCAGTCTGGGTTTCCCTCCCACCTGTCCCCTCTTATTTTTACTTTTTTATGGTTCCTTTTTTCACCATTCTTCTGAGGTGTATTTGCAAAGGGTATGGGACCTTTATCATTTTGGGACTCCTGACATCTGGGGCAAGAAAAACTGGAGAAGATGGCATCGGCTGTCAGCTTTGTACTGCTGGCGCTCTGACGTCAGGGAGCATGGTTGAACAGCCAACGCCGGACCCAGACTTTGGGATTCTGGCCGACGCCGGACCCAGACTTTGGGATTTTGGCCGACCGAGGGCTGCCTGCCGGCAGGGGAGAACCCTACAGTCATGACTGCAACAGTGAAGACACTCGAGCATCTACATTTATGGTAGGTGTACACAACTGTACTTTCTCTAGCATTCTAGATTTTAGGAAGGACAACGTTATGTCATAAAGTAAAACAGAACGTGAGTAATTTTGCAAAATCCACACACTGACACTCCTGATGTCATTTCTCGCAAGATTTCTGCTTATCTGATAAAAGAAAAATGCTGTTTCCGTTCCACTTGTGTTTTCTGATTACTGGGCTGATGCTTAGTGTTCCCTTCAGTAGCTGCAGTATAGAGCTCTGGTGTTACGTGAGTTTTTTTTTTCCTCACTTACAGGGAGTATCACTGCACATTAGGTTAGGAGTTCAATAAGGCCATTTGCTATTCAGTGCTGCTTCAAAACGTTTCTCCCAAGGGTCAAACATTCTTTTATGACTGGAGCTGCTGCTCTAGGATTCTCTAAAAAATGAAAGTTTACTTTCAGTTTTGGACCACTAATCTTGGATGGCAAGGCTTCTTTTGTTTAGATGTCTACTTCATCCTTTTAATAGAATTGTGTTAGTCTCAAATGTAGAAGGAGGATTGGATGAAACTGAACAGACTGTGAGCAGACAGTGGGTGATGGTGGGGGTCTTTGCTTTGTTCTTTTACAGGTCGTTAAAATTTTGTCATGCTGGTTGCTTCACTATAAATGAATGTGAGAAGCTGACTTGACATTGACTATATTTTTCTTTTTTGTTTCTTTTGGGAGAAACAAGTAATCTGAGTGAGAAGGAGATACTGTATGTGTGTGTGTGTGTGTGTGTGTGTGTGTGTGTGTGTGTGTGTGTGTGTGTGTGTGTCAGTCATACGGTGGTCTTTGTCTTGTGAAGTATTCAAGACAGCCTCCACACAAATTGTGTATTATTCAAAAGAACTATTATAAACCTATACTGAATGATTTCCATAACCAAGGTCTTAGTGCTAATGCAAATAAACAATTTACACACAGCAGTTATGTATATAAAGAATTTATGAGCAAAATTTGATTTTTCCCAGAAAATGTGGTTATTTATTAATTCTGCAGGATGCAGCTGTTTAGCATGCTAATCATTGTACAGGGGAACCAGTAGTATGGCAGTAATTATGTAGGGATTTTTTTATAAGGAAATTAATTATTCTGTGTCATCTGGGGTGCCAAAATGATTTATATTAGGTGAATTTAGCATAAAGACAATTTACCTAACAATCCATCTTCTTCTTTCAGCTGCTCCCGTTAGGGGTTGCCACAGCGGATCAACTGTTTCCATTTCTTCCTGTCGTCTGCATCTTGCTCTGTCACACCAACCACCTGCATGTCCTCTCTCACCACATCCATAAACCTTATCTTAGGCCTTCCTCTTTTCCTGTTACCTGGCAGCTTCATCCTTAGCATCTTTTTCCCAATATACTCTGCATCCCTTCTCAGCACATGTCCAAACCAACGTAATCTTGCCTCTCTGGCTTTGTCTCCAAACCTTCCAACCTGGGCTGACCCTCTAATATACTTATTCCTAATCCTGTCCATCCTCATCACACCCAGTGCAAATCTTAACATCTTCAACTCTGCCACATCAAGCTCTGACTCCTGCCTTTTTGTCAGTGCCACTGTCTCCAACCCATTTAAGATAGCTGGTCTCACTACTCTCTTGTAGACCTTTCCTTTCACTCTTACTGGTACTCGTCTGTCACAAATCACTCCTGACACTCTTCTCCACCCACTCCATCGTGCCTGTACTCTCTCCTTCACCTCTCTTCCACACTCACCATTACTCTGAACTGTTGATCCCAAGTATTTAAACTCATCCACCTTTGCCATCTCTACTCCTTCCATCCTCACCATTCCTCTGTCCTCCCTCTCATTCATAAACACACATTCTGTCTTAGTCCTGCTGACCTTCATTCCTCTTCTCTCTAGAGCATATCTCCACTTCTCTAGGGTCTCCTCCACCTGTTCCATACTCACACTACAGATCACAATGTCATCTGCAAACATCATAGTCCACAGTGACTCCTGTCTGATCTCGTCTGTCAACCTGTCCATCACCATTGTAAATAAGAAAGGGCTCAGAGCTGATCCTTGATGTAATCCCACCTCCACCTTAAATGCATCCGTCACTCCCACTGCAGACCTCACTGCTGTCACACTACCCTCGTACATATCCTATACCACTCTTACATAACTTCTCTGACACTCCCGACTTCCTCACACAATACTACAACTCCTCTCTAGGCACCCTGTCATATGCTTTCTCTAAGTCTACAAAGACACAATGCAACTCTTTCTGACCTTCTCTGTACTTCTCCATCAACACTCTCAGAGCAAACATTGCATCTGTAATGCTCTTTCCTGGCATGAAACCATACTGCTGATCACTAGTCATCACCTCCCTTCTTAACCTAGCTTCCACTACTCTTTCCCATAACTTCATGCTGTGACTGATCGATTTAATTCCTCTGTAGTTACTACAGCTCTGCACATCACCCTTATTCTTAAAAATTGATACCAAAACACTTTTTCTTTATTCTTCAGGCATCCTCTCACTTTCCAAGATTTCATTAAACAATCTAGTTAAAAACTCCACTGCCATTTCACCTAAACACCTCCATGCTTCCACAGGTATGTCATCGGGACCAACAGCGTTTCCATTCTTCATCCTCTTCATAGCTGTCTTTACTTCCTCCTTGCTAATCCATTGTACTTCATGATTCACTATCCACACATCATCCAACCTTCTCTCCCTCTCATTCTCTTCATTCATCAGCCCCTCAAAGTACTCTTTCCATCTGTTCAACACACACTCCTCGCTTGTGAGTATGCTTCCCTCATTATCCTTTATCACCTTTACCTGCTGCACATCTTTACTAGCTCTATCCCTCTGTCTAGACAATTGGTACAGGTCCTTTTCTCCCTCCTTGGTGTCCAACCTTTCATACAACTCTTCATACGCCTTATCCTTAGCAATTGCTTAAAAGTAATTCTTGGTTTTACAAGAAAACAACTAAGGTAGTATAAATTTGGGTGCCATATATTTTTTTCAAATTTCTCTTAAAATTTGTGTTTTTAGTCCTCTGGCAAATCTTCTAGTATTGCAGTCACTAAATAATAGAAATTTGAGATTCATACTTCATATTCTTCAAAAATACATATAAAGTTTGTTATTCTAAAAACTTTATAAGTGCAGTACTTAGTTTGTCCCGAGTTTTTGAACATGATCCCCTCATTATTTTTGTCTATGCCTCTTGATTCTTGAGCTTAGAGGCTAAAAAGAGAGAGTATGCAGTGGGGTACTCTCTATTGTTCTAACAACGATGAGCTCATGTACATTTTTGGGGCCATGTATACATTTATTCATTCAAACAAATATCTAAGGTTCATATAGTCATACAAATGGTTGTAACTGTGTGTGTGCGTGTGTGTATGTGCGTATGTGTGTGTGCGTGTGTGTGTATGTGTGTGTGTGTGCACTTGAATTTATGGGTATGTCTGTATGAGTACCACTGGTTTTATATTTTCCACCACATACTCAAGGAAAGTCAAATAAATGTGTGGGTCTGGAGCACCTTTTTAATTTCTTTTTTCTAATCCTAGGTCAGACCCTGCAGTAATTTCTCTGTCAAAGTCAGCTTCTTCCAATTTCCTTGCAACAGATGGCCCAGTTTCTTCTAACAAGCTAGGAAAAATGTTTGATAGGTTTGGGAAGAAAGTTTAAACTCCCTCCTCTTTGGCAATCAGAATAGTTAACTGTTAGCATAAATGTACACATATGAATTTGGCTTTTTTTGACAATATTAGGAAATTAATTGCTGACCTCCCTTCTTCTAAAGCTTAGGCATCTCTTAATTCCTTAGTATCATCTATGACACAGGTGACAAAGCATTCCGTAAAACGTGCTTATGACACTGCTGATGCCGTCTCTTGAGCAACTGCTATAGGGTTAGTGATGAGAAAATTTGACTGGCTACATTACCAGTGAATGTCAAAGCTGAAATCCTGCATGCTTCACTGGATAACAATGTGTTACTTGGTCTGACCTCTACTGAGGTCCTTAAAAGGTTTCATGAAAGGGAAAAGTTAATTCAGGGGGGTTACCCATATTTTTCACTCCTCCTTTATAAAATGTAACAAACTTTTTCGTCCATTTCAGGTTCTTCTTTCAGGAAACAGAATAAGCATTCTCAGCAAGGCACAGGTAAACAGATTTTCAAAAAAGTGGTAGGAGGGAGGTTCAAAGAAACGAGAGTCCTCCCAAAATCAAAGGCAATGTAAGAAAACATACTGGCTATACGTTCCCCTCTTATCCTTTTCCATTCCCATCCTGGCAGTCCTATAGGTCTGTCCCAAAGTCCATGTCTTGACTTTACTCTCTGGCAGATATAACTTCAGGCACATTTTAAAAGGCTACATCTATCATGCTCATTTTCAAGGGATTCCTCTGCATCCATCCAGACAAGCCCTTGTTTCTTCATAGGAGGTTACCAGGCTATTGGTTGTAGAGCCTTTATAAGCCTAGCTATGTTATACCCTTGTTCCCTTATCAAGCAAGTTGTATGGTCTGTATTTGCAGTGTGAGTCTGTGATAAGCATCGACTGCCCTTATCCAAGAGGGACATAAGTGACACCTCCAGGTTAAATTTGCAGTCTCCCATTCGGTTATCTATTACACTTAAAAAGGGTCATTGAGGAGCTCTGTTTTACATGAATTGGCAGTTTGTTCCAGAGGAGTGATGATCTCTGTGAGACATATCTGTCTTTTCAGCATGTCCAGGCTAAGTTAAGATTCGTAGAGTGAGTGAATCTTGTCCTGTCTGACTTGTGGATTACTATTCTATAGCAGATGCTGTCTCGGATGGTTTTAGAACCTGTTTCCCCAAATGAAAGATGGAAAGTATTTTATTCATAGGTTCATAGGTGTGTACTAGGCTAATGGCCCTGGGACCTTTACAAGCCTAGCCCTTAGAAGTGCCCTGGCATTGTGCCGCCCGTCATTAGTTTCCAGTGCCTCTGTCAAGTAGAGCCACTGGAGTGATCCCCGGGGTGAACTTTCTGTTACCCATCCACTCATCAAGGTTTCGCTTGAAGAGGGCTAATGTGGTGCTCTGCTTGACTTGTATGGGAAGTCTATTCCAGAGCATGGGTAGTCTCTGGGTTATGAATATGTCCCTACAGCATGTTCTGTTGATTGTGGTAATGAGGTTGAGGTCTCTGGAGCGTGTGGTATGGAGGGATTGGGATTTCTTTAAATGTAGCATTTCAAACAGGGCTGGGTCAGACATGGCTTTGTAAGTCAAGCAGAAGATTGCCTCTTAGTAGACGATATGAGACCTAGAATAGCTGGTGTTTTTTGAGTCTGTCCATGTAGGACGTGTTTAAGGCCTAGGATCCTCTTCACGAGGTACTTTTGTGGCCTCTCCCGGTGTTACAGGTTTCTAGTGAGGTACATGCCAAGTGGGGCATTTTACTCTGATTGGTCTAATGAGGGAAGAGCAGAGAGAAATGATGACCTTTTTCTTCCTGGATGCAAAACCCTTGGTAATGAGATGTGCCACATAGAAGGACTTTCTGACCACAGTGGTAATGTGGTGGTCGAAGGAGAAGTTGCTGTCAACCTGTGTTCCCAGATCTCTTATAACGCCTTCAGTGTTCAGTGGGCTACCATCGATGTGGTAATTAGTGGGAACTGAGTTTTTTCCAAGGGGGAAAACTACGCATTTTTTGGCATTAAGCTTAAGGCCATGGTTTTGACACTAGTCATTGGTCTCAGTGAGGCCTTTCTGTAGGATGTCTGCATCACTTGGGGAGCTAATAATGACTCCCAGCTTGCAGTCGTGTGCGAATCTGGTCAGCCCAGAGTCCCTCCGGTTGGCCTGGACTTCTGAGAAGCAGATGCCAAACAGGAGAGGTCCCAGGACCGATCCCTGTGGTACTCAACTTGACTGGTCGGCAGTATGACTCTGAGTCCGCTACTTTCACACTGTGGGTTCTATCTGTGAGCCAGTTTGCAACCCACCTAACGATATAGGGGTTGGTGCCTTGTTTGTTGAGTTTATCAATAATTCCTGAGTGAGGAATGGTATCAGAGGCCCTGGCCAGATCGAGGTAGGCTGTATGAACTGCCTTACCTTCATCCACTGCTCTGGTGACTGACTCAAAGAAGTCAACCAAGTTGAGCAGGCATGACCTACCGTTCCCAAAACCAAATTGAGTGGGATCTAGGGTTTGGAGATTCCCTATAGCCTTGTTAATTAGGTCCATGATGATGGCTCCATAGCCTTATATACATCAGATTTGTTAGGCTAATGGGTCGATAATTTCCAGGGTCTGTAGTCGCTACTCCTTTATGGAGAGGGATGAATGTAGCAGTGCGCCATTCAGTAGGGACAAAGCCTGAGGTGTGGCTGTGAGTGAACAGAGCACACGTGGTGCCAGTTCACTTTGTAATAAATGTAGAACACAGCCTGGGATATTGTCGGGTCCATGGAAGCTGTATTCTTGGCCTTGGACAATGCAGCTTTAACCTGTGCTGCAGTAATGTTGGGTGTCTGGCATTCTTCCGGTATTGATACTGGTCTTTTGGGGGGGGGGGGTAAAGTTGGCACTGAATCTGTCGGCCAGTATGTTGGCAATATCTGTTGGCTCAGTATAGGAAGTACCATTGTGCAGTAACTCAGAGTAAATTTGGGTATTACCATAGATATCCTTCATATAACTATAGAAGGCTTTGTGGTTGTTTTTAGTGTCTGCCACAATTCTGCCTTCATAGCTGGCTTTGGAGGTTTTGATGAGGGATCTCAACCTTTTGTTAAGGCTAATAAGAGAATGTTTCCAGTCTTAGGACTTCACCTTTTTCTGCAACAGTTTCTTCCTTCTGTTGTAGAGTTTATTAATGGTGACCACCAGACTGGCTTCCTTTTTGGAGGAGAGCATCTTGGTTCTGTTGGGTATGGCTAGTTCCATGCCTTTATGTATGTGTTTGTACAGTGCATTGGTGTATGATTCTACAGTCATGCATCTATTTTCCATTGGCATGGGTACCGTGAAGTTACCCACCTCTGTTTTTAGGAGTCCAAAGTCAGCTTTAGAGAAGTTTTTCATGGTGGATACCTTTGTGGGTGAGATATGGATTTCCATGGTGATTAGTTTGTGGTCGGATCTAACCAAGGAGGAATTGACTATTGGTGTAGAGCAACGGTTGTCTATGTTAGTGATAACCAGGTCAAGGATGTTGTTTCCTCTAGTGGGGGTAAGAATGAGCTGGTCCAGGTTAGTGAAATTGATGAATTCCAGGAAGTGTTGGGCAAGTGCATTGGTGCATGAATAGTTTTCCCTGCTGATGGAGGGGTAGTTGAAGTCACCTAGTATGAAAATGTTGGGTTGGATCTTAGTAGTTTCCAGGGTGCTTAGGAATGTGGAGTGAGAGTCTTAGGACATGGTTGGGGACCTATAGCAGGCTACCACCTGAATTGCCGTCTTACCCACTGTTAGTTGTACCTGGAGTATCTCAGATGCATTATGCTAGGCTACTAGTCTGGAGGTGTACATATCCTTTATGAATATGGTAGACACCACTGCCTTTGGAGCTTTGGTCCATGTTCTTGTGCCGAAAGGTGTGGAATGAGTTATAGCCACAAAAAAAAAAAAAACCCAAGCAACGCAAAATAAACTGAATAAATAAATAAATTAACTGGACTGAAAAGTAGGACCAGGACAGAATCCACACCGACCTCCACAGATGTAATCAGTTTATTGATGCTTCCTGGTACTTCGGCAAGTACACCTTCAATGGGAATAAAATTCAACACCATTACATCCACTTTATATAAAACTTCTAAATTGCTTAATTGTGTGTTAATACAATAATTATCCAATGTAATTAATTCCATTAAAACAATGTGTGGAATGAGTTATAGCCTGGTAGTGCAGGGGTGCTTTTTGCTACTTTAAACAAGGTCTCCATTACAGCACAAGTATCGATGTTCTCCATTTTGAGGAGTGCTTCGAGCGAGTGCATCTTGAGATTTAGACTTCTAGCGTTGAGCAGCATGACCCTCAGATTGCATTTATTTATAGCTGTTATGCTGGTAATTTCGTCTTTAGAACACCACCTAAAAAAGGCACTATAGGGGTGGCAAGAACCTTAGCCAGTACCCGGAAACCCAGGGGTGAAAGATGCAGGCCATCTCTGACAAAGTCTCGAGGTCCGTCAGTCATGTCATCCCAAGCAGACTGATATTGGATCCTCTTAGACTGACACCAGAAACTTAGCCAGTTGTTGAAGTCGATCATTTTTTGTTTGTACTGTGGTAACATTCTGGGCGATGGTAGGATGCTGCTCAGGGCTAGGGTCATAACCTGCCTGGGCCACATAATCCGAGAGCTCCACCATGTATCTTTTCATGTAGTCCAGGGAGGTGCATCTCGGGTCATTCACACCCACATGGACAATGACAGAGTCGTACTTGTACCTGCTGTGGAATGACCTGATTGTGTGTGTTATGTGTCGGATTCTGGCACCTGATAGGCAGCTCACTGTTACCTTCTCCTTAGTCAGCCAAGTGAGTGGGACATCAGTGTGCCTCACTATTGAGTCACCTATGATTATTGTATTGGGCAAGCTGTCATTCAAGAGTCTTTATAGTAGTAAAGGCAGAATCTGGAGACCTGTCCTAGACCATTCTTTTCTAGATAGTCACATTAAAATAAAAACATTCAAAATGCTCTGTCTGTTGAACCACACAGTGAAAATAATTCCAAAAAACACCCGTGGTAGTGGGAATGAAAATAAGAGGCCAGCAATATTTTCCAAAGATTTTAATCAACATTAAGCTCTTTCCAAATACTGGAACCACATCACGTTATGTAACAACAGCTCTCATCCCACATGAGCTAAAATCAACAAATCATCCCTAAAATTGATAAATCAACAATTAAAAATAGTGTAATGCTTTCATGTCAAAATAGAACTAATAGAGCAGGCTTCATTTATTCATGGGGGGTTAGTGACATTTAAGAAAACCTGCCATTAAAATTCACAAGCCTTGAGATGTTCTTTAGTAAACCACCCCTGTGCATCTTGTTTTGCCTGCTCAATAACATGAAATAATAACAAGAAATTTAAAAGAATGATTTCTAAACTGTTCAGTATGCTTATATAATGCATTAGTATCCCTTTTCTTTATATCTAAGAGATGTTCATATACCTATTCATTAAACTTCCAGGAGGTCTTCCCTACATTAAAAAACCCACATAACTGACATAGTGCTAAATAAATCACACCTCTGGAATAACAGGTGAAAAGCCCATGTAACTTGCAAGTTATTCTTAATACAAAAAGATTCTCCCCTATTACCATGTTGGGACAGTGAGAACATCTCCCACATTTAAACATCCCTAACTTTTGTGAAGTTGAAGCTCTGAATGTTTTGTGAAATTCTGAATAATTTTTGAAGGTCCTATCCCTTCTAAAAACTACCTGCAAACCCTCACCTAATTTATTCTTAAACTAGGTATCCGTTGTAGTAAACATCCAATTTTTGTGAATACATACTAAAATTTTACTACTATCCAATATAAAAGTAGAAATGAATTGCAGCTTTTTCAAATATTTCTCATCAACCTCAGCAGTGGAATTTTCACTTGTGATAGATGTTCCATTTAAAATAGGAACGTAAGCTTCCCTTTCTCTTTTAACCATTACTTCATCTCTTATATCTACCAGAATTTCCCAGGGGGTAGCCTTTCCTAATAAACATGTTTAATATCATCTGTCATTCCTGTACAAATACATAGTTATCTGTAATCATCCAGGCCAATCTAAGTAATTGCCCTTTAACTACTGATATTTTTCTGTTTCAGATCCCAACTTGAATAATGAAGGTATGCATTGGAAAAAGTGCATGCATCTGTGTATGTGTGTGTGTGTGCGCGCGTGTGTGTCTGTGTGTGCGCGCGTGTCTGTGTGTGCGCGCGTGTCTGTGTGTGCGCGCGTGTCTGTGTGTGCGCGCGTGTCTGTGTGTGCGCGCGTGTCTGTGTGTGCGCGCGTGTCTGTGTGTGCGCGCGTGTCTGTGTGTGCGCATGTGTGTCTGCGTGCGTGTGTCTGTGTGCGCGCGTGCCTGTCTGTGTCTGTCTGTCTCTGTCTGTGTGTGTGTGTCTGTGTGTATCTCTCTGTGTCTGTGTGTGTGTGTCTGTCTCCGTCTGTGTGTGTCTGTCTGTGTCCGTCTGTGTGTGTGTCTCTCTGTCTGTCTCTGTCTGTGTGTCTGTCTGTGCGTGTGTGTCTCGGTCTGTCTCTGTCTGTCTGGGTCTCTGTGTGCATGTCTGAGTCTGTGTCTGTGCCTGTGCATGTGTCTGCCTGTGTGTGATTTCTTTAATGGGATAGTGCACTGATCAGCAGTGAACATGTTCAGGATGAGTCTTGATGAAATTGAAAACATTACCAAAATCCAGTAGCACTACCAAGGAACGCTCCAGTACACAAATTAAAAGAAAACAAAAAAGGAGTGTAACACCATAGACATAAAACTGGTACTTTAATACAACATAAACAAGAACAGGATAAGTGCTTTCAGCATGTGCCTTCCTCAGATCCTGTAAACAATTGAGTTGTGTGTAGGAATTGTTTTCAGGATATGAGGAAGGCACATGACGAAAGCGCTTATGTTCCAGTTTTATGTCTATGGTGTTACGTTCCTTTTTTGTTTTCTTTGAAATTGAAACCATTTCATAAGCAAAAAAAAGACAGATATGTAAGCAGTAACACAAGTTGTTCAGATTATACTGCATATGTACGTTTTAGTAAATGGAGTGTAATTTAGTGTAATTGTACAGTATAAGTGGGTAAACCTTAAGTTATTCATTCAGAGCAGCAGAGAGGTGGAAAGGACAGAGAGATATTGTCTTGTGTTAGTTTTTTTTGTTGACCAACTTAGTCCCACTAGGACAGTGACCTGCCTGCTGTGATGTGGTATGGAAGATTTGTGCTGCACTCCAGCATCTGTGGGACTGGCTGCTATAATATAGGTTCATAGGTAGGTACTAGGCTATTGGCCCTAGGGCCTATATAAGCCTAGCCAAAAGGTACCCTGGCTTTCGCCACCCAAGAAATTTATTTTCCTGTGCCACATTCGAGCAGAGCCACAGAAGTGATCCCCGGGGTGAATTTCCTATCTCCCATCCAATCATCAAGATTTTTCTTGAGTGCTAATGAGGAGCTTCATTTGATATAGATAGGTAGTTTGTTCCAGAGTATGGGAAGACTCTGGGACAGGAATCTGGCATTGAGGCTTGTCACAGACTGCCTTCTAAGTGAAGTCCAACAGCTACACTGCCCTTATAGTATAAGCAAAAGGCAATAGTTATGATAGGGCAAAAGATATATGTATTGCAGTGTCTGGTTATGGACTGTACATTTTGTTTGGGGTGGGTGCAATATGGTTGTAACGGTGCAGTTCAATGCTCTGGACTTGCAGCTTTTGCAGGGGGGTGCAATAGAACTTGGTTATGAGGGACTTGGCCATTTTTAAGCAGTTGAAGTAATGGTTTCTGTGGTAAGGTTGTGAATAAATGTATTTGTAAATGCAACCCCCCCCCCCAACCACGTAACCAAAGCAGTGACCCAGGTCACCTCCCTCTATTCAGGATTAGTGAGCTGGCTTGTATGTGTATGAGGTGAGGTAAATCAATGTACTAGAGTAACTATTCAGTCAACCATATCATATTCAAGCATATTCATTGGGAACTTCAACTACACCACTGTAAACTGGGAATCCTACCTACACAACCCCAAACTCACATCCCCAAACATTCCATGTACTCCGTATGCCCACTAGGGGTGCAAAGATACTCGACCTAGACTTCATGAACATGGGTGAAGGTTGCAACCCCACCTCACCCCCACCCCATACACACACAGATAACACAAACTCAGTATAACATCCTCATGGATCAGGTCACACCACGAAGCAGTCTCCTTTGAAATAAAACCTGGGGCACTAGATAGAGCTGGAACTTTCAGGAATTACTGCAAGACAAACAACCTACTATTAAGTGACTCTCTGGCAAAATTTGAAGTTAAAGTAGCCTCCTAGCCTAAGGACAATCACAAGGCATTCTGTAGCTGTATCAGCAACTTCAAAGACAATACACAACAGTATGCTAAACTAATTGTAAATTAAGCTACCTTTACTGAGCAAGAGGATATAACTGGCAAATAAAATCTCCAACTTTATCCTTTCTCCCCTTGATACCTCTCAAGACGTAACCCCAACTATAACTATATCACTAGGGAATAGGTCTTCAGTGATCTCTAATAGGCCAAATGCATTGATGGGTCCTAATATCCCAAGATTCCTCTTGAATAGCAGGAAGCTTGACCTGAAGGGCCCACTAGAATGATTATTTAACCATATCCTCCAAACAGACTTTTTATGCCAAATGAATGTAGGACTGCAGCTGTTATCTCTCTGTGCAAGGGCAGGCCATCTACCAATCAGGGTAATTAATGACTTCAAAGTCTGACTAGTCTCGTATGTAAATCCATAGACAGAATTATCCTGGATATGATAAATGATATTGAAAAACGTCAGACACTGGACCTAACCCAGTTTGATGTAGTCAAGGGCAGGTCATGCCTGCTCACCCTGGTGGACTTTGTCATAAAAGCAGTGGATGAGGGCAGAATGGTGAATATGGCCTCCCTTCACCTGCCAAGGCATTCTACATCATACTGAACTCTAACATTATAGACAAGCTGACGAGATTAGGTGTAAATTAATTTGTCACCCACCAGACAATTAGCTGGCTTAGAGGATAAGTCTCAAGAAGTCTGCAACAAGGTCAGTCACTAGTAGAGTCAGCAGGTGCGTCTTTTTCTCTGAAGTAAAGTCTAATGTCACTGGCCTCTGAATGACCAAGTTCACAGGTGATTGCAAACTAGACGCATTCGTAAAATCCTTCAAAGCCATAGATACTCTCCAAAAAGCCCTGATACAAAGTAATAATTGGTGCAGAGTCACGGTCTAAAATTCAGTGCTAAGAAATGTATAATAGTAACATTGGGTAAGACCGCCATTCCAGGAGTGGGCTTTTGTGAATTCCATAATTAACACTGTTTAGTACAATTGACTGTTGCCATGCAGGAGGCACTCAAGGTGGATAATTAATGGAGGTTCTCAAGAAAATGGGAACAATGTATATAAACAAAAAAATCTTAACAGATGCTACAGGAGTAGCCATAACTCAAACACACCTTTTCTCCTCACTCTTATATGCATCCCCTGTACTTTCCAACCTCAAAAAGTCAGAACTAAGTAAATTAGAATCACGTTACAATAAGATTGCCAAATATGCAACAGATTCCATACTTTTAATCCATCACTGTGAATGCCTCAAAAATCTTTCTTGGTTGGAACCATCTCATGTAATGAACTATAACCAATTAATAATGGCTCACAAAATAATGCACAATCCTGACAATGTACCTTCCCTAAAAAATCTTCTACAGCCCTATTCTAACATTCATAATCTTCTATTATCTAACAAAGACTTACTCTAAGTAACCAAAGTATCCAATACAGCAGGCAACTCTCTTTACTCTAACTTTGTTGCCAATAATTGGAATACCCTTCCACGTAGAATCTTAACCAGTCAAATACAATGCATTAATTAATAATTAATGCAATGTCTTAACCAAGTACCTGTGTAATACTAAAGTCTCATGCAAGTAAATGCTCAGTTCAAAGAGTGTTAAAATGTGTTTCTAATTATGTGCAATATTAGTCTGTCTACCTGCATGTCCTTGATGTAATAGCTGGGTGTTACATGTATAAGTGTCAGTGAAAATAGTCTGTATGTTGTCTGCACATCGAGTCTGGAGATACAGAATTTCATTCACGTTTTGCACTTGTGTGATTTCTGAATGATTCACTTTCACTTTGACACACAGTATTGGATCTATGAGTAATCTTAATTATTTTAAAATATCTCTTAAAAGACACTTATTTGAATCTTGGCTTTGCACATGTGACAGCCCAGGTTAGTTATTAACTTAGCACTAGTTATACAATTTGGCTGTACATACTATGTTAACATATCCCTTCTAACAACACTGCTTCTCTATAAGTAGTTACATTCCTAGTTGCAACTCTCAACATGGAAGTATTACTAACTATGCACTACTTTGCCTAAGTGATTCTCCCTACTTCATTTCCTAACTAATGTTATGTTCCTCCACATGTACAAGTTCAACCATATATTTGTCTATATTCAAGTGTTGAAAGTCTTGTTCTATTTGATACTATGTATATATTTTTGTTTTTAAAGTTTTATCCAGTAAATGTGTTAACACTCATTTTTTTGTCTATAATTTCTATTACTTGATGTGATGACTTTGTATGTAAGCTTAAACTGGAACTTTTCTTCCCGGGCCTCCACTGAAAATGTTCAGTGTCCCAGTCGGACCATCCCGGTAAACAAATGTAAAATAAATAAAAAAAATAAGTGATATGGAGCTTTAAGAAACATCAGTGGTGGTATCTTGGAATTTAAAAAAAAAGGGGAAGGGAATAAACATATTTACATAAACACAATAAATAATATGGGGAATGACTTTATAAAGAGGAATGAAAAACTGAAGTGACTAGAATTAGAAACAAAACATTGAAGGGGGTGCTACATACTAGGGTTGCCACCTATCCATTTTTTTTCTGGAATATCCAGAAATCAAACTGATTGTCTGGTAGTCCAGAAAACATTGTACAGTCTCCGGTATTCTGTTTCAAAAAAGAAACAATTATTGGTGTTTTTAAATCAGCATATTTACTATGCTTTTTTTTTTTTTTTTTTTTTTTTTTACAAGAACGCATATTAAATTGTCAGAAAAAAAAAAGTATTAGGAATGGGAAAAAGAGGGCGTTCCCCATTGTTTGACAACGCTTTGACATCTCAGAATGGGTGGAAAATGGGCAGGAGGGCCAGAAATGGCAGGTTTACAGACCGTGCAACGGGTGTGGCTTTGATCCAGTTTTAGCCCCAAGGAAAGTTGGCAACCCTACTGTATACTGAGTTACAGTGTGTGAAAAATAAATCAGAGAGGATGCATGAACAGTGATTTATTGGTTTAAGAAAATTACTGCAGACAACTTGGATAAATCCTCCAGTTGCAAGAGATGAATTACAGGGAGCAAATACAGACAATAGTACAGTAAGCGGGGAAAAGGGAATATTCCCTTATTCTCACTGTATCGCGATCTATAACAAGTACTCAGTGTAATGAGCTTTGCAAAAGTGCATTTTTGTTGAAATGCACTTTCGGAGAACTGGGATTGCTTATTTTCAGTTTCATAGAAATGTGCTTTTGGTGGGTCGAGGTAGAACTATAAATATATATATATATATATATATATATATATATATGTATATATATATATTTATATACAAACGTATCTATATATCAAACGTCCGAATCCATAACCGCCGAACACACTAATGAAAGCACTTTCATCGAAAAAGCGCTTTCGTTAAAGCGTGTTACTAAAAAAAAAAAAAAAACCACTACATTTACATTTCTGCAGGGAGGCTTCGCACCCCTGCACCCCCCATGTTGGGCGCTGTGCCCCCCACACCCTCCCTACTTTAATATTCTCCCTCCGAGACCGCACTATAGATATATATAGATGGGTCTACTTCATTTCACCTAACTTCCAATTCACTGACTCCCATTTGACTGAGACCAAATGACTGAAATTTCATTTCACTGACACTTCATTTCACTGACAGTTCATTTGACTGACAAGTATTATTAGCAAGAAAATGGAATATGCCCCCTTCCCCACTGTAGTGTGACCCTGGAGTTAGAATATATAGTTGGGGGTGGAAGCCCCCCACTTACTTTTCTTTTACTAAGCAATATTATATCAAAACTTAACAATGTCATATGAAATGAAGTGGGGGCTTCCCACACCCCCCCAACTATATATTCTAACTCCAGGGTCGCACTACAGTGGGGAAGGGGGCATATTCCATTGTCTTGCTAATAATACTTGTCAGTCAAATGAACTGTCAGTGAAATGGGGTCAGTGAAATGAAAGTCAGTGAATTGGAAGTTAGGTGAAATGAAGTAGACCCATATAGATATAGATATATATATATATATATATATGTATATTTATATATATATATATATATATATATATATATATGTAGATATATATATATATATATATATATATATATATATATATAGATATGTGTGTATATATATATATATATATAGATATATATATAGATATATATGTAGATATATAGATATATATATATATATGTATGTATATATATATATATATATATATATATATATATATATATATATATATATATATATATATATATATATATAGATAGATATATAGATAGATATATAGATATGAAGGAACTCAAGAGTGTAAAACAACTAGTAAACAAAAAGGCACTAAGGTAACATAACAGGTAACCTCACAAAACCTTTATTAATCCACAATTTGATGAATGAAAAAATAAAAAAACAGCAACTTGAACTGACTAAGCGCTTTCACCCTCATGGGCATTTTCAGAGTCAGTTAACTTCAGTAAAAAACATCCTTTAAATACAGCTATTAATTAGTGCTTGATTAATCAATTATGAAAAAGCAGGAGGGTAGTTTAACAATTATCCCCTAAAGTTCCTGTTCACCAAATCTTAAAGTCCTGTTCAACAATACCTTGTTTGCTAGAATCTCAAGTAAGTAATAGCTACCCAGAGTAAATAAATAAACCAAAATAAAACATCATAAAAAGCAGTGTGTGCAGTAATAAACATTCCATATAAAACAAAAAACATATCTGTTGACATATTTAAATGTACATAGTTTTATATTATATACAAGCTGCCTTGTATCTTAAAATACATGCTAGGGATAGTGCATCATTGATACCAGGAGCATTGCTGGCATCAAGTCTCAGTTGCCAAAGACATTCCCTTATTGTTTTAAAGTCCCCCCCAAAATCCTTTGTATATGGCCTGTCAATAAAAAAAATAAACTTTTTAAAGTTTGAACAATGATTTGTGTGTACATACAATGAATTAGTGGTTTTCTTGTTTTTTATGTCCCTGTAATGTTCTAATATTCTTTGTCTCAACTTCCTGGTAGTCATACCTATATAGAACGCTGGGCAAGATAAACAAGTGGCAGCATAAATGACCATACTTGTGTTACAGTTGCAGTAACCAGGGCTCTTCAAAGTTCTCTTAAAATTACCTAGACAAACATAGGGACCGTCATTAATAAATTTACAGGCCTTGCAATTGCCACATTTGGCCATAGTAGCTGGTCTTTGTCCAAAGGATGTAGGGGTCTTCTCTAGTAGGTCTTTTAAATTTGAACCTCTACTATTAACAAAAGTGGGACATTTACCAAGTATGTTGTGTAAGTCTGCAGGGATGAGGCTTTCCAAGCACCGTAAATAACATCTTTAACTTCAGGTGCTAACCTATTGTGTTGTAATACCATACCTGTTGGCGTATTGTTTCTATCAGGCACATCTTTATGGTTGGTGACTTTGTCACATAACCTGTGTGTGTCATGCAAAATTGGAACAAAGGCAGTAGACCTTCTTCTAAATATTTCATGTTGAAGCGACAAAAGTATATCAATGGGATAACCTCTTTGGACAAATATGTCCAGTTCAATTTTAAAGACATCATCCTCACTAATAATACGAGACAACCTGATCATTTGGCCCTTAACAACATTTCTCTTAACATAGGCAGGGTGACAACTACTATAATGTAGAAATGAATTGCTGTAAGTTTTCTTTCTGTATAATCTTGATTCTATTTTACCATTTTTAATATATAATTGTAAATCCAGATGATCAATACTCATCTTGCCAACCTTGTGTGTAAATTTTAAGAATGTTGTCGTGTTGTTCAAATATAAAATAAATTCTTCCAGTTCGTCAAGTGTGCCCTACCAAAAAAGCAAAATATCATCCAAAAATCTAAAATAGATAGGCATCTTAGCCTTATAATCAGATGTCAACACAAACTGGTCTTCCCATTCTGCTAAAACAAGGTTGGCATAAATGGGTGCACATTTAGCACCCATAGCCACCCCTGTGGACTGTCTGTAATACTCATCCTCAAAACCTACAAAATTGTTCTCCAGTACCATTTGCAACAGATCCACCAATAGGTCCTTCTTGATCCGGTGCAAGTTGGTATGTTTGTCCAAGCTCTTCCTAAACCAGTCGAGCCCACAATCATGGGGGATCACTGAAAATAAATTGATAACATCAATAGTGACCAACAAAAAATCCCCCAGATCATCATGAGACAAAGTTCTGAGGCAGTCCAAACAGTGCCACGAATCTTTTAAGATATATGGCAACCTTTCCAGGATGTCCTTGGTCATAATGTCTATGTAGGAAGCTAGAGGTTCAGTTTTCGATCGTCTGGCTGCAACTATGGGTCTAAATGGTGGGTTAACTAAATTTTTATGAATTTTGGGTATGCCAAAAATGGTGGGCATGACCGGGTGTTCTACCGATAAATATCTATATTCCTCAGCATCTTTTATACCTTCACATAGCAACTCATAAAGCATCCAGTCTGTTTTGGTGTACGCCTTCTGGACATCAAATTTAGAAGCTAACTCATATGTGTCTGAGTCGTTTAGAATGTTCTGCATCTGAGTTAAATAATCATTGTTGGTCATAATAACCACTCCCCCACCTTTCTCTGGTTTCATAACCCTATAGTCCTTGTTAACAGAAAGTTCCTTTAAGCAAAATAATTCTGCAGATGTTATGTTGTTGTCACTTGTTATCTGTCTATTGTCAAGAAGTCGCCTAATTTGTGTTGTACATAAACGTTCAAAAGCCAACACAGCAGGATGGTGTGGGGGTATAAATGTGCTACTTCTTCTAATTGTAAATAATTGAGCTTCACTGTCAACCCTGTGTTTAGTACGAAAAAATATTTTTAAATTCAGTTTTCTTGTAAAGAGCTTTAAATTAATAAGAATCTTACTGATGTCATATTTGAAATCAGGGACAAAAGAAAAAACGTTTTTCAATAAGCTGAGATGACTGTCTAAAATCTTCAAACTAGAAAAATTGTAAACAAAAAAGGAGTTGTCACCTAAAATAGTAGGACCCTCCTTAGTAATGTTGGCCAAAGGAGAGTTTAATATACTGGTGCGAGAATGCTGACATAAATCAGTAGATGAATCAAAACAAGATACAGGAGAATCAGTAGGTAAGAAAATACTGGGAGTGTTATCAGTGTTGTCGTTCATCTGTTGCTCCAGTTGTTGGTGTTGTGGAAGGTGGGGTTCAAGTTCGAGTTGTTCCTCCTCTGTCGCCCATCCCTCCAATTGTTCCCTGTGTACCGCCCTGGTCCCTGAGGTGGTCTCTGAACCTCCTGATCTTGTGGGTTGTCTCGGTTCCTCAATCTGTCTGACCGTCTTAACGGAGGTTGGTTTTCTAAAAAAAACTCTTCTTCTCCTCTATCCCAAAATGTATCTCATTGGTTACCCCCTCCTCCTCAGTTAACATTGTGTTTCTCCTTATGTCCCCATCGTGTTGGACATCCCTAGTCGTATTGGGTTAGGGGTAAGCTTTTTTCTCTTTATATTCAGTAGTATCCCTTAATAGCTTCTTTTGTTTTCTTTCCATGTCAAGTTCAGTTGTAATTCTATCTAATCTACCTTTGTTACTTTCAAAAAGCAAGTCATTGGTAATACTCTGCTTGAGAATAAGTAGTTCATTTTTTAAAACACTTAATCTGTTGTTATTGTCTCTAATGGTAATTCTCATTAAGTCCATCCCAGTTCTATCAAAAAGTTCCAACATATTTTTGTATGCCTCAGTGTTTGCCTCAATTCCCATAGGTTCATAGGTTCATACTACGCTATCTGCCCTAGGGCATTTATAAGCCTAGCCAGAATGTGTTTGGCTTTTGCCACCCATTTTAAATTTATTTTGCTATGCCCTTTTTCGAGGTTAGTATACTGTGCCTCTGTCTAACAGTGACACAGAAGTGATACCCGGGGTAAATCTACGATCTCCCATCCACTCATCAAGATTCCTCTTGAAGAGAGTCAATGAGGGACTCTGCCTAACCTGGACTGGGATTTTATTCCAGAGTGAAGGGAGCCTCTGGGTTATGAATCTGTCCCTCCAGCATGTCCTATTTATTTCAGTGCTGAGGTTCAAGTCTCGAGCGTAGCTCGATGGGATTTGGATTTTCTGAGGTGCAGCATGTCCATTAATTCCGGGTTGGACATGGCTTTATCGTCAGGCACAGATCGCCTCTGAACAGGCGGTATGCCACTGAGTAGAGCTGGAGTTTCTTTAACCGGGCAGCATATGGCATCTGTTTGAGCCCTTTGATCCTATTGGTGAGGTACTTTTGGGGTCTTTCCAGTTGCTGCAGGTGTCTTGTAAGGTACATCCCAAAAGGGGCATTGTACTCAATTATGGGCCTGATGAGGGATGAGTAAAGAGGCACGATGACCTCCCCTGATCTAGATGTGAATCCCTTCATGATTAGGTGGGCTATATAAAATGTTTTTCTAACCACTTTGGCCACGTGGTTGTCAAATGAGAGATTGCTATCAACTTGGGTCCCCAGGTCCCTAATTACTTCTTCTGTACTTAATGGATTACCACCTACGTTGTTATTTGTGGGCACTTTGTTTTTGCCAAAGGGGATGACTATACACTTTCTGGCATTTAGCTTGAGGCCATGGCTCTGGCACCAGTTGTCTGTTTCTATGAGGCCCTTTTGGAGGATGCTTGTGTCGGCTGGAGAGTCGATTATGGCGCCCAGTTTGCAGTCATCTGCGAACTTGGTCAGCCACAGTCCTTCCATGTTGGCCTGTACCTCCGAGAAATATATACCGAACAAGAGAGGTCCCAGGACTGAGCCTTGTGGGACACCGCTTGTAATTGGTTTGGAGTCTGACATGGCTCCAGCAATTCTAACCATGTGGGCTCTGTCCTTGAGCCAGTTTGCAATCTATCTAGTGACATAGGGGTTTATATTTAAGCTGGTGAGCTTATCTATAATGCCTGAGTGGGGTATTGTATCGAAGGCTTTTGTGAGGTCCAGGTAGGCTGTGTGGACCACCTTCCCCTCGTCAATGGCCTTGGTGACTGTTTCAAAGAAATCAACCAGGTTGGTTTAAGAGGCAGGATCTGCCCTTAACAAAGCCGAACTGGATAGGATCCAGTGTCTGTAGGTCCCCAATATCTTTATTTATGAGGTCCATGATGATCCTTTCCATAGCTTTGCAGACCAAGCTAGTCAGGCTTATGGGGCGATAGTTTCCAGGATCCGTTGAGGCACCACCTTTATGGAGAGGGACCACTGTTGCTGTACGCCACTCTTTGGGCACATATCCTATAGTAAGGCTGAGATTGAACAGTAGTTTTATGTTTGGGTTTAGCTCTTCTTGGAGTTCATGTAGGACGCAGCCTGGGACACAGTCTGGTCCCATTGATGCTGTGTTTTTTGCTTTGGAGAGGGCGGCTCTTACCTGAGCATCTGAGATGTCAGGGAGGCAGCATTCTGCTGGGATAGATATTTGCCCTTTTGGTGGGGAGGAGGGGGAGACGTTTGCGCTGAACCTGTCAGCTAGGATGTTGGCAATGTCTGTGGGTTCAGTGTATTTTTTGTCATTTTGGACTAATTCTGAGCATATCCGGGAATTACCACCCAGGTTCCTAACATAACTAAAGAAAGCCTTGTGATTATCCTTAGTGTCCTGTGCAATTTTTCTCTCAAAGCTGGCCTTAGACAGTTTTATGAGTGCCCGTAGTTTTTTGCTAATACTGATCAGTGATGCCTTCCCTTTTTGGGATTTTGCTCTATCATTTAGTAGCTTCCTCCTTCTATTGTATAGTTTGTTTATGGCTGGGGTCCACCAGACAGGATGTCTGCGTTTGGAGGATTGTTGGTTTTATTTGGGATCGCATGATCCATGCATTCCTGAAGGTGTTCATAGAATGCGTTTATAAAGGATTCTGCGGTCTGGGCCACATTTTCCACAGGCCTGGGGGCTTTGAAGGATTCCACCTCGGTTTTGAGGAGTGTGAAATTTGCTTTAGAGAAGATGTTCATCGTGCATACAGCTGCAGTCATAACAGATGGGTTCTCCTGCCGTCAGGCGGGTCCTCGGTCGGCCGAATTCCAAAGTCTAGGTCCGGCGTCGGTTGTCGTCGCTTCTTCCCTGACGTCAGTGCGACACGGGTATAAAGGATCCAGCCGACGCCATTTTCTTCAGTCTTTCTTGCCGCGCGGTGCCCGAAGCAGAAGCAGTTCGCAAGTGCCGGTCGGCCAGCTCCTGAAATTACGAAATTTGGAAACCAAAGTCTTCTTAAAAGCTAAGTACCCCGTTGGGGAAACTTTTCTTGCCTCAGACCGATGTCAGACAAAGTTAATAATTGTATTTCTTCTGGGAAGCAAATACCGCATAAGGATTTCCATTCCCTCTGTATACCTTGTTTAGGCCCAGACCACGACGTCTTGGTCTGTCGCTTTTGTGCTACATTCAACAAACGCACTATTAAGTGTCGGGCGGAGTTCGCCTAGCATTATTTTGGGAAAGCATTTAACTATACTATGTCGTCGGATACTCTGACTCCGGTTTTGTCTAAAAAACGCAAAGACAAGGACCGACACACGAGGTCCG
Organism: Protopterus annectens; assembly: GCF_019279795.1. Taxonomy (NCBI): domain Eukaryota; kingdom Metazoa; phylum Chordata; order Ceratodontiformes; family Protopteridae; genus Protopterus; species Protopterus annectens. Next base: position 398,587,977 of record NC_056729.1, on the reverse strand, counting down.
CGGCCTCTACCGACACCACGCCAAAGCCGACTTGACGTGGTCCGGTTCTCAGTGAGGCGCTTACGCAGCCCCTGATTACCGACGACACTTCTTTGACGGTGTCTCCTATGCCCGAGGTCGCAGGCTCCTCGGCCCACACCCCGACTACAGATACCGAAGCCACTCTTGGCGTTGAAACTCAGAATGTGGACAGGTCCACCTCCACTCAAGGTGTCTTCAGACCTTCCTCTTCTTTCTCCATCAAGGCTTTCACAAAGTCTAAAGCAACCATGCACTCTAAGAGACCAGCTACACTGGGCCCATCTCCAGGCCCCATGCCTAAGAAACAGATGCTTAAAATGGCTGAGGATTTAATTACTCTAATCAGAGGTTCTCAGCCCCCACTGGACAAAAGGCCCAGAGTGGAGGAAGATTCCCCCTCCTCTGATCAGGGCTCCATTATTTCAGAGCACTCTGATGATGAGGAACATTCTTACTCCCCTTTTGAAGACTCTGATGCGGAGGAGTCCATCCCTTCTGTAACCCCCCCCCCTGAGGATTACTCATTTGGGGAAACTTTGCATACCTTAAGGGAACACTTCCACTGGGAAAACCAGGATTATTCAGATTCCAAGAAAAGGCTCAGGGAATTTCTCTTGTTACCTCAGCATAGGCCTCTGGCTATTCCTCCTGTCTTGGACATCCTAGATGATTTTTACTCGGAGGCCTGCCTTAACCCGGACTCTCTACCTCCAGCTCCAGTTAAGCCTGACAGGTACTACAGGGTTCCTGACTCACACCAATTTCTTTACAAAAGCCATGCTGCTGACCCAGAAACCATCTCACAGGGCCCCAAGGGAGTTAAGGCCTCCATTGCCAAAAATCCATTGCCTTCCGAGAGATATTCCAGATCCTTAGAAAGGTGGGGAAAAAAGGTATATACCTCGGCTACCTTATCCATGAGGACCTTAAACTGTCAGTTTCATATGCTAAAATACCAACAGTTTTTGTTATCACAATTGAAGAGTAAAATGTCACAACCTGAACAACCAGACCTGAAGGAGTTGCAGGATTTGATGCATAGTGCAGAACAAGTGGGTAAGCATACCTTACAATGTGGTTTTGATGCTCTAGAGGCCTCATGTAGAGCTGCTGTTACAGGATCACTCATACGAAGGCATACCTGGCTCAAGGAACAAGCCTTGCCTGATCATGTCAAAGCTAAATTACTAGACGCCCCTCTTCAAAAGGATGTACTATTTGGTGCAAATGCTGAGGAGGTATTAAGGAAAATGGAGGAAAAGGCTAAATCAATGCAAACTGTGAAAGAATTTCTACAGGTTTAACCCCCACGTTTTAGTAGAAATTGGCCTTCCAAAAACTGGTCCATTCCTGCCACAGACAGACCCCAAAGAGGCAGATACAGGCACCCGAGGGGTAGAGGACAATCCCAAGGATCGTATAGAGGCAGACAATGGCAAGCTCCTACACACAGAGGTTGTGAGGACAACTCGCAATCTTTCAGATAGCAAACCCAATGACTTTCCCCTTTGCATGCCAACCAGGTTTCAAATGGCAGCCCCCTTAGGAGGAAAGCTGGCATTATTCTTAAAAAATTGGCATGTTGTCACAAAGGACAAATGGATCCTGGACATTATAAACAGAGACTACAAATTCCATTTTCACACCCTTCCAAAAATGAGAGGCATGCCAAACCTGCCACACAATCAAAGGACAGAGGCACAAAAGCAAATTACAGACCTCATAAACATGAAAGCTATTCAAGAGGTACCTACGCACGAACAAGGTCAAGGTTTTTATTCCAGGCTATTTCTGGTGCCAAGGAAGGGAAAAGATTGGAGACCTATTTTGGATCTATCCATCCTAAACACATTTCTACTCGTACCAAAATTCAAGATGCTCACTCTACAGCAACTTCTTCCCATGCTGGGCAAGGAGTCTTGGCTGGTAACATTTGACCTCAAGGAGGCATACCTGCATGTCCCAATCAGACAAAATTGCAGAAGGTACCTCAGATTTCTTGCAGGTTCAACCCATTATCAATTCTCTGCATTGCCCTTTGGCTTAACTACTGCGCCCATAGTATTCACGAAATGCCTGGCATCAGTAATTGCCTACTGCAGACTTCAAGGGATACAAATATACCTCTATTTGGACGACTGCCTGATCCAAGCGGACAGCAAGCACATTCTTCTGAAACATCTGGCTTATGTAATAATGTTATTGAAATCTCTGGGATACACAGTCAACAAAAAGAAATCAAGGCTAATACCCTCTCGGAAGATAATTTTCCTGGGTGCCAAATTGGACACAAACACCCCAGATGGCCTACCTCACGCCAGAGAAGCAAGGGCAACTAATACAATACTTCAGAACACTAGCAAATTGCACCAGGCTGACTGCAAGGAAAATCCTGCAGGCTCTGGGATTCATGGCATCTCGCATCTTACTAATCCCATGTGCAAAGCTGCATATGAGGAAACTACAATGGTACCTGAAAAACATATGGTCTCAACACAGCCACAGTTTGGAAACAGTAATACCACTAATTCCATGTCTGCAAAAGGAATTTCTGTGGTGGGCTCAAGCAGGTCAAACAAACACAGGTCTTCCATTCAGCAAGCCTCAAGCAAAACAAGTCATCACAACAGACGCCTTGGACTACACCTGGGGGGCGCACATGACAGATCGGTGCATTCAAAATGGTCCCAAAAAGAAAAGTACCTTCACATCAATCAAAAAGAAATGCTAGCAGTAATAAATGCTATTATAGCTTTCAAGGACCTTCTACAACCAGGTCAATTATTGATAAGAACAGACAACACCACAGTTATGTGGTACATAAACAAACAGGGAGGAACACATTCTTACCCCCTATGCAGACTGGCCATGTCACTTTGGAACATGGCCATGGACTTACAAATGGAACTACAAGCACAGTACTTGCCAGGCAAGGAAAACACGCTGGCAGACAACCTAAGCAGGAATATGACAGATCCACACGAATGGAAATTGCATCCAAACGTTTTTACAGAAATAATCCAAGAATGGGGAAGGCCAGACATAGATCTCTTTGCCTCCCACAAGAATCATCAATTGACAAAATTCTGCTCAAGGATCTTCCATCCAAAGGCCTGGAGAGTGGATGCTCTTTCTTTCAGTTGGACATCAATGACAGTTTATGCCTTCCCTCCTCTTCCTCTGCTGCCCAAAGTTCTATTAAAGACCAAAGCAGACAGACCAAAGATGATTCTCATTGCTCCGGACTGGCCAAGGCAACACTGGTACCCACTCCTGAGGAGCCTGATGCATTCCCCACCATGGACCCTGCCTCTAATGCCTCTTCTTCTGACTCATCACAGTTTCAAAACTCTTCACAGCCAGCTAAAAACACTCAATCTAGCCGCATGGAAGATTCCTTAGCATCACAACAGACCCTACTCTCCAAGGAGGTGCAGGATGTCATTTTGGAGGTCAGAAGACCATCAACTAGAAAAGCTTACTCCGCAAAATGGAAACGTTTTTGTGTCTGGAATGAGAAAAAGGGCCAGGATCCTGGAAAACTGAATTTACCTCAAATACTACAATATTTGGCTGAACTGCTAAGCAGTGGACTTTTTCTCCTCCATTAAAATACATGCCTCAGCCATTTCTGCAGAATGCAACACTGATCCACCTTTATTCTCTCACCCTCTCTTAAGACAGTTCCTCAGAGGGGCTAAGAATTTAAGGCCTCCAAGGAAACAACCAATACCTGCTTGGGATCTTAATTTCATTCTGGAAAAATTGACCTTACCTCCCTTTGAGCCAGCTGCCTCATCAGATTTGCAATATTTGTCCTGGAAAACAGCTTTCCTTCTGGCTATCACCTCAGCTCGTAGAGTTTCAGAACTACAGGCTCTCAATGCTGTCCAGCCTTTTATCATCTTCCATTAGGACAGAGTTTCCTTACGAACCAACCCATCTTTTATGCCTAAAGTGGTATCCAGGGTAGCTTTAAATCAGGCCATAGATTTACCTACTTTTTATCCTAATCCTCAAAACAAAGGGGAGAGATTACTACATTCCTTGGACATCCACAGACAGCTGTGTTATTATTTGGACAGAACAAAGCCTTTCAGAAAATCAGAACAGCTCTTTGTGGCCTATGCGGTAGGAGCTCAAGGGAAGCCAATTTCCAAACAGACAATCTCAAAATGGATAGCCCACTGCATACGCTTTTGCTACTCCTTTCATGGCAAAACTGTTCCTACAGGCATTAGAACTCATTCCACCAGGGCCACAGCCACCTCTGCAGCCTTCCTCAGAGGAGTTCTTACCAAGGATATTTTGGAAGCAGCCACTTGGAGTTCTGTGCATACCTTCTCCAAGCACTACAACCTACCATTATACTCCAAATCTAGAGCAGGCTTTGCCACTGCAGTCTTGCAGGGCATTTTGGCTCCTCCTGGTTCCAACTAGTGCCTACCACCCCTTCTTAGCTTTGGGATTCTACCCATCTGTTATGACTGCAGCTGTATGCACGATGAACATAGTACAGTTTTGTACCTACCATAAATGTAGATGTTCGAGTGCTAATACAGCTGCAGTCCAGGTTTCCTTCCCCTCTTGGGACAGGCCTATAGGCTAACACATCCTCATACAACCTGATTGGGGTTTTCATTTATGATGTATTTGCTTGCAACTATTGTATTTTAATTATATAGCACTGCATTATCACACAAATTTATTATTGCCTTCCTTCTGCGGCCACCTGACATCTGGGGCAAGAAAAACTGAAGAAAATGGCGTCGGCTGGTTCCTTTCTACCCCTGTCGCACTGACGTCAAGGACGAAGCGACGACAACCGACACCAGACCTAGACTTTGGAATTCGGCCGACCGAGGACCCGCCTGACGGCAGGAGAACCCATCTGTTATGACTGCAGCTGTATTAGCACTCGAACATCTGCATTTATGGTAGGTACAAAACTGTACTTCTTTCACTGTGGTTTTCTGGGCAGGGGGTGGGGTCGGGATGTGAATATCCAGTGAGATTAGTTTATGGTCTGATCTTACCAGTGAGGGATACACTTCTGGTCTGGAGCATAGAGTCCCCATGTTGGTGATGATCGGGTCCAATATGTTTTCCCCTCTTGTGGGAGTGGTAACAAGTTGTTCCATAGCATTTGAGTTTATAAATTCTAGGAACCTATGGGCTAGGGTGTTGGAGCTAGAGTAATGCTCCCAGTCTATCTTTGGGTAGTTGAAGTCGCCCAATATAATGGTGTTTGGAGAGACCTTCATATTTTCCAGTGTTCTCAGAAAGGCAGAGTGGGGCTCCTGGGTTTGGGAGGGTGGTCTGTAGCAGGCTATAAACTGGAAGGCAGTTTTACCCACTGTTAGTTGCACATGGATAGTCTCTGATGCTTCGTGCTTTGCCACCAACCTGGAGGTGTGGGTATCTTTGATGAATATCGATACTCCCCCTCCTTTTGTGGTTCAGTCCGAGTTTTGGGGCCGAAAAGCATGGTATGAGGTATAACCTGGTAGTGCTGGGGTGCTCTCGGGAGCCCTGAACCAGGTTTCTGTTACTGCACAGATATCGATGTTCTCCATGCTAAGGAGAGTTTCGAGTGCGTGCATCTTGAGGTTTAAACTTCTGGCGTTGAGTAGCATTAGTCTTAGTTTCTTATCTCTTGTGATACCTATGGAGGTGGGTTTGTCTTTTGAGCCTTGCCTAAAAAAGGCACTATGGGGGCAGCAAGAGCCTTTGCCAATATCTGAAAGCCCAGGGGTGACAGGTGCAAGCCGTCCCCAGCGAAGCATTGTGGCTTGTCAAGCATATCATCCCAAGCTGACAGGCATTGGATCCCCTTTGAATGACACCAGTACTTAAGCCAATTTTTGAAATTGATCATCTTGTCTTCATATTGTGGCATCATTCTTGGTGAGGGTAAGATGCTACTCAAGGTCAGGGTCATACCGGCCTGGGCTACATGCTCAGAGAGCTCCTTTATGTCTCTTTTCATGTAGTCCAGGGAGGTACGTCTCAGGTCATTCACACCAACATGGACAATGTCTGAGTCATATTTGTACTTGCCTTGGAGTGACCTGAGTGCTTGTGTTATGTGGAGGATCCTAGCGCCCGACAGGCTGCTCACTGTGACCCTCTCCTTGTTCAGCCTGGTGAGCGGGACGTCAGCGTGCCTGACTATAGAGTCACCTATTACAAGTGTATCAGGTGTGTTGTTTAGTCTTAAGGGCTGTGACTGTTCGGCACACTGGCTTTGTGTGATATGTGTTGCACGTGTTTTGTTTTGGGGTAGTGGTTGCTTGGGTGTCTGCTTTGGAGGTCTCTGCTGCTTAGGCAGATCTTTATTTAGAGCCTCTGAGTATGTTTTTGTGTGATTATGTTTGGTTTGCTGTCGTGGTAGGTCTATGTGAGACTGGAATTGTAGTGAGTGTGGTTTCCTTCTCCTCCTGTCTGGTTATGCCAGTACTGAGCTGAGAGAGCTTAGCCTCCAGTTTGGCTATATGGTTGCATCTCTCACATGTTTTGGAATTTGTTGGGAGGAGGAGAGGGTTGTCTGTGTACATGAGGCAGTTGTAACATTGCCTCAAGATTCCCAGATTCACCAGCTGGACCGGAGAGGAGATTGACAACTGACCTTTGGACATGCTAGAATAATATTGGGAATTCCTTAATAATTGAAAACAAGGGCCAGTGGGGAGTGAGGGTGTAGTGCTTTTATTTTTTAGTGCTGACTTATATAATTGCTTTATTGAGCAAGTGCCAGGTAACTTAAGTGCAATGTGTTACAGGTAACTTAAATGCAAAAACGACAAACAGTAACTTTCTTTCAAGTGAAACAAGGAAATAAGTACAGTAAGCAATGCAGATATCACTAGTGATCCACAGAAGCACTGAGAAGCCGCGTATTAGGTGGAATTAGCGTCCCAGGGAAATACCAAGCAAACAAACAAGCATATAAACAAATCTAGATTCAGCAGGCCTGGATCTAGTCTATGCTACAGCAAAGAAGGTGTACCAATTTCAGTAAGATACAGTTCAAATATTCAGGCACTATAAACCTTTAACCAGAAATTCCCAGCTCAGAAGGGCGGAGTCCAGCCTCGTCTCCCACAAGAGTGCAGACCACAAACCTTCTTAATGTAAAATAACTGGCCTGAAGCCCATGTGCTTAAACCAGAACTAATACACTTTAAGAATAACAGAGACTGGGCTCTCAATCAACAGTTCCCAACTTAGAAGGATGAAAGCTACCTGTCCTGCCACCACAGTGCATGCCACAAACCTTCCTAATGTAAAACAACTGGCCTGAAGCCCAAGTGCTTAATCCAAAAGACTTGGAATGATAGCTACACTTTAATCAAGTTACTACCAAGCAGTAATAAATACAATTGAATACTTTAGAGAATGCCTGGATTAGTGCTCAAGTTACAGCAAACAAAGGCGCACCAACTTCAGTAAGAAGCAGTTCAGATATGCATGCACTATAAGCCTTTAACCAGAAATTCCCAGCTCAGAAGGGCAGAGTCCAGCCTCTCCTCCCACAAGAGTGCAGACCACGAACCCTCTTAATGTAAAATAACTGGCCTGAAAGCCCAAGTGCTTAAACCAGAATTAATACACTTTTAGAATAACAGACACTGAGCCCTCAATCAGCAGTTCCCAACCTAGAAGGATGTAAGCTGCTGTTCTGCCACTACAGTGCAGACCACAAACCCTCTCGGTGCAAAACAACTGGTCGAAGCCGAAGTGTTTAAACCAAAAGGCTTAGAATGAGTTACACCAAGCAGTAATAAATACAATTGAGTACTTTTAAGATGATGCAAAAGTAAAATAAAGTAGGTAGAAACACAAGTACAGTAAAAGCAGATGGAAATTTTTTTTTCTGAACAAGTGCTGAGATCAAAGAAACAGATTTGAGTGCTGAAACTAGAAAACTGGCTAGTTATAAGAAAAAAAAAACTAAGCTAGAAGGCTTCCCTCCAACACAGAAGGGCTTGGGGGCTCAGAAGCCTACAAATAGTCTATACCACTTAACAGGAAAGGCAGGAAACAAGCTTACATTTTTTTCTGTTTCCAAGATGCTCTCTTTGTACACAGTAGGAGTGCCTGAAATCAGAATATGATCTCACTGCACTCAGTTGAGTGAGCAAATGAGATGGGCCCAGAAGGAGTATCCAAACACAAATTTACAAGAGGGGCGGGCAGTTTCAAGGCCACTAAGATTAACACCAAAACAAAAACATGGAGGGTGGGTGGGACTAACTGAAGAGCAGAGTCAAAACTTCCAGTTCAGTTAATATTCCTGCAACACAGTTAAAATCAATTTAAATACTGTATTTTTGGAAAAAAAGTGCAGATAAAGGTACTTAAATTCTCTTATACGTCCAGTTGAATACAGCAAGTTCTTAGCCGGCCAAAGCTGAGGTTTTTAAGCAGAAAATATTTCACACTGTACCACTTAAATAGGCAAGGGCAGGAAATCAAAGAATGTGGCTACCCCACACCTGTAATTACTAGCAAATAACAAAATTCAGCAAACACGGACTAACTTCCAGTTCAGTTAATATTCCTGCAACACAGTTACAATCAATTTAAATACTGTATTTTTTTGAAAAAAAAGTGCAGATAAAGGTACTTAAATTCTCTTATACGTCCAGTTGAATACAGCAAGTTCTTAGCCAGCCAAAGCTGAGGTTTTTAAGCAGAAAATATTTCACACTGTCCCATTTAAATAGGCAAGGACAGGAAATCAAAGAATGTGGCTACCCCCACACCTGTAATTACTAGCAAATAACAAAATTCAGCAAACACTGACTAACTTCCAGTTCCATAGGAATCCTATATACTCTCTGACCTTTGGGTACCTGGTTAAGTTCTAGTGAATGCTCTAAAAAAACATTGTCCATCTGAAGCGATTTGTATTTTTTAGCTAGCTTTTCAAATTTAAATACCTGTGAGTTGAATGTCCCAAGATTTTCTGATCTAAAAGGGTCACCTAATACAGGGGGCACCAAGAAGTTTTCCATGTCAAACATTGGTCCTGTAGGAATGTTGTTGGTAACAACTCTTCCATTACTGTTATTATTCTCTCCCTGGTGGGTATTGTTCCTTTTCCCTCTATGTGTTTCCGTATTCACTTGTCTGTCAGCATTGGACACTGGTGGTGTATGCATAGTAAACAGTTCCACCTGTGTGTCTGTTAAACTAACATCTTGAATATTATGTTCTGCAGTCTTGTTTGCCTGCAGTAATGTGATAATCTGTCTAGAAATTTCCATATATTGGATCATTAAGTGTTCCATCATAAATAAAAAAATATAAAAAATATGTAAAAAAAAAGTATGTGTTAAAAAAAAAAAAAAAAAAAAAAAAAAAAAAAAATAAATGAACTTTTCCTGTCCACTTTTAAATGTTTAACCTCAAATCTAAATGGGTAATAGTGGTAAAAATAAACACCCTATTGGTTGAATCCACAAGAACCAGTAGTGTTAATAAAATAAAGTAGAAAATAATAAAATGAAATAAAATCAGAAAATAATAATAATGAAAAATAATAATATTAAATTCGTATTGTCAGGGTGTAACAATATCTGTCTCAAAAATCTCAAAGCAAGTGTGTTGTTAACAAGTACACTAGTCCAAATCACAAATCCACTAATCTGTTGTTTATATGAAGACATGACAAAACTGTAATAATGATGAAACTACTCTATGAAAATTATAAGTTAGTGTAGTCAAAAGCAATACCAAGTAACCCCTTGAAAAAATGTAAAAAAATCCACACCATTCAGTATGTCAAGTTTACAAATGAATAAACCTTATTCAAAAATCATAGAAAAGTTGTTATTCATCAGTTCTGTTCAACTATTTAAAATAAACATAAAAAAACAGCTCATAAATCAAGCAAATTAAAACAATGTTAAAATCATATTATTATTATTATTATAACCCCCTGAGTTAACTCAGCGATTGTATAACCAAACTACAGTGTAGTCAAAATTGGAAGCTACTTTGCTTCGAAATAGTGTGAATCAAAATACAAAAAAATAAATACAGAAATCAGTCCAGTAAAGTGCATTCTCTTTGAAAATTGCAATGCTGAAGACAAGAGTGTTGCAAACCTTAGTAACGGGTGGTAAAAGTTATACAAAATCAGTTCCTTGTTGTCTTGTTGAGACGGTCAGACAGATTGAGGAACGGAGACAACCCACAAGATCAGGAGGTTCAGAGACCACCTCAGGGACCAGGACGGTACACAGGGAACAATTGGAGGGATGGGCGACAAAGGAGGAACAACTCGAACTTGAACCCCACCTTCCACAACACCAACAACTGGCGCAACAGATGAACGACAACACTGATAACACTCCCAGTATTTTCTTACCTACTGATTCTCCTGTATCTTGTTTTGATTCATCTACTGATTTATGTCAGCATTCTCCCACCAGTATGTTAAATTCTCCTTTGGCTAACATTACTAAGGAGGGTCCTACTATTTTAGGTGACAACTCCTTTTTTGTTTACAATTTTTCTAGTTTGAAGATTTTAGACAGTCATCTTAGCTTATTGAAAAAAGGTTTTTCTTTTGTCCCTGATTTCAAACATGACATCAGTAAGATTCTTATTAATTTAAAGCTCTTTACAAGAAAACTAAATTTAAAAATATTTTTTAGTATTAAACACAGGGTTGACAGTGAAGCTCAATTATTTACAATTAGAAGAAGTAGCACATTTATACCCCCACACCATCCTGCTGTGTTGGCTTTTGAATGTTTATGTACAACACAAATTAGGTGACTTCTTGACAATAGACCGATAACATGTGACAACAACATAACATCTGCAGAATTATTTTGCTTAAAGGAACTTTCTGTTAACAAGGACTATAGGGTTATGAAACCGGACAAAGGTGGAGGAGTGGTTATTATGACCAACACTGATTATTTAATGCAGATGCAGAACATTCTAAATGACTCCGACACATATGAGTTAGCTTCTAAATTTGATGTCCAGAAGGCGTACACCAAAATAGACTGGATGCATTATGAGTTGCTATGTGAAGGTATAATAGATGCTGAGGAATATAAATATTTATCGGTAGAACACCTGGTCATGCCCACCATTTTTGGCATACCCAAAATTCATAAGAATTTAGTTAACCCACCTTTTAGACCCATAGTTGCAGCCAGACGATCAAAAACTGAACCTCTAGCTTCCTACATAGAGATTATGACCAAGGACATCCTGGAAAGGTTGCCATATATCTTAAACGATTTGTGGCACTGTTTGGACTGCCTCAGAACTTTGTCTCATGATGATCTGGGGGATTTTTTGTTGGTCACTATTGATGTTATCAATTTATTTTCAGTGATCCCCCATGATTGTGGGCTCGACTGGTTTAGGAAGAGCTTGGACAAACATACCAACTTGCACCGGACCAAGAAGGACCTATTGGTGGATCTGTTGCAAATGGTACTGGAGAACAATTTTGTAGGTTTTGAGGATGAGTATTGCAGACAGTCCGCAGGGGTGGCTATGGGTGCTAAATGTGCACCCATTTATGCCAACCTTGTTTTAGTAGAACGGGAAGACCAGTTTGTGTTGACATCTGATTATAAGGCTAAGATGCCTATCTATTTTAGATTTTTGGATGATATTTTGCTTTTTTGGTAGGGCACACTTGACGAACTGGAAGAATTTATTTTATATTTGAACAACACAACAACATTCTTAAAATTTACAAACAAGGTTGGCAAGATGAGTATTGATTATCTGGATTTACAATTATATACTAAAAATGGTAAAATAGAATCCAGATTATACAGAAAGAAAACTTACAGCAATTCATTTCTATATTATAGTAGTTGTCACCCTGCCTATGTTAAGAGAAATGTTGTTAAGGGCCAAATGATCAGGTTGTCTTGTATTATTAGTGAGGATGATATCTTTAAAATTGAACTGGACATATTGAAGGACTTATTTGTCCAAAGAGCTTATCCCATTGATATACTTTTGTCGCTTCAACATGAAATATTTAGAAGAAGGTCTACTGACTTTGTTCCAATTTTGCATGACACACACAGGTTATGTGACAAAGTCACCAACCATAAAGATGTGCCTGATAGAAACAATATGCCAACAGGTATGGTATTACAACACAATAGGTTAGCACCTGAAGTTAAAGATGTTATTTACGGTGCTTGGAAAGCCTCATCCCTGCAGACTTACACAACATACTTGGTAAATGTCCCACTTTTATTAATAGTAGAGGTTCAAATTTAAAAGACCTACTAGAGAAGACCCCTAGATCCTTTGGACAAAGACCAGCTACTATGGCCAAATGTGGCAATTGCAAGGCCTGTAAATTTATTAATGACGGTCCCTATGTTTGTCTAGGTAATTTTAAGAGAACTTTGAAGAGCCCTGGTTACTGCAACTGTAACACAAGTATGGTCATTTATGCTGCCACTTGTTTATCTTGCCCAGCGTTCTATATAGGTATGACTACCAGGAAGTTGAGACAAAGAATATTAGAACATTACAGGGACATAAAAAACAAGAAAACCACTAATTAATTGTATGTACACACGAATCATTGTTCAAACTTTAAAAAGTTTATTTTTTTTTTGTTATTGACAGGCTATATGTAAAGGATTTTGGGGGGGGACTTTAAAACCATGTTGGAAATAAGGGAATGTCTTTGGCAACTGAGACTTGATGCCAGCAATGCTCCTGGTATTAATGATGCACTATCCCTAGCATGTATTTTAAGATACAAGGCAGCTTGTATATAATATAAAACTATGTAAATTTAAATATTTCAACAGATATGTTTTTTGTTTTATATGGAATGTTTGTTACTGCACACACTGTTTTTTATGATGTTTTATTTTGGTTTATTTATTTACTCTGGGTAGCTATTACTTACTTGAGATTCTAGCAAACAAGGTATTGTTGAGCAGGACTTTAAGATTTGGTGAACAGGAACTTTAGGGGATAATTGTTTAATTTAACTACCCTCCTGCTTTTTCATCATTGATTAATCAAGCACTAATTAATAGCTGTATTTAAAGGTTGTTTTTACTGAAGTTAACTGACTCTGAAAGATGCCCATGAGGGTGAAAGCGCTTAGTCAGTTCAAGTTGCTGTTTTTTTATTTCTTCATTCATCAAATTGTGGATTAATAAAGGTTTTGTGAGGTTACCTGTTATATTACCCGAGTGCCTTTTTGTTTACTAGATATATATATATATATATATATATATATATATATATATATATGTATGTATGTATATGTATATATATATATATATATGTATGTATGTATAGATATATATAGATATATATGTATATATAGATATATATATATATATATATATATAAATATATATATAGATATATATATATATATATATATATATATATATATATATATATATATATATATATATATATATCTATAGATAGATATAAATACATGTAAAGTCAGTGACATGAGCTTAGGGGCTGTAATGCCAAACACTGCATTGTGGGATACTTAGACTAAATATCAAGATGCCAGATCCCTTGTGGGCAGACTCTGTAATTATATTTAAAAATAAAATAGAGGCCAAAAGTTTTTAAAATGTATGAAACTCAACACGTGATGAAATAAACATAGGTTCATACTAGGCTATCTGCCCAAGGGCATTTACAAGCCTAGCCTAGAGTTTTGTGGCTTTCGCCACCCCTTTATTTTGAAGAAAACTATGCCCATTATTTTGCTGTGCCTCTGTCAAGCAGTGACACTGAGGTAATCCCTGGGATATATCTGCGATCTCCCATCCAATGGTCAAGATTTCTCTGGTGAAGCATGTTCATCAATTCTGGGTTTGACATGGCCTTGTATGTCAGGCACAGGTCACCTCTGAGCAATCGGTAAGCAACTGAATAGAGCTGCAGTTCTTTCAGTCGGGCAGCATAAGACATATATTTTTGAGACCCTTTATCCTTTTGGTGAGGAACTTTTGGGGCCTTTCCAGCTGCTGCAGGTGTCGGGTCAGATACATTCCGAATGGGGCATTGTACTCAGTCATTGGTCTGATGAGTGATGAGTACAGGGGGACGATGACCTCCCTTGATCTAGATGTGAATCCCTTCATGATCAGGTGGGCAATGTAGAAGGTCTTCCTAACTACTTTAGCAACGTGAATGTCAAACGATGGGTTACTGTCAACCTGGGTCCCCAGATCCCTGATCACTTCTTCTGTGCTCAGTGGATTGCCACCTATATGGTAGCTAGGGGTAACCTTGTTTTTCCCGAAGGGTATGACTATGCATTTCTTGGCGTTTAACTTTAGGCCATGGCTCTGGCACCAGTTATCCGTTTCTGTGAGACCCTTCTGAAGGATATCTGTGTCAGATGTGTTTTCGACTATGGCGCCCAGTTTGCAGTCATCTGCAAACTTTGTCAGCCATAACCCTCCTGTATTTGCTTGTACTTCAGAAAAGTAGATGCCGAACAAGAGTGGGCCCAGGACTGAGCCCTGTGAGACACCACTTGTGACAGCAACTCTGACCCTGTGGGTTCTTTCACTTAGCCAGTTTGCAACCCATCTTGTGATGTATGGGTTTACATTTAAGCTGATGAGTTTTTCAATGATACCTGAGTGGGGTATTGTGTCGAAAGCCTTTGCCAGGTCGAGGTAGGCTGTATGGACTGCCTTTCCCTCATCAATGGCCTTGGTGACTGTTTCGAAAAAGTCAACCAAGTTTAAAAGGCATGATCTGCCTTTGACAAAGCCAAACTGGGTTGGGTCCAAAGTCTGCAAGTTCCCTATGTCTTTATTTATGAGTTCCATTATGATCCTCTCCATGGCCTTGCAGATCAGGCTTGTCAAGCTGATGGGACGGTAATTTCCAGGGTCGGTGGAGGCACCGCCTTTGTGAAGTGGGACCACAGTTGCAGTGCGCCACTCCTTGGGAACGTGTCCTGAGTTGAGGCTAAGATTAAACAGCTGTCCTAACTGCGGGTTTAATTCCTCGTTGAGTTCGTGGAGCACACAGCCGGGGACACCATCCGGTCCCATGGATGCTGTGTTTTTCGCCTTGGAGAGAGCAGTTCTCACCTGGGCGTTAGAGATATTTGGGGGGCTACAATCCTCTGGTATAGATATCTCTCCTTTTGGGGGGGGGGAGTTTGCACTGAACCTGTCAGCCAGTATGTTGGCAATGTCTGTAGGTTTAGTAATTTTCACATCATTTTGAACTAATTCTGAGCATATCTGGGAGTTTCCTCCCAGGTTTCTAACATAGCTAAAGAAGGCCTCATGATTGTCTTTTGAGTCCTTAGCGATTTTTCTCTCAAAATTTGCCTTGGATGATTTTATGAGAGCTCTTAGTTTTTTACTTATAATGATCAGAGGTGTCTTACCTTTTAAGGATTTTGCTCTATCTTGTAGTAGCTTCCTCCTTTTGTTGTAGAGCTTGTTTATGGCTGGGGTCCACCAGGTTGGACGCTTGCCTTTGGTACAAAGAGTCTTTGTTTTGTTTGGGATTGCCTGATCCATGCAGTCCTGTAGGTGCTGGTAGAAGGCATTTGTAAGTGATTCAGCGGCTTGAGTAATGTTTGCCACCGGCTCGGTGGCCTTAAAGGTGACCACACTATTCTTTAGAAGTGTGAAGTCGGCTTTTGAGAAGTTCTTCACTGTGGTCTTTTTTATCTCAGGTGGGGGTGGGATGAGGACCTCCAGCGAGATTAGTTTATGATCTGATCTCACCAGTGAGGGTATACTTCCGGTGTTGAACAGTGTGATCCCATGTTCGTGATGATGAGATCAAGTATGTTTTCACCTCTTGTGGGGATGGTGACTAGTTGTTCCATGGCATTTGAGTTTATGAACTCCAGGAACCTTTGGGCTAGAGTGTTTGGGCTTGAGTAGTGATCCCAGTCTATATTAGGGTAGTTGAAGTCGCCTAGTATGATTTTATCAGTCTATGGGTGCGGTCTTTCTTTAAGGACAGGCTGTTTAGCCATTGCCATTATTCATTTATTGAAATTCCCTGCATTTGTTGCTTGCAGAATCATCTACAGTAGTACTTTTTCCTTCCATTTTCACTCCTCCTCATCCACTCCCTTGTCCCGTTTACGTTCTTGTCTCTTCTCCACAGTTGTTACTCTAACTCCCTACCTTCTGTTACAGCAGTAGCTTTGTAATTCAGTATAATCAGTTATGGTTTTGTCCTAAAGGGTTTTTCTTTACTCTTCATCATACTGTTTGACTTCCTTTTCAATTTTTTGTTGTTGAAATAAAAATGTTTTGATAAGTACCTCAAATATCTGCATAACTCATTGTGTTGCTGCTTGAGGCAGAAATGAGTTGTTACAGTCTTGTCATTTGTTTGTCATTGGATTTGATTTTCCTGAAAATGCACATTTGTGTTTTGAGTTTGAACTATTCAGGGTTTAAAATTATATTCACCTTACACAGTGCTTTTTTCGCTGTTGAGGTCTTCGTCGTCTTGCATAGTAATAATGGGAGCCGTAAGGATGTAATAATGCAGGTGCCCATTTTTTTTTTTTACAGGGGAGAAATTTCTGTGGTTTCAAAACCAGCTTGATTCAAACAAAAAGGAGTACTCAAAGATAGAAGCCTGTTATATAATAGAGAGGTAAGAGTTTGATGTGATCAAGGGTTGTAACTTTTTCTGCAAAAAAATGATGTGTTTGTGATGGTAATTTACAAAGCTCTGCATTTAAATGTCAGAACTAAATGCAGACATTTTATCTTACCTTGTTTAACTCAGCCAAATACTATTTGATCATGCAGTCTGTTTTCCAGATGGCAGAAATAAAAATTGAAACTTTTCTTTTTCCAAGTTACTGAACTGATTGCAAAGACTCATGTAAGTTTAATCAGATTTCCACTTGAGGTGTGCAGTCAACATCAAGTACTGTGTAGGAAATGACTAAATCCTATTTTTTCAAGGTTAGCTTTTATATTCCTCTCGTTTGCTGAGATACTGGCTAGACAGTTCACTTTACGATGAACACTGAAATGCGTGGTACCTGAAGTACTTTTAAAATCATAATTTTATTTCCAGAGCTACTGATTACAGGTTTCAATTACTACTGTTAGTCACATAACTTGACTTTTATAATGCACATTAAAGTGCGGAATAATCCTGAAAGAAATCATGCATCAGTCTTGTCTGTCTTGCTCATTTGTTAAATCATTACAGACAGCCCTGCTCTCAGTCATCTGATTTAGAATGCTAATTTGAGGCTTTTTTAATGCAAACTGTAGAACTTGCTCTCCCATCATTTATAGGTTGTTCTTAACCATCCATCAGGTTTAAGTTTCTGCTTTATTCATGTCATAGGCATGGGGAGTCGGACCTTATATAAGCAAGTGGTAGGTTTGAGAGTGGAACCAGTACTGCATGCTCTGCTGCTCAGTCCCTGGACATATGCATAGTTACTTTCACACGTAGGGATAGTTTGAACATCGCCTTTTCACCTATCCATGTTTTTAGGATAAAGGCAGACTGATCCCTCCCACACTTAACTCCCCATGCTAACATGTGGAAGACATAGACTCCCCATAGAGAGCACCTCAGCCTAGAACAGAGCTGGGGAACTTTGTGTTATGAAGCAGCAGTGTTAACTGCCACACCACTCTGCTGCCCCTTTTCTTGCCCACTCCTCTTTAAACGTGTAGTAAAAGGTCTTTTATCTTCCATCAGTATGTTTATATACATCTGGTGTTAGACAAGAATCACTTTCTTGCCATTCTGTAATCAGGCATGCTACACAATTGGGTGGCATCTGGTGGGTATTTGATACCTTTCTTTGTCACCCAACCCCCCCTCCCTGGGACACCTTTCATTTCCACCCATCCTAGTTTGTGCCGATTTGTATTATACTTTTTTTCTTGCTCTCATCTTTCTGCTGTATCACCCTTTCTGTTCTGGTATGTGAAGTTTGTATTTTTTTTTCGTTTTACTTAGGGCATTTTGTTTCAAATAATGTATTTTTCTTCAGGGAGGTACACAAGTATTATTTTTGAGTCAAAAGTAGCATTCTGACCCCAGTTTGGCAAGCGTATTGTGGAAGTTTACTGTAGAAATGCTCAATGAAATTGATGGAGACATCTTCATGAGATAGCACTTGATTCTTTTCAGTTGGTGTGGATCAATTTTAGAACACCACATATCTGAAAGAAATCTGAGCAACTCATAATTACTGAAACACTCAAAATTGAAACACAAGAGTCATTAAAATGCAGCAAGCAAAACTACAAATTCTTATTGTTTTTGGGCAAAGCCCTCTGCCACTAAATGCAGGGGATTGTGCCGTCTGCACTCCCTAGATATTATAATTAACTCTTAGCATTTAGGGTGGAAAAAGGACATTTCCCTCTACTGCCACAACTGTGCTTGCTTAGCATTCACTGTTAAATATCCAGCCGTTTGTAGCTGTGTAATTTTACTGGTACCCTTTTCAGTGCACATCAGCTATCAATTAATTTAAAATGTCTAACTTAATTTTAAATATTATATCATGTTCTGAAAGTTTATTCACAACGATTTTAATACTTGTGCAGTTTATACTCACATTTCAGACTTGTATCCCTTTTATGTACACAGTAGAATCTCTGCATTTGTATGGTTTGATTCTGTTGCCGATTTTTGATAGTCTGGTGCTTTTTCTCTCTGAACCATTAAAACAGCATAAATGCACAATATAACTTTGATAACACCATTGCCTCCACAGTTCCAGATGAAATAGTCAGACGTACAGGCCAGCACAATATGCTTGAGGGGGATTGCAGATTCTTTCTCCTCAGGTGTGAACTGCAAGTGGTTTGAATGAAGCATTTGCTTGATTAGAAGGTCATCTTAGGCTTATGGAAGGCTATGCCATGATAAAGAGATGTAAGGAGTTTGCTGTACTTCTGTGCATGTTATGTCCTATCATTTCTTTCCTGAGAGATGTATGTCCTATCATTTCTTTCCTGAGAGATGTATGTCCTATCATTTCTTTCTTGAGAGATGCACTACATTTGCACTTTGCAGAAAAATGGAGGAAAAAACGAATGTTTTTTTCTGATTGGCTGCAGAGCTGGTACCTCACTCTCTGTAGCCAGGTGTTAGAAAGCAACTAATACCATTATGTGTCGCTATGTGCTTGACAGTACTCAAGAGGAATATTTTTTGGTTGTCAGCTTCAGGCGTGTGTTAAAAAAAACAGTCTGATCCTATTGATGCTGCTTCACAGTGCAGGTGGCTTTAGTACAAACTTCTGTTATTGATACTGGCTAGTTTGGGCTTTACAGTAATGTAATTAATTACTGGTTTAGCTAGTACTGCTAGGTTATATTGGCTTCTGTTAAAAAATAAAACCATAAAAAAGTAGCAGAAGTTCAAAAGAGAGGCGCCTTTTAAATATGATGTAGTGAGACGTTGACAGGAACTTGCTAGTTGAAAAAAGAAGTATTGGAGTGATTACATACCATTATACCTTCTGATTGCAGGACTTTACTGTAGGAGATCAAAAGCTGTAAAAATGTTATGTGTAGCAAGTGAGATTTCTGTAAACCAACCATGCAAAAACAAAACTTTGTAAAAGTCGGAGAAATAAGTTACTAAAATACTTCTGCATGCATTTCTTCTCTTGCATTTTTTTTTTATACTTCCAGCAGTATATTTTAAAAAAGGACATGTTTTGGATTCACTTTTATTTCTCTGTGGCTTCCTATAGCCAGGGGGTTAATGAATTTTGAGTGTCTGCACTTTTGGGAAGTGTCTGGGCTGCTCTTAAGGTTGAAACAATGTTCCTCTTGTATTTAATGCCCTTATCCATAGTTCTTTATTGTGGTAGATGCTGATAAAATAATGCTGTTAATCTGATTTTGTATCGAGTTAGATCTGACATTACCCATGCCACTATTCCTCACTCTTTGGTAGTAGGATCTGACATTGGATCCGAGCTGGCAACTTAGACAGATCCTAAGCTCGAGCTCCTCCCACTCCCATAAAAACGTTACTGTCCTCTAACCCCTCAGCTCTCGTTTGCCGCTCTCCAGCTTCAGATGTGATTACCTAGGCTTGTGTCTCCTTGAGGGTTAAGTGCTTATATTTCTTATTTAGCATGTATATCTTCTTGTAGTTGCCTAGTATCTTTGCTATATATGTTAGTTTAAGCTTACTAGTAGTCCCCCCCCTCCCATTTTTAGTTTTTTTTTTGTCTGTTAAGCCTTTTGGCACCAACATTTTCTCCTTATCTTTCTATAACCATTTTAGTGGGCTTATCCTAGTTTATAGTTTTGTAGTTTATTCTAATTCAGTAATTTGTAGTAGTAGATGTTCTTCATCTCACATTGCTGCAGTCCTTACACTTGGGTAGTCCACTGTCCTCGGTCGGCCCGAATATCAAAGTATTAGGCTGACGTCGGTCAAGGCGCTCAAGACTGACATCAGGACGTCAGGGTATAAATGCGCATGACCGACGTCATATCCTCAGTCTTTTTTGCCGCATGGTCCGATGCAGAAGCAGCGTTGCAAGTGCCGTTCGGCGTTCTGAAATTTTTCGAATTCGGAGTTTCAGACCGAGTCAAAGTTGGCTAAGTACCCCGTTGGGGAATATTTAAGTTTTTTCTTGCCTCAGTGGTTTACCAGATGTCAGAAAAAGTGAATAACTGTATTTCTTGTGGGAAGCAGATACCGCATAGAGATTATCATACTTTGTGTATTCCTTGTTTGGGGCCTGAGCACGACGTTGTAGGGTGTCGCTTTTGTGCTAGGTTCAATAAACGCACTATTAAGCGAAGGCTAGATTGTGCCAGGTTAGTCTTTGGGAAGCGGTGCAATTATAAGATGCTGTCGGACGCTCCGACGCCCGCTTCTTCAAAGAAGCGCAAAGACAAGGCAGCTAAACCCAGACAAGAAGAGTCGTCCGTACCGGACGCCGGTTCTTTAGAGGCGTCAGTGGAACCGGTGGTTCCGGAGGCTTCTCTGGAGTCTCAGGGGGAGACTTTGTTATTGCAGGATGTGGCCTCCCAGGAGGCAGGTCAGGCTGAAGGGGCTTCTCAGGTTACTGTACTCCCTCCCTTCCTAAGGTGGTTAGGCCCTCTCCTTCTGTTTCTAAGGCTTCTCCCAGAGGCAGGCCAGGTTTAGCTTCTGTTGGTGTTACTCCTAGTTCTTCTGGTTCTGTGCCCAAGAAGCACATGCTTAAAATGGCAGAAGATTTAATTACTTTGATTAGAGGTTCTTTGCCCCCTCCAGATAAGAGGCCTAGGGTGGAACCAGAGTTGGGGAGTTTTGAGCAGCCTTCAGATGTTTCAGAGTCTTCGGCTGAAGACTTGCAGAAGTATTCTCCTTATTCTGATTCTGATGCAGATGATTCTACCCCTTCTGCTTCTCCTCCAGAGGATTTTTCTTTTTCAGAGACTCTTCATTCCATGAGGGAACATTTTAAGTGGGAAGGTCAGGACTTCTCTGATTTCAGGAAAAGGCTTAGGGAGTTTTTACTTTTACCCCAGCATAGGCCTTTGGCTATACCTCCTGTTCTGGATGTTGTGGAAGATGTGTTTGCGGAGGCTTCACTTAATATTGATTCTTTGCCTCCTGCTCCTGTTAAACCGGATAGGTATTATAGGGTGCCTGAGGCTCATAAATATCTTTATAAGAGTCCTAGGGCGGACCCAGAAACTGTTAGTCAGGGACCTAAGGGTGTCAAGGCCTCTGTTGTAAAAAATCCGGTTCCTCCAGATAAAGAGGCCAGAGCTTTGGATAGATGGGGAAAGAAAGTCTATACTTCTTCCACCTTGGCTATGAGGGCTTTGAATTGCCAGTTTCATATGTTGAAATATCAGAATTATCTACTTTCTCAACTGAAGTCTAAGGTAGATGCTCTGGCGGAAGGCATTGAGTGTAAGGAATTACAAGATTTAGTACATGTCTCTGAACAGGTGGGTAAGCATTCTTTACAATGTGGTTTTGATGCTGTACAGGCCTCGTCTAGGGTGGCTGCCACTGGGTCAGTTCTTCGCAGGCACGCCTGGTTGAGGGATCAGAATTTATCTGAACATGTTAAGACAAGGATTTTGGATGCTCCTTTACAGTCTGATGTGTTGTTTGGTTCACCTGTTGAGTCAGTCTTGAAGAAAATGGAAGACAAGGCTAAGTCTATGCAGACTGTTAAAGATTTTTTGCAAGTCCAGCCTCCGAAGTTTAGTAGGAATTGGCCTGCTAAGGGGTGGACATACCCTTCTTATGAGTCACAGTCTAGGGGTAGATCTAGACGTGGTAGGGGCAGAGCTCAGAGCTCCTTCAGGCCTAGAACAGGGAGTTCTCCTGCACAATCTTCAGGTGAGGGCAGGGGCCAGTCCTTTCGTAAACAGGCCCAATGACCTACCTTTTCAGCTGCCAGATCCTTCTTGTCTGGCAGCACCTTTGGGAGGAAGGTTGGCACTCTTCAGAGAAAATTGGAACTTGATTACCCAGGACAGATGTGTATTGGATATCATACACCAAGGTTACAGATTTTATTTCCATACCTTGCCTCCTTTCAAAGGCATGCCGGACGTTCCTCCTCAGCAAAGACTAGAGGCTCACAAGCAAATTTCTCTGCTGCTCCAAATAGGGGCCATACAACCAGTCCCTCTACCAGAAGTGGGCCTAGGAATTTTATTCTCACCTGTTCCTAGTACCAAAGAAGGGGAACACGTGGAGACCAATTTTGGATTTATCTATCCTCAACACTTATCTGGACATTCCCAAGTTCAAAATGTTGACGTTACAACAGCTTTTACCTCTGCTGGGCAAGGATCACTGGATGGTGACTTTGGATCTCAAGGAGGCTTACCTTCATGTTCCTATCAGGCTAAGTTGCAGGAAGTATCTGCGTTTTCGAGCTGGGACTTCACATTATCAGTTCTCTGCATTGCCCTTTGGCTTATCTACTGCGCCCAGAGTGTTCACGAAGGTTCTGGCTCCAGTGATAGCTTTCTTCAGGCTAAGAGGAATTCAGATCTATCCTTATTTGGACGATTGCCTGATTCTGGCCCAAGGAAAGGACGAACTTCTTCATCATTTGCAATATGTGATAGCAGTGCTAAGATGCCTGGGGTATTCTGTGAACGAAATAAAGTCCAGTCTAGTACCCTCTCAGGACATGTGCTTTCTGGGTGTGAGACTGAATACAGCAGCCCAGATGGCTTTTTTGACCCCGGACAAACAAAAGAATCTTTCTCTTTACTTCCATCAATTGTCTCATCAGTCCAGGCTGACTGCAAGGACAGCCCTTCAAGCCTTGGGGTTCATGGCATCTTGTATTCTGGTGCTTCCCAATGCCAAACTGCATATGAGGAAGCTGCAATGGTATCTCAAAAATGTATGGACACAGCACTGCCAAGATTTGGACACTGTCATTCAGATAATACCTTGCATTCAAAAGGAATTTTTGTGGTGGGCTCAGGAATGTCACCTAAACAAGGGACTCTCTGTGACCCGGCCAGAGGCGAGTCAGATTCTAACGACAGATGCCTCAGACAAAGCTTGGGGAGCTCATCTAAATGGAAAGTGGGTACAAGACACGTGGCCTGCCAGACTTCAACATCTACATATCAACTTGAAGGAGATGTTAGCAGTCCAATTTGCATTAATAGCTTTCAAGGATTTACTTCTTCCAGGGCAGGTGTTGATTCTAACAGACAACACAACTGTCATGTGGTACATCAACAAGCAAGGGGACACATTCTTATCCTCTATGCAGACAAGCAATGATTTTGTGGGAGACTGCTCTCAGTTTACAACTAAATCTTCAGGCAAGGTTTCTGCCGGGAGCACAGAACTCCTTAGCAGATGTGTTGAGCAGGCAAATTATGGATCCCCACAGTGGAAATTGGATCCTCATGTATTTCAGAAATTGACAGTGTCCTGGGGAACTCCAGACATAGATCTGTTCGCTTCTCCACTAAACTACCAGCTGCCAAAGTTTTGCACAAAAAGGTTTCATCACACAGCTTGGAAAGTGGATGCTCTTTCATTCAGCTGGAACAATCTTCATGTGTATGCCTTTCCACCTCTGCCTCTCCTCCCAAAGGTACTCCTGAAGGTCAGACAGGACAAGCCAAAGATGATTTTAATAGCTCCAGATTGGCCTCGACAGCACTGGTACCCATTACTGAGAAGTTTGGTACGGGAGCCTCCATGGCCTTTGCCTTCGATTCCACACCTGCTGTCTCAGGAGAACAGTCATTTACTCAATGTCAAGCTTCACTCTCTTCTCCTGACAGCCTGGCATGTTCTGTTTTAAACCCTGGAGGGTCTCAGCTACCACAGCAAGTTTTGAATGTTATTTTGGAGGCCAGAAGGCCTAGTACAAGGAAAGTGTACGCAGATAAATGGAAGAGATTTTTATTTTGGAGTGCAGCAAAGGAGTTTGATGTTTCTAAGCCTAATTTAAGTGTGGCTCTTCAGTATCTTACTGAGTTACTGGACAAAGGTTTGTCCTTCTCTTCTATTAAGATTCATGCTGCAGCAATTTCTGCTCACTATGACTGTGAACCACCATTGTTTTCTCATCCCTTGTTTAAGCAATTCCTTAGAGGGGCAAAGAATATAAGACCCCCACGGAGAGCTCCGACTCCTGCTTGGGATCTCAATTTTGTGTTGGAGAAACGCACTCTACAACCTTTTGAGCCTGCAGCTACTGCTGAGTTGAAATATTTATCATGGAAGACTGCTTTTTTGTTGGCCATTACCTCTGCGAGAAGGGTTTCTGAATTACAGGCCCTTATGGCAGTTGAGCCTTTCTTAATTTTCCATAAGGACAGGGTATCTTTGCGTACTAATCCTTCCTTTATGCCTAAAGTGGTTTCTAGTGTGGCTTTAAACCAAACTATTCATTTGCCTACTTTTTATGCAAACCCCCAAAATAAAGGGGAAAAGATTTTGCACACTTTGGATATACACAGGCAGTTGAGATATTATTTGAACAGAACTAAAGGGTTCAGGCAGTCTCAGCAGTTGTTTGTTTCTTTTGCTTTGGGTTCTCAGGGCAAGCCTGTGTCAAAACAAACTATTTCTAAGTGGATTGGGTTTTGTATTGCTTTCTGTTATTCCCATCATGGCAAGGAGGTTCCAGCTGGGATTAGGCCTCATTCCACTAGGGCTACTGCCACTTCTACAACTTTTCTAAGGGGTGGCAACTAAAGATATTTTGGAGGCAGCTACTTGGAGTTCAGTGCATACTTTCTCTAAGCATTATCACCTTCCACTTTACTCTAAATCGAGGGCTGGTTTTGCCACTGCAATTTTACAGGGCATTTTGGCAGCTCCTTCTGCTTTATAGTTTTGCCATCCTCCCTTATCTCTGCTTTGGGATTCTACCCAAGTGTAAGGACTGCAGCAATGTGAGATGAAGAACATAGTACAGTTTTGTACCTACCATAAATGTAGATGTTCGAAGATCCACATTGCTGCAGTCCAATTTACCCTCCCTCCTTCCCCTCTGTAGTTAGAGGCGGTTGTGTGGTTTGGGTTGTACATATTGTAAATATTGTATATATTGTACATCTGCTTAGTACAGGGGTGGTTGGTTGTTTTTTGTTGTATTTTGGTTTTTTGACCTTTCTGTTTAGGGTCTTCTGACATCTGGGGCAAGAAAAGACTAAGGATATGATGTCGGTCATGCGCATTTATACCCTGACGTCCTGATGTCAGTCTTGAGCGCCTTGACCGACGTCAGCCTAATACTTTGATATTCGGGCCGACCGAGGACAGCGGACTACCCAAGTGTAAGGACTGCAGCAATGTGGATCTTCGAACATCTACATTTATGGTAGGTACAAAACTGTACTTTCTTACTGCTAGTGGTAGTCTTTTGCTGGTTTTAGACTTGGTTTTTGGTTCAAGGTTTTCTGTTTTATGTGCCATTTGGGTTTTTGGCTTTCGGTCTTACAATGTCTGATAAGCCATCTGGTTTCAAGAGGTGCTCCTTGTGCGGTTGGAAAATGCCCGTGTCCGACTCGTACAAGAAGTGCCTCTATTGTTTGGGTGCCAACCACCTGGCGGTTGAATTCGACATTTGTGCCGCATTCAACCCGAGGGCATTGGTTGAGCACCGCAACAAGTTGTTATTAAAGGGTTTGCCCCAGGGGGGTCCGCTGGCCCAGTCTTTGGCCATGCTGGGCCCCTATGACCACAAGAGGAAGGCTCCCTCTGTTTCTGGGGTCTGTTCCTCCAAAAAGCCCAGGCTGTTGGATCCTGGATCCGACTCCAGCCTCGGCTATGTCTGATCTGACGGCCACAAATCCTAGGGCCTACAAATCCACCCTCTGCTCCAAGACCAACTCTTTGAGGTCTTCAGCTCAGAAGTCTCAGGAGTTTACTCCCAGATCCAAGTCTTTGGATCGAGGCCTTCCGATTCGACCAAGTCCAAACCATTCACAGATCCGATCTCCATTGATCCAAGACATTCGGGTTCCAATCACTCAGATCCTGAATTGTCCTCTAATCTGAGACAGACATATCCTTGATCCATGTCTGATCCCGCTATTGTTCTTGAGGACTTTCCTTCAGGTTCTGGCTTGGGACAGCCCTTCACATCTGCCAGGCACAGAAGCTGATCTCCTGAGAGATATAGGATATCCTCAGAGTCCAGGCATGTGTCCCCGCCTAGGTCATCTGCCTCTTCTAGGAGCTTGCTTCCTTCTGACATGGACAGGATGATGAGGTCCTTCCTCAAAGCTCAAATTGATCTGTGGCTGCTTACGTCCCCTGCCCTTATGGCCAGGGGGTCCTTCCCCTGCTCCTCCAACTTCTTCTCATCATCCAACCTAGAGTGTTTTGGACTTCAAGGCCCAGGGGCGCAGTGATGAAGTGACAGGGATGCCTAGAGCCCATTTTGTCTGTACCCTGTCCAAGTCCCTGATCGGTTCTGCCTCCCAGACAGCAGACGAGGTCTGGGGCCCAACCATTCACTCCGGAGTCCTTGTGGGGAGGGTTCCAGTCCTGTCTTTTTGGACCAGTCGCTGCCCCTTGGTGCTTCGGCTCTCAACAGCTTGGGGCCGGTATTGTCCAGGGGCCTGGAGGTGGCATCGTCCAGCCCTTTGGCCTTCCAGGTGGTAGAGAAGACTTTCTCCTCTGCCAGAGCTGCCTCCCCTGCTACCCAGGGTCCTTCCCTGACCCTGAGAGTGGGCCTTCCTCATCCTGCTCCTGGTCAGCCCTCTTGAACCAGCCTTCATGTGGGAGTTACCCCACTTGGGGGTTCCCAACTCTTCAGAGTCCTCCCCCAAGCCTCCGGAAGAGGTACCGCATAACAGATCGTGCTAGAGGAGGCATCAGGAATTCCCTGTGGAGTCCCTCACTGAGGACACGGACCTCGATGAAGGAGACGTGTCCCCCAGATCTCCACTCGAATATGTCTCCTTTGAGGACATCTTGGAGATCCTTAAATTGAAGGCCGGATGTTCTTCCCAGCCCCCATCCTCTGACGAGTCCATAATTCTGAAGGCATTTGGGACGGGACCATCTACCACCTGGGTCCCCCCCCCCCCATTGACGAACTGGTAGAGCATATCACTAGCAAGATATGGAATGAGTCCGATACTGTGAAGCCAGTTCCAAAAAGAGCAAACAAGTTTCTAAGCCCTCCCAAGAATAGGCAGTTTTGTTCAAAGGGTGTACCAGTTGATGCTATAGTGGTAGCTGCTACCACCAAAAAGGAGTTGCCGGAGCAGAGTACATCTGTCCATCCCCCCCAATTGAGAGTCACGGGCAAACAACAGATATGGAAAGTGGATCTTCTCCTCTGCTACCTTTGGTCTGCAGCCGCCCAATTACTTGGCATACTTCACACACCTCCATAGAGATTTGGTCAAGGAACTCACCACTTCCCTTTCTGAGTTCTTGCCTGCTGAGGACTTGAGCAAAGTGTCCCTCAGGCTATCTGCTCTTGCATCCCTGTCTTAACTCCTCAATGAAGCCGATTTCCAATGCTGCAGAAGGTGCCTCTCGAGTGGCTAGCACAGGCATCGCCATTCAGCGTTTCACCTGGCTGCCAATATGTGGGTTTGCAGAGTCCTTTAAGGTGTCCTTCATCAAGGCCCTGTTTGATGTGTCAACTCTCTTTGGTCCATCAGTCAGTGACACACTTACCCACAGTGAGCAGGAAGGCAAGACTTTGTCGGCTGTGGGAATCAAGTTTTCTACCCCTCAGTGGTCCTTTTCTAAGACTCAAAGAGGGACTAGGAAGTTATGGTTCCAGAAGTCAGTCTTCCTTTCAAGATGCTCAGGGCGAGCCCTCTTCTAGAGGTCCGGGGAGAGGGCTCAATGGCAGATGCTGCCCTAGAGGCAGAGAGGGTCTGCAAAATCCAGGATGCAGGGAACCCTTCTCTAAGAAGCCCTTCCAGTGTTCCTGATGTGTTGCCAGACTGTCCTACCCTGGAGGCAGTTGGGGGTCATTTGACACTGCACCCGTTGGCCCAGGCAAGCATTACAAAAGATAGTTGGTTGCTTAACATTGTCTCCAGGAGCTATTTCATTCCCTTTTGCTAAACCCCCCCACCAGTCAAAAAATGCATCCCTGATGCGCCAACCCATCAGAGGGAGTTATCTCAGCAAGATGTGCTCAAGCTTCTTCAAAAGAGAGCCATCCAAGAGGTTCCCCCCAGGGCAAAGAGAATCCAGAACTTATTCTCTCTTCTTTTTCTTGTCAAAGATGATGGGGGACCTATGTCCAATTCTGCACCTAAGCAAGTTAAATCTTTCAGTCAAGAAGACCAAGTTCCAGATGGTCACTGTACAGTCCATTGTGCCTGTTTTGCACAAGGACAAATGGATGTGCTGTGTGGATCTCCAAAATGCATACTATCACACAAAAATAGACGGGCGCTCCAGAAGACATCAATGCTTTCGCATAGGAGCCGGTCATTACCAATTCAGAACCGTGGCCTTTGGCCTCACCACAGCCTCCCATGTGTTCACCAAGTGCATGGCAGTGGTGGCAGCTCACCTGAGACTGCAGGGATTCCAGGTGTTTTCTTACCTCAACGATTGACTCCTTAAGCTCCCACCAAGCATTGACTGGTCTTAACCACTCAGTACATTCTTCACCTATTTGACCAGCTAGGAATCATTGTGAATCTACTCAAGTTAAATCTTATTGTTTCCCAAAACTTGGAGTTCATTGGCATCCAGCTAGATACTTTGTCAGAGATTGCAGCGCTGCCCCTCAGGTGAGTACAGTTAATCAGATGTTCAGTGCTTACTAGATCTGTCTCATCCTCAGGCCCGGCTCATTCTCAGGGCCTTGGGCTCCATGGTGGTGATCTGTCTGGTGCCATTGACCAGGTTTTACATGAGGGTTCTACAGTGCACTCTAACAGTCCAGTGGTCTTTCATGTCTCATCCGATGACAGCTTCCATCCGCCTCACTCCGTTGTGTCGGCGTCATCTTGTTGGGTGGATTGTCTCCTAATCTTCTTGTGGGCAGACTTTTTTTCACTTCCTCCCCCAAGTGCCACGGTGACCACAGATGCTTCCCTGCTGGAGTGGGGATGGCATTGCCTGGGAAAGACGGTGCAAGGTACGTGTTCCGCCAGAGACCAAACTACTCATAAATGTTCTGGAGATTAGAGCAGTTCTTTAGTTGCAAGCTTTTCTGGACTGCCTTCCTTTGGGTGCAGTTGCACAACACACGGACAACATGGCAATTGTGTGGTACATCAACAAACTAGGGGGCACATTTTCTTTGTAGTGAGGCCATGAGAGTGTGAGAATAGGCAGTCTCCTTGGGGCGCTTTCTCTTTGCAACGCTTATCCCCAGGGAGGCAAACATGCTAGCAAGATGGGCTGAGCAGGGCTGTTCTGAGTCCTCACGACTGGTCCCCGAATCCATCAGTGGTGAGAGAGATTTTCCTTCGCTGGGGTCATCCGGGCTGTGATCTGTTTGCTTCCCCTCGCAGTCACAAATGCAGCCAGTATCTCGCCCTGATTCCCTCCAATCGGGGAGTCCCCCAGGGATGCTCTAGTTCACGATTGGCCTCCGGGTCTCCTTTATGCCTACCCTCCTATACTTCTCATTCCCAGAGTGCTTCAGAAAGCTTGATGCCTCAAGGCTACCATGATCCTCATCGCCCCCTTCTGGCCTCGGCAGGTGTGGTTTCCCCCCTTAAGTTCTTGGGTACTAGATCACCATCCAGATCTGATTTCTCACCCTTATCTCCTCACCATCTGATCCCAACCTTCAGACTCTGTGTCTGACCTCGTAGTATGTCCATTTCCCATAATTCTAAACCAGCCCAGGCTTGCCTCACCTGTCAGAGACATTATTCTGGCCTCTCAGAAGGCCCCCACCAGAAAGGTCTATAGTAGTCAATGTAAAAGATTCCCGATTTGGCCCAAATAATAGAATCTTGACCCTTTTTTGACCTCCATTCAAGACAGGTTATTATTCTTGTCTTCTCTCTTTTGTGATGGAGCAAGTTTTTCCATTATTAAGCTGCAACTGGCGGCCATCTCTAATTTCCGTGTGCGCGAGGAAACTTTATTTTCTTCTTGCCTTTTTGAAAGGAGACTTCTTGCTTCGGCCTCCTGTCAAAGATCCTCCTCCTTGGGACCTTTCCCTTGTGCTGCACTCTTACACAGAGTCCTTTTGAACCTAATGCAACTTGTGATATGAAGTTCCTATCTTGGAACACCGCCTTTCTGGTGGTTATAATGTTGGCTAGACAGGTTTCCAAGTTACAGGCTGTGTCTATTAAGCCTTCATACATGTTTTTCTATAAAGATAGAGTGGCTTTACAGACTAACCCTTCCTTCTTGCCTAAGGTGGCCACTGAGGCCAATTTGCATCAATCCATTCAATTGCTAGTTATACCCCCACTTGTCCAGTAAAGGCGGATATATGGTGCACACACTTGACATGCATCAACAACTACAGTTCTACTTGGACAGAACAAAGAGTTTCCAGAAATCTGACCAGCTGCTTGTGGCCTTTTATGTTAATAGACAAAGTCAGGCAGTATCCAAGATTACTATATCTTATTGGATTTCAAAATGTATTTCTATGGTTTATTCTTCTAAAGCTTTGTCATTACCAGAACCAGTCAGAGCTCATTCCACTAGATCTGTGGCTACATCGGCTGCCTTTTTGGCCTGTCATTCCATAGATGACATTTGTGTGGCAGGCTGGCAGCACCCTGGCCTACTCCCTCACACTTTTGTTTGTCATTATAAGTTTGACATAGTTTCCAGGAACAGGTTTACCTTTGGCTCCACAGTTCATCAGCATGTCCTTCCATGAGGCCACCCAAGATTTCAAGGTAGCTGGAGACTCTTGACCCTAGAGTGAGGAATAGTGACATGGATAACATCAGATAGAGTTATGTACTTACCATAACTTGGCATCTGTGTTATCTTGTGTCACTAGTCATCACTATTGCTCCCTCTTTCCCTTGTCCTGTGGGACCTAGAGGTGGTGGAGATGTTCTGGTTGGTGGTTAGGATCTTCCTTGGCTGTTTTCTAGCTCTAGGGCAAACTCAATCTGAGGGGATAGAGGGCAGGAAGGGATTATGGGAGTGGGAGGAGCACGAGCTTAGGATCTGCCTGATAAGTTGCCAGATCGGATCCGATGTCTGATCCTATGACTTGAGTGATGAATAGTGACATAGGATAACACAGATGCCAAGTTATGGTAAGTACAGAACTTCTTTTAGCTATATGGATCTTCTGGTCTGTTAGTGAAAATGATCAACTCTTCCTGCCATGCACAGGCTGAAGTCCAATGCCTTGTGCTAGGTATTAACTGGCATGCTCAGCCAAGTGTCATCCTACTACAGCAAAATTTAGCAAATTAAAAATGCAGAGATGGGCTGCTTCCACACACTCATGTAATGGGACTTTCCCTCTCCATTCTTTACTTAATATAGCCTACTATGTGTGTCTTGATGGAATGTATAGGTACTACTGCTTGGATAGTAACACAAACATTACAGTATGTTATTTGTGTGTTTATACCACCTGATACAGATGTGTTTTAACTGTTTTGGGTTCTGGTTGAACTTTGACTATCAGGCTTCCAACTGTCACTATATTGACATATTCAGCCCATTCACTCCCCTACCCCATGAGCAAGCAACCTTATGGCCCATTTTTTTTCCTTGTAGTGGGCTAGGTTCAGATGAGTTAGAAGCAGTGCCATTCTTTGTGTGGGGATCAGGATTTTATCTTTAATCTTATGTTTCCCTGCACATGACATGTGACACCTCTCGTATTGTATATGTAATGGCTAGTACTAGTGACTTGTAAGGGAAGCCCACAGTCATCCTGTTCCCCCTTCCCTGAGCCAGTCGTTGCTGTTACCTCTCCATCCTTCAGTAAGCAGATTAAATGGAGCATGCATTCCCAGTGTACCTCTCGACTCTTCAAATTTTCACAGAATGTCCAGATTTTGCCTCATGTTTGTGGTCTGTTCCTCACAAAATGTGAGGTTTCTGGCAGATCTTTGTGGATTGAAGTAATTAAATTTCAGACTTCATATTCTTTAGAAAATGTGCGCTAATGCTAAACTTGTTACTCTAGCAACTTTCTGCATTTATCAGAGCACTATTTAAAATCTGACCTTCATTTTGATCTTTGTCCCCGATAGTGTTTGGCTTTGTCCAGATTTCTTATACTTAAAGGTTGAGAGGTAAGGTTCTCAGACATGCACCCCTCCCATCCTTATGGCCAGGCACAGCCTTTCACTCTTCTATCTTAAGCTGACTCTTCTGGTGTTGAGATTGCTAAACATTTTTGGGTTGTCTGGATCATAGAGCTCTGTCCCTTTGTGCTGCAGAGCTTACTGTATACCACCTGGTACTTTTAGTGCAGTACTAGACATTAGGAAACAAGATGATATGCTTCATAGATCCCAGCTGAAGTACTGACTGTTGAGATTTCTGCCTACAGAAGCCTGATGGTCAGGCTGACTTTCAGGGATTTTTCCCCTTATGGTCAGGCAGACTCCCCCTCCCCCTATGGCCTTATGGTAGCGGTATAAAGAGGTGTCTGCTGGCACGATCTTTATATTTTTCTTGCCACAGTACAGTGAACATCTTTAGTACCCCAGTTGTCATTACGCCATTGGATTAACTTGAATCCAGAGCTCTCAGGCAAGTATTTTATTGAGGAATATTACTGTTTGTTGGCTGTACTGTAGTTATCAGGTTCCAAGCCACAGAAACTTGTATACCATCTGTTTACCTTTGCCTGGGCCCAAAGCACAATGTGTTCAGTTGTCCCAAGTGTGTTTTTTTAAATTTCCTCCAACTTCTATCAGAGAAAATCCTTGGAGAAGTACCCTAAGGAGAAAAAAATTAGGAATTATGGTGGCATTACGTCTGAGTCAACTGCCCCTTAAGCATGAGGATTCCAGTGTCAGTGAGGCACCTTTTCACCCTCATATCCTCCATCTGTCTCAGCAGAGGCTCCTGACACAACTCTTCAGAATGCCGCCATGGTTTCGAAACCCAAGTCCTTGCCAGGCAAAATTTCTGTCCTAATTTCTCATCACATGCTTGAGCATCTGGCTCCTGGATTATTACCAGCATTGGTGATGGTGGCATCCCAAAGTGTGTATGCAGGAGGAGATTGGAAGATAACAGCCTGATATTTCTGGCATATGCTCAAGTTCCAAAAAGTCATTGGTCAGCTTGCCTCTGCCTACAATGGATGGGACTCACCCACTGCACCCATCCAGTCTCTCTCGGGATTTTGTCAGTTTGGTTTAGGATTTCATGGATTTTTTGAAACCCAGATAGTCAGTCCTCTGAAAAGCTGGTGTCAGTTACCCTCCCTTAAAGTAATCTTCTCCTGAGGAAAACTCAAGTACCTCAGAGTCAGAGGTTGATATTTGGTTCACATAGGCCAGTTACTGTATTGGTTATACAGCAAAAGAAAAAATGTTTGGCTAAGCGTAGGAGGAACAAAGCAATACATACTAAAATCTCTCTGACCAATCTAAACATGCAGCTAAGACGGTTAATACTTTAAAGGCTAAATTTGAAGAAGAAAAAAGCTTCTCAGGCAAAAGACAGTCACAAAGCTTTCTAGAGCTGTGTCCATAACCTCAGGGGAAATGCGCAACAGTGCACAGAAAGAAAGGTCATCAATGCACATTACAGTGCCAAAACCACTGCATCGATGGGCCACGATAATATCCCAGGATGCATAATAAATGGTATGAAATTTGACTTCTCTGGTTCACTTTAATAACTTTTCAGCTGGAGCCTACAGTCAGGTACTGTGCCCAAGCAATGGACGATGTCTACAGTCATTCCCCTTCCACAAAGGAGGTCCAGCCACTGATCCAGGTAACTACAGGCCCATAAGTCTGACCAGTGTTGTATGTAAGGCCGTGGAAAAAGTCATCAAAGATGTGATAAATGAGAACATAGGTAACCTGTAAGTGCTGTATCCATCATAGTTTGGCTTTGTTAAAGTAAGGTCATGCCTATCAAGTCTGGTGGACTTTCTTGAGAGGATTCAAAGCACTGGGTGAAGGCAAGACCACAGCTTACCTTGACCTGGCCAAGGCTTTTGATACAATACCCCACTCAGTCCTTGTAGACAAACTCATTCATTTACATGTAAACCTTTTTATTACCTGCCGGATATCCAACTGACTCACTGATAGGATTCATGAGGTCAAAATAGATGAGGCTGCCTCCACAAAGAGGCCAGTAAATAGCAGAGTCCTCCAGGGGTTGGTACTGGGCCTGCTCCTTTTTAGCATCTGTTTCTCTTAAATGGATGCAAACACTGAAGGTTTATGCCTGACTAAATTTGCAGATGATTGCAAGTGTGGCGTGTTATCATTGACTCCCCTGCAAACATTAGCATTCTTCAAGAAGGTGACAAACAGATGGTGTCAAAGACATGGCCTTAAACTTAATGCTAAGAAATGCATAATTTTACCCTTTGTGAAGTCAACCATCCTGGTTAATTATCATGTTGATGATAATGTCCCTAAGACTCGATCCAGTAGTCAGGGATCTGGGTATGCACATAGACATGGCCACAGTGATGAGGAAATCCTTTTTTGTTCACAGCTAATGAGTAAGGACATGGCATCTAGGTCCAAGGAGGTCATTATCCCGCTGTACTCTGCCGTTATCAAACCAGTCATAGAGTACCCGACCAGGCATATGCAACAATTAGACAAACCTCAGAGGCTCCTCTCAAAAAGAATAGAGGGTGTAACCAGCCTGCTTTATGCAGAGTACCTTAAATCCTTTTTCCTCTACTATGTCTCCTGTAGATTGCTGAAGCATGATTCATGCCCGGCTTATAAGGCATCTGCAAACCCCTGTATCTTCATAAGTCAAACAGTACCAGATAGCAAGGTCTAAGGATGATTTAAACAGAACATGCTGAAAAGACAGCAATGTGTTCAGAGACTGCCCCTGCTATGGAGCAGGTGTCCCATCCATGTAAAACTGAGTTAATCTGTTACCCAGATTAAGTGCAACCTAGACCAGTGAATGTGGCATAGGTAATTTACGTCAGGCCTGGCACCCATACCCCTTATGGACAGAGGTACCTAATAATGCCTGTCACTCTGTCCTATTTGGATATAGGACATCATTATTATTTTGGGAAAACTTGGCTAGGCTTAGAAAGGCCCATTAACCTAGTAACAGTCTGAATCTATAAATGTTTCCAGTGTCTTCATTTCTTTTTGGCCCTGCATACACCATCTCATCAGCATTGTTGCCGGAGGATGCTTCAGTGGGGACCTCCTTCACAGAAGGAGGAGGTTTTCAAATGGGAAACGAGTTCTGTCAGGCTCAGATCAGATAAAGAAGCTTTTTAGGCTTGTGGGAACCCAAAACCGTTGGCAGTCTTCCTGTTCTAGAAGACCTAGGTAATACATTTTGCAGTGCCTCTTTTCAGCCATTACTCCCAACCCCCCTGAGGAAGCAGTACTCTTTAGAGGGTCCATGACTCCCATAAGCATCTGTGCAAGAGCCCAGTAACTGATCCAGAAGTTGTCTGAGATCAAGTCATGACTACAGTTTGGCTGCTTGCAGGAACCCCATTCTCAATGAAAGGGAGGGCAGAATATTCTACAGATTAGGGGAAAAGACGTACCTCAGCTACACTAACTATGAGAGCTGTCAGCAGCCAGTTTCACCTTGTGGAAGTTCCCTGTATATATCCTTTGCCAGCTCATACAGAAGGTTAAAGGGATATGAGATTGGGCCCTAAAAAGGGAGCTGTTTGATTTATGCAACATCACTGCCAAAGTTGCTAAGCAGACTATGAAATCTTGTTACAATGCAGTCGATGGCACACTTCAGGGTAGCTGCTGCAGCATGTGCTGTTAGCAGACATGCCTGGCTGAGGACTTGGCCCCTTTCAGTGCATGTGAAGACAAAGTTCATGGATGCTTGTGTAGGTAAGGAGCTTCTCTTTGATCCTCAGGCTAAGAAATTGTTCAGGGAACTGGAGGAGAAGGAAAAGACTGTGCAGTAGTCAGAGATCTTTTTCATTCCCCAGCTCCAGGATACTTTAGAAATTAGCCCAGTAAAAGGTGGACCTTCCACCCTAAACAGAAATTCCAAGCCTCAGAAGGGAAGGGAGGGCTGCTCCAGAAAGAAATTTCAAGCTTACCCTAGAGGAAAGTCTAAAGGGCCCCAAGACCGTTACATTCCAAGGAGGAGCTATGATTCAGAAAAGCATGACCCCTGAAACTGCACCCCCACCGTACCCAACCCTTCCCTGTAAGTACTCCACCCTTTCCTTCTATCCACTCAAGAATAGGAGACTAGTCGACCTTCCTTGTGCAAAATTGGGAGGCCATTGCAAACAACAAAAGGTCCTGCAAGTTGTAAAAACATGATCACAAGCTGCATTGTGACTTGAAATCAGGATTTCTGTCTCAAGCGACTGTCAACCAGGTCCAGAAAAAGAGAAGAAAAGAAGGAACCTGGAGACCCATTCTAGAATTTTCCAAGCTAAACATGTTCATGAAAGTACTATAGTTCAAAATGTTGTCCTTACAGAGCCATGCTTGTCCCTCAGGCTTACATGGTAACCTTGGATCTAAGTGATGGCAACCTTCATATCCCCATAGCCAAGGTGGGCAGGCATTTCCTTAGAGTTGAAGTAAGGGGAATCCATTGCCAGTTCACCGCCTCACTATTTGACTTGTGTATTGCTTTCTGGGTATTTACAAAGTATATGGCTTCAGTAATTGCCTTCTTCAGGACTAAAGGCATGCATATTTACTCTTATCTGCATGACTTTATACATCACTGTGAACTAATTCCAGTTTGTGTTGTCCTCCATAAGAATTTCTGGGACCCCTGTTGGAAGCAGAGGAACAAAGAACATTGCTTCCAAAGGACGTGATACCTTTTTTGAAACAACATCTGTAAAAAAGATTCAGAACTGAATTGGGTGTCAGCAGATGGGCATCTCAGAATTCTAAGCTATATGGCGTCCTGGATTTTGATAGTTTCCCTGTGGAGATTTAGCATGAGAAAACTTCAGTGGTATCTCAAACGTTTTTTTCTTACCTGCCCATTTGTTACAGTGCCCTATTCCTCTGCTACCCTGCATCAAGGTAGTTCTCTTGGTGGAAAACTCAAGTCTCCTTAAGTCATGGGGCCCCCTTCAAAGTGGGAACTAGGTTTTTGACGCACACTGGACTGCTCTGGTATGGCTTTCTGGATCCATATGAATTGTGGGTCAGAAGGACACCTGAAACAAGGCATTTAAAAAGAATGTATCAACATACAAAATAGACAATATACTTCCAAGATGGCTGCACGCTGACAGCTTAATTTCAACTCTTCCAGTATGAAAAGAGAGCCAGTGAATTTATCCTTTTGGGTAAATTTCAGTTACTGGCTAGTAAATGCACTGCCTGGATGCCAACCAAAAAAAAAAGAAAGAAATTCAGAGAACCTGAAAGAAAATCGATCACAAAAGGTAAGGAGAAAACACTGTCTGGGAAGAATCATGCAGCTGTTAAGCAAAAAGCTTTTCAAGCTCCAGTTTTGGTGTAAGACATTACTTCCAGTAATCTAGAGGAAAAAAATAAGTCAAATCTGCTCAGAGCGGATTAAAATAAATGAAACACTGAAGGAGTACATCAACTCAAATAACAAATTGCTTGAAAAATGAAAAGGTTTTAAATAGATATTCAAATGAGATGATATAACTGCAGAAATCAGAGGTTGAAGTGAAGAAAGGCTGGCTGAGTATGAGACTGCTCAATAAGAGATGTTTCAAAAAATGGTAGAATCTGAGGATGGAGCATGTAAGGAAATCCTGAAACTTTCTGCTGCACCAGAGAAACTGGAAGGGACAGACAGATGAAAGCACAAATAAGCTACTGGACTGGTATTGCACAGCAGGAGTTGGTAATTGAAAGGACGCATTGTGTGTATGCTTCAAACCTGGGCATGAGAAAGCAACCAAGACCATTGATAATAAAGATGCAATCCTATCAGCAGAAAAAGGTGATTGTGACAAAACTGTGTCAGAAGGGCAGAGTACTAAAAGCTGGACACTTGTAGAGTGTTTGTGGAAAATGATTACTTATTGTACACCAGGCAGAAGAGGAGTACATTTACAAGTATTCCAGCAGACAGGGAATGTGGATAAGCAGGTGTAAGATTCAAACTGCTGTATCCAGATATATTCAAAATATTTTTCCCTGGTGAATCAGTCATGTTTTGATGCAAAACATGCTAAGGAAGAAATACCAGTTTGTCCAGTAAAAGGTGAGCTATCAAACAGAAAGATATTATGCTTCTTATTCCTCTGATAATTAAGCTCATAGGGAGACTATGCCGGTGAAACCTTTTGCAGTGTTCCAAAGGAAAATGCTTGAGAGAGAGAAAAAAGCACAAGAGTTAACCAGAAGAACCAGTCCAGGAGTACGTTGGAAATGAACCATAGATATGGGTGATGGAGATCAACCGGAAGAAAACCAGCAGCTCCGAAATTAATGAATATATATATGGGTTTACAAAAGCATCAGTTACATTGTGAAATGTGATTGAACAAGAAAACCTGGAAATATTGGGCTTTTGACTTTGTTAAACTTGTAGGGAACTCCAAAGCATGTGCCCTACTTCATATTATTAATGTTTGGGAGAACATTGGGAGGGGAAGAGGAAGGAAAGAGGTAACTCTAAGTAAAACCATCTTTGTTCTTATTTTTATAAAACATGATGTATACTGCATGCTACAAAGGAAAGCTTTTTCTTAATAGAGAACACTAAATTAAATGTGCCCCTATATTTTCCTTCCTTCTTATTTAGTTTTAAGAAATGTAGGCAGTGTAATGTAAACAAAAAAAAATCCTAGAAAAAGCATGATAAAGGTAAAACTGATAAACTTATTTTTTGCATAGATGAATGACTGGATTAAGGTCCTTGGCTTGATCTGATAACAAGTTTTAAGGGGAAGCATATAAACAAAAGAACACTAAATATAATGAAAAGTTTTCCCCTAGCAAATACATTTTTATAGTGCAACATTAAAAGTTTGTAGTGAAAGGCAATTGTGTATGTGTTCTCATGTTTATGTGGAAGCACTGTAATAAGAGGGCAGTAAAACTAGAATGCTATTTTCTTTCACTGGCTAGGCGGTAATGTTTTCTGAAAGTATTCAAGTAGTTTTCTACAGCTGAGCAAGGAATAAAGGTAAAACAAAAACCAGCAGCACTTCGTGTAAGTAGAACAGGCTGTACCATACATCGTAGCATGGATGACCTTCTTTATGGGTTAATTCAAGCCTGTGAGTGTGGCTGTCAGTCTGAGTCAGTTCCTTTTAGGAGGGTTAAACTTCATTATTTTAAGATGTACATAGTTTTTTTTGCATTTGTTTTAAGTTAATAGGTTCTGTGGGTGTTTTTTAGTGATTTCAATAAAACAACATAGGTTCAAATTAATAAGACAAGAAACAACTGCATAAAAGATCAATCTGCAAAACATTAGTGTGTGTATGTAACACGAAAGCTGAAACTAGACAGTTAAAAAAGCCATTATACATAACAGGTGGGAATAATAACTTCTTATCATAATGACACTTTCCATGTTATCTTTAAATATGAATGGTCTCCCAGATATATACAGAAAAGAAAAATGTTAGCAAGCTATATTAAAAAATGCAGAGTGCAAATAGCTGTGCTGCAGGAGACACATTTGGAAAGAAGTGAGCATATGGAAATATTAGGGTTCAACCAAACACCCCAATAATGGGCGACTTCAACTACCCCACCATTAACTGGGAAAATTACTTGTGTACCAACTCCTTAGCTCAACACTTTCTGGAATTCATAAACTCCAGTGCCCTGGATCAACTTATCCACACCTCCACCAGGGGAAACATTATCCTAGACCTAGTCATTACCAACATGATTGACCAATGTTCCACACCTGATGTCAACTCCTCATTTGTCCGATCCGACCGTAAGCTAATCACCCTTGATATCCACATCCTGCCCCCACCCCCCATTAAGGAAACCACAGTAAAAATGTCTCCAAAGCCAACTTCATGCTTCTTAAGACAGAAGTGGTGAATGTCATGACACCCATGCAGATGGGCAGTACAGTTACAACTGCTGAATCCTGCAAAATGTACTCTATAAGCACTTACACAAGTGCATGGATCGTGCTATCCCATACAGAACCAAGACGCTATCCTCCAAAAAAAAGGAAGCCAATCTGGTGGTCCAATGCCATAAACAAACTGTACAACAGAAGGAAGAAACTGCTGCAAAAGAGAGTGAAATCCCATGAGTGGAGGAGCTCCCTGGTCAGCCTCAGTAAGAAGCTGAGATCCCGTGTAAGATCCTCCAAAGCTAGCTACGAAAACAAAATTGCCACTAATTCCAAGGACATTCACAAAGCATTCTATAGCTATGTCAAGAATCTCGATGGCAACACCCAGATCTGCTCTGAGTTACAGCACAAAGGCAAGAACATTACAGAACCAACTGATATTGTCAACATCCTGGCAGATAGGTTCAGTGCTAACTTTACCCACCCTCTCACCCTCTAAAGGTCCCATATCCATATAGGAATAATATAGAGACCCTGTAATCACAACTACGCAGGTAAAAGCTGCACTCTCTAAAGCCAAAATCACAGCATCCATGGGACCAGACAACATCCCAGGCTGCATTTTACACAAACTTCAGAATGAACTGGCTCCCCACTTAAGCACCATGTTCAATAATAGCCTCGCATCAGGCTTTATGCCCACTGAATGGCGCACAGCAACAGTTATCCCACTCCACATAGGGGGAGCCACCACTGATCCCGGGAACTATTGACCTGTTAGCCTGACGAGCCTGGTCTGCAAGGCCATGGAACGTATCATCATGGAACTCATAAACAAAGACATTGATAACCTCCAAACTCTGGATCCCACCCAGTTCGGGTTTGTGAAAGGCAGATCATGCCTCCTGAACCTGATCAACTTCTTTGAGGCAGTCACCAAAGCCGTAGATGAGGGTAAGGTGGTTCACACAGCCTATCTTGACCTCTCCAAGGCTTTCAACATCATCCCCCATTCTGGAATTATAGCTAAAGTCACTAAACTAGGTATAAATCCCTACGTCACAAGATGGGTTGCCAACTGGCTCACTGACGAGAACCCACACTGTAAAAGTTGCAGACTCCAAATCTGACCTCAAAGCAGTGACAAGTGGAGCACCACAAGGTTCCTTCCTGGGACCTCTCCTGTTTGGTATCAAAGAAGGCCTCTGGCTAACGAATTTTGCAGATGACTGCAAACTAGGAGCCATAGTCAAGTCCCCAAATGATGTGGACGTCCTACAGAAGGGCCTCGCTGAGACAGATGCCTGGTGTCAGAGCCATGGCCTTGAGCTCAATGCCAAAAAAGTGCAGTGTCATCCCCTTTGGTAAAAACTCTGTACCCATGAACTACCACATAGGCAGCAATCTACTTAGCACCGAATGCGTGATAAGAGACCTTGAGACCTAGGTGGACAGTAGTCTCTACTTTGATAGTCACATCGCCACAGTAGTCAGGAAGTCCTTCTACGTAGCACACCTCATCATAAAAGGGTTCTCATCCAGGAAAAAAGAGGTGATTGTTCCCCTCTACTCGACACTCATTATTAGACCCATTATAGAGTACAACGCCCCTTTTCGAATGTACTTCACAAGACATCTGCAGCAGCTGGAAAGGCCTCAGAAATACCTCACAAAGAGGATTACTGGCCTCCAACAAATGCCCTACACTGACTGCCTCAAAAAACTCCAGCTTTACTCTGTAGCATATTGCCTACTCTGAGGTGATCTCTGCCTAACATATAAAGCTATGTTAAACCCAGAGCTGTTGGACATGCTCCACCTAAAGAAATCCCAATCCCACCAAGCTACGCGCTCTAGGGACCTAAACCTTGTCACCACAATAAACAGGACATACTGGAGGGATAGATTCCTGTCCCAGAGACTTCCCATACTCTGGAACAGGCTACCCATCTGTCAAGCAAAGTTCTTCATTAGCACTCTTCAAGGAAAATCTTGATGAGTGGATGGGAAATAGGA
Organism: Protopterus annectens; assembly: GCF_019279795.1. Classification (NCBI taxonomy): domain Eukaryota; kingdom Metazoa; phylum Chordata; order Ceratodontiformes; family Protopteridae; genus Protopterus; species Protopterus annectens. Next base: position 398,545,395 of record NC_056729.1, on the reverse strand, counting down.
AATGCACCCCGGGGATCACTTCTGTGTCTCTGCTCGACAGTGGCACAGGAAAATAACTTTCTTGGGTGGCGTAAGCCAGGGAACCTTGTTGGCTAGGCTTACGTAGGCACTTGGGCCGATGGCCTAGTACCTACCTGTGAACCTATATGAATTTGATAAAGAAAGGATTTCAAGGTTAGTTATTCAACAGACTATCTGGGACAGAGGAAGAGTTGAGTATTTCTGTTAATTGCGAGAGGAGCTCCCAACAGTGATTGAAGAGGGAAAAAAGATAATAAAGATAGATTTATAGTACTAAGAGTTTTCTAGCTAGGGAGGAAGATTACACTGGCATATATTTATTCTACCTAAAGCTGCTACAGTGGAGCTTAAGAAAATTCTGGGAGAAATAATCAGCTTTGAACAGGGAATGTTACTTATAGGTGAGGACTGGAATTTGATTTGCAACAGTGGAGATGTACCTGGGAGGTCTAGATGGGAAAATATGAAAAAGTGGGTAGATTTTTGAAGAAATTTTTGAAAATATTTATTATGGAAGTCATGAATTCAGTAGTAGGGAGTTCACAAAAAAATTTACATGATCTGATACCAGTTTTCATTCATTCCTCAACCGTTGGGTTTGAATCCAACCCTGAGATCCGACTCAGCCATTATTTTAGCCTGTGGCTACTAAAAAGCTCTCCGCCTCCTCTCTTACCCATAGTGCACTAACCCCTAACATAATTCAGATCTTGTTTGCTGCATTTGGACGTGGTCACTTTGAGCTCTCAAGCATTTCAGTAGAGCGGGAGATAAGTTTATTCCTTTTGTTATTCCCTATAAAATCTTTTTATTTTCTATCACTAATTCCTCCCCATTTTATAATCGTATTACCATAGTTGGTAAGCTCTTTTTCCCTTTCCCCCTTGCATGCTTTTACTACTTACCATTGCTGGTATTTTTTTCTTTTTTTGTACTTTTGCTAGTTGTTTGTTGTTTAAAAAAAAAATGTTTCTGTTTTTATTATATTATTTCAAAATGTCTGAAAAGGGTCTTTCTGGCTTTAAAAAGTGCCAGAAATGCAGGCACAAGTTACTGAATTCAAATACGCATGCTTTGTGGGTCTATTGTTTGGGCCTAGACCATTTACAGGTAGACTGTTCCATCTGCAAGGCCTTCAACATGCGAGCAATTCCGAATAGAAAAAATTTAATCCTGAAAATATTATTACCTTCATCTTTTTCAGAGGCTATTTCTGGGGCTTAACCCGCCCCCCCCCCAAACCTAAACTTAAGGAGCCTGCGACTAAGCCTTCAAGGTCTTCTGGATCCTCGACTCCCTCGTCAGATCCTACCATGGAACCACCACGGAAAAAACACAAGTCTGATCCGAAGACTGTTCCATTTCAGCCAGCATCAGAGTCAAAAACAGCCTACTTGGACCCTAGCTCTTCCTATCCAAAGCCTTTGCCCTGGACCAGGTATTCCCTCTCCATAGTCCTGGTCCCCACTGTAGTACCCTCCCCATATCTTGAGACCTGCCAGCACCCTAGGTCCCCATTGGTAACTTCCTATTCTTCCAGAAGTCTGTCTGAGGCTGTTGTGGACTGACTGATGAGGACATTTCTCTTGGTGTAGATTCAGATGGGAGTTCTTCAAGCTCTTACCCCTTTGGGTCAGGAAGCCCTTGATGTTCATCATGTTACCCTGCTGCAGTCATCACACTTGGGGTTATCCTGCCGTCAGTCGGTCCCGCAGTCGGCCAGAATTTCAAAGTCTTGGTCTGGCGTTGGTTGCTGTCGCTTCTTCCCTGACGTCAGAGCGCCAGGGGTATATCAGAGGCATCTGACGCCATTTTCTTCAGCCTTTCTTGCCACGCGGTGCCCGAAGCAGAAGCAGTTCGCAAGTGCCGGTCGGCCGACACCTGAGATTTTCGAATCGAGTTTCAGTCCGAAGTCTTCAAAGCTAAGTACCCCGTTGGGGAACCTTTTCTTGCCTCCGTCCGATGTCAGAAAAAGTTAACAATTGCATTTCTTGTGGGAAGCAAATACCTCATAAGGACTTTCATTCTTTTTGTATACCTTGCCTAGGTCCAGACCATGACGCCACTGGTTGTCGGTTTTGTGCTATGTTCAATAAGCGAACTATAAAGCGTCGCTTTGATTTCGCACAACACTACTATGCCGTCGGAGCAACCGACTACCGGCATGCATAAAAAACGCAAGGATAGGGACAGGCAGCCTAGATCCAAGCCAGACTCCGAGGTCTCGGCTGGCCCGGTCGCCGGTTCTCCGGTTTTCAGTGAGGCGCCTACGCAGCCCCTGGCTACCGTAGAATTGGATCCCCAGGCCGCATCGGATCCCCCAGAGATTTCTAGGCCGACGCAGCCTTTTTCCTTAGGCCCAACCAACGATATTGCAGTAGGGGAAGCCGGTGCTGTAGAAACACCTTCGGTTTCTGTAAGGTGTATTCAGACCGACTACCCTCACCATTAAATCTTATGCTAGGCTTAAGACTCCTCTAAAACCAAAAAAGCCTACACTTTAGTCTCCAGGTCAAGGCCCTATGCCTAACAAACAGATACTTAAAATGGCTGAAGATTTGATTTCTTTGATCAGGGGTTCCCAACCCCCCCCCCCCGACAAAAGGCCTAGACATGAGGAGGATTATGCCTCCTCTGATCAGGTGTCTGTTTCCTCAGGCTCCTCTGAGGAACAGGATTACTCTTTTCCCCCTTATGAAGATTCTGATGCTGAAGACTCAATTCCTTCAGCTTCTCCCCCCTGAAGACTACTCCTTTGGGGAAACCTTACACACCATGAGGGAACATTTCCACTGGGAAGGTCAGGACTACTCTGACTCAAAGAAAAGGCTCCGGGAGTTTCTTTTACTTCCCCAGCACAGACCTTTTGCTATCCCCCCCTGTTTTGGACATAGTAGATTATGTTTTCTTAGAATCTAGTTTAAATCCAGATTCTCTGCCTCCTGCTCCAGCCAAACCAGATAGATACTATAGAGTGCCTGACTCTGACAAATTCCTTTACAAAAGCCCTGCTGCTGATCCAGAGACAATCTCCCAGGGTCCCAAATGGGCTAAGGCTTCTATGGCTAAAAATCCTGTACCTTCGGAAAGGGACTCCAGAGCACTAGACAGGTGGGGGAAGAAGGTTTACACCTCTACTATTCTAGCTATGAGAGCACTAAATTGTCAATTTCACATGCTTAAATACCAGCAATTCCTTATGTCTCAAATAAAACAAAAGATGGGCACGCTCCCTCAACAGTCTGAACTCAAGGAAATGCAAGATCTGTTGCATGCAGCTGAACAGGTGGACAAACATACTTTACAATGTGGTTTTGATGCCTTGAAAGCTTCCTCCAGAGCAACTGTTACTGGGTCTGTTATACGTAGGCATGCATGGTTAAAGGAACAATCTCTGCCTGATCATGTTAAAGCAAAGTTACTGGATGCGCCCCTACAGCAGGATGTTTTATTTGGGGTTAAAGCAGAGGAGGTTTTAAAGAAAATGGAGGATAAGGCAAAATCTATGCAGACGGTCAAAGATTTCTTACAGGTACTGCCCCCTCGCTTCAGCAGAGATTGGCCAACAAAAAATTGGTCCTTTCCAGCTTCTGACAGGCCACAGAGGGGTAAATACAGGCACCCAAGGGGCAGAGGACAAGCACAAATCCCTTACAAACCTCGCCAATGGGGGCACTTCAACACAGAAGGGAGGAGAAGACAGGTCCCAAGCCACTAGAAGGCAAACACAATGACTTAAACATCAAACTGCCAAGCAAAACCCTCTTGGCAGCTCCCTTGGGAGGAAAATTAACACTTTTTGCAGACAACTGGCGCATCGTCACAAAGGACAAATGGGTCCTAGACATTATCTCACACGGATACAGATTCCATTTCCACACCTTGCCAAGGATAAAAGGAATGCCAAACCTGCCACAAAATCAATGGGCAGAGGCACAAAACAAATTACAGCTCTCATGGACATGAAAGCCATCTATTTGGTACCTACACAGGAGCAAGGCCAAGGATTTTACTCAAGGCTCTTTCTAGTCCCCAGAAAGGACAATCCTTGGAGACCCATTCTGGACCTTTCAATTTTAAACACTTTCTTGCAAGTGCCCAAATTCAAGATGCTAACACTACAGTAGCTTCTTCCCATGTTGGGCAAGAAAGCTTGGCTAGTAACGTTGGACCTCAAGGAGGCATACCTGCATGTCCCTATCAGACAAAATTGCAGAAGATACCTCCGTTTCATTGCAGGTTCAACCCATTACCAATTCTCTGCACTGCCCTTTAGCTTATCTACTGTGCCCAGGGTCTTCACAAAATGCCTGGCACCAGTAATTGCATACTGCAGACAGAGGGGAATTCAAATATACCCATACCTGGACGACTGTCTCATACAAGCAGAAAGCAAGGACTTTCTCTTACAACACCTGGCTTTTGTAAGACATCTTCTAAGTTGCCTAGGATACACAGTAAACGAACAGAAATCAAAACTAGTGCCCTCACAAACTATGACATTCCTGGGTGCCAGCTTGAATACAATGGCCCAGATGGCTTATCTGACATCAGACAAACAACTAAAATTAACTCAATACTTCAGAACAATGGCAACAAAGACCCAACTCCATGCAAGAAAAATTCTGCAGGCCTTGGGCTTCATGGCATCTTGCATACTACTAATACCATTTGCAAAACTGCATATGAGGAAATTACAATGGTACCTAAAAAGCGTATGGACTCAACACGGTCACAGCTTGGAAACAATGATAACTCTCATTCCCTGCCTTCAACAGGAGTTTCTATGGTGGTCACAGGCTTGTCACCTCAACAAGGATCAGCCTTTCACCCTACCCCCAGCCAGGCAAACTATGACAACAGATTTATTTTTCTTTATTTTTTATTTATTTGCAGTTGGTTTACCAGGATAGTCCATTGGGCCAAAGTGAACCCGTTTTCAATGGAGTCCTGGGGAGAAAAGCTCCATAAACAAATCAAGGTTACAATATGATGTAGATTATAAGCTTACATGTGTTATAAAATAGAGCAGACCAAAGATTATTAACATTACTATATGTCATAGATTGAAAATCTACAACAGGAATTAGACCTGGGGAGAAAAGCTCCATAAACAGATCAGGGTTACTATATGATGTAGATTATAAGCTTACATGTGTTATAAAATAGAGTGGACCAAAAACTATTAGCATTACTATATGTCATAGATTGAAAGTATACTACAGAAATTTAGGCAAGGACAAATATTACAAACAGTCTGAGTTAGTGATAAATGAACAGGTTAGTACAGAATATTAAGGGAATAATTAGTAGACATATACAGGATCGATAATACATGTTGGTAAACTTGCACAGAGAGGTGTGGGTAAGAATTACATATATTTAAAAATTAATTTACAAGAATATATGAAAAGGAAGAATGCTATTGAAAGGAAGAGAAGATGAAAGTTTGCAGAGTAAGATGTTAAGTTGTCTATCTCGCCTTCATTCTTGCTGGATGGGTTCGGAGCCGACCTCGGCTCCGACTCGGCCACTCTAAAGCTCGAGAGTTGGTTCCACCGGCTCGAGGCTCCCCTTATATCCCACAATGCTAGGCGAGAGTTACCTCAGATCTCGTTTGCCGCTACAGCTTCGAGGTTGGTTGTTCTACCGGTTCCTGGTGAGTTTAAGCTTTTCTATTAAAAGTTACTCTTTTACCCCTTTTTAGTTTAATTATTATCAAATTAGTGTAGTTCATTGAACTTTATCCCCGACCTAATTTTTTTCCGTTTTTGTTTAAAAGAACTTTTAGTTCTTCCCTTGGGCCTTGGGCCTTCCTTCCCTAGGGAGTGTTTGTGTAGTTTAACTACTGTTTATTGTACTTTATTTTTAGTATTTTTAGTATTTTACTAAAGTAGTTATTTTGACAGGGTATAACTGGTGTGTTTGAGTGTGTGGTTGTGGTCACCAGATAGGCTATGTCTAAAGAAGCAAAGGTCTCGATTCAAGAAGTGTGATGCGTGCTGTCAGAAAATGTCTCTGACAGACGCTCACACTTCTTGTGTCTATTGTCTGGGGTTTGCACCTGCAGGACTCCTGTGCTGTTTGCCATGGCTTCAGCCCCAGGGTCCTGCAGGAAAGAAAAACAAGCTTATTCTGAGAGGCTTGTTGAAGCCTGAGGATTCCCTGTCTGTCTCAACAGGGAAGCCCTCCAAGGCATCGAGGTCTTCGGCCCCGGCTTCTGAGCCGAGACCTCAGGTTGTTCAACCTTTGCCTTTATCGGCTCCGGCTGGAGCCGATAAGACTCAGTCCACAGTTTCTGTGGCTTCCTCGGCTCCGGCCGGAGCCGAGGTTATCGAGGTACCCGTGTCGGCTCCGACAAGATCTTCGGAGCCGACAACCAGAAAGAGGTCTAGGTCACCTTCTCTTGGCTCCGTTCATTCGGCTCCAGGATCTCCCCTGCTGTCTGAACGGAGCCAAAGGTCTCATTCCTCTAGGTCATCGAGGCTGTCCGATCATGACCTTCAGAGGGTGGTGAGTCGACTACTCAAGTCCGAGGCACTAGCCCAGATGCTTCAGAGCCCGACTCATCAGTCGGTGCCTGCCCCGTCCATCAACTCTTTCCTCCTTCGACTCTCTTGAGTTCGGAGCCGGGTCGTGTCGGAACCGAGACTGTGGTCACCTCGAGCCGAGACAATTGTCTTCGGCCCGTCGCCGGCTCCGCTTTCTTCCATGGAGGAATCTCGGCGCCGGACTTCCCTCGTCGGCTCGAGGGGTGAGTGGCATCGGACCCTTGTCCGACCCCCTCTCCTCTCGGTGCTTCGGCGCTGGTGAGTTCGGCTCCGACATCGGCCTCGGAGCCATCACTGTCGGTGCCGAGGGGGTCCTTAGCTCCTCGGAGCGGGACCTCTGGCTCTGCCTGACAGGGGTGCTTTCGAGGTCATGCGGAGTGTGTTAGAGCCTGGCTCTACTCCACAGTCGGCTCCGTCAGCCCCTCCCTCTATGCTGCCTCAGGGTAAGTCGACTCACTCCCTCATCCCGGACCGCAGAGAGCCAACTCCTCAGGAGCTCCCTTTGGGATTTCATCCTCTTCCGAGGCCTCTCCTGATTTGGCAGAAGAGCCCCTCGGAAGAGGAAGTGCAAGAGGAAGCACAATGACTCACCTGAGTCTATCACGTCGGACACAGATCTGGATGATTCTGAGGGTTCCTCCCGTTCCCCTTCTGAAGATGTCTCATTTGCAGACATTCTGGAGATCCTTAAACAGAGGGGAAATTGGCCAGCCCTCAACCCTTCGGAGGACGAATCTGTGTATCTTGAGGCGTTTGGCTCTCATCCTTCCACCTCCTGGGTGTCCCCCTTCGACCCCCTCATGCAGGTGGTTGCTAAAAGGCATGGACGGCTCCTGATTCAGTGGACCCCACTCCCAGGAGACCCTCCAAATTCATCACAGCTCCATCAGACAAGGAATTTTTATCAAAAGGAGTCTCTGTGGATGCTATGGTGGTAGCTGCCGCCACAAAGAAGGAACTGGCTGATCCTTCAGTGCCTGTCCATCCACCTAACAAGGAATCTAGGTCCATGGATAGGTACGGGAAGCGGATGTTCTCCTCAGCGACATTTACTATGCGTTCGCTGAATTACCTATGCCATTTCACTCGTCTTCAAAGGGACTTGATCAAAGAAGCGAGTGAAATGCTGAAGGACCCTACAGCTGCGGGTTTCCAAGAGAAAATGAACACGCAGCTGGCTATCCTTAATTCTATTTCCAACTCCTCCATGCGCCTCCTTTCTTATGCGGCCGATGGAGCGAGTAGAGCCGAGGAAAAGGGGTAGCCTTACGTAGGCACGCCTGGATGAGGCTATGCAATTTTGCGGAACCTTTCAAGACGTCTTTCACGAACTCCCCTTTTGATGGATCATCTCTTTTTGGTCCACAAGTGAAAGAAACCCTGACTAGGTGCGAGACTGATGGCAAGACCCTTTCTGCCGTCGGAGTCCGTTTTTCTACTCCTTCTAGGCCTTACCCCAAAGGCCAGAAGGGGGGAAAGATGTGGTTCCGTAAACAATCTCAAGGGACTTCGCCTGATGCACAGAGTCGGTTCCCCGCCAGAGGCAGAGGGGGGAACAACAATGGTAGACGTCGCCCTAGAGGCAGAGGGGGTCCGCAGAACCAGGGCAATCGAGAAACGTCCTCCGATAAGCCCTTTCAGCATCCCTGAGGTGTTGCCCGACTGCCCATCTTCGGAGGCAGTCGGGGGAAGATTGTCACTGTACCCAGAAGCCTGGCTATCCTTGACACAAGACAAATGGGTACAGTCCATCATTTCCGAAGGTTATTCTATTCCCTTTCTTCGTTTTCCAAATCAGTCAAAAAAATCCCTTCCAGATGTTCCACCCGCTCAAAGGGATATAGCAGCTTTGGAAATTTCAAAACTGCTTGCAAAAGAGCTATTCAGCCAGTGCCAGCAGACCAACTAGGATCCGGAATCTACTCAAGGTTCTTTTAGTTCCAAAGAAAACAGGGGACTGGAGACCAATTTTGGATCTCAGTATCTTGAACAGATCGGTCAAGAAAACAAGATTTCGGATGGTCACGCTGCAATCCATTCTTCCCCTATTGGGAAAAGGAAACTGGATGTGCTCTATAGACCTTCAGGACGCTTACTATCACATAAAATGAACAGACGCTCCAGAAGATTCCTCCGCTTCAGGCTGGGGACCAGTCATTTTCAATTCAGGGCCCTGCCCTTTGGTCTCACCACTGCCCCGGTGTTTACCAAATGCATGGCAGTGGTAGCTTCTCACCTGAGACGACAGGGATTCCAGGTGTTTCCATATTTGGACGACTGGCTCCTCACAGCTCCCACCAAGCATCTCCTTCTGATGGCCAGAGATTACACTTTTCGCGTCTGTCAAAATCTGGGTATCTCAATAAATTGCGAAAAGTCTGTTTTGTCGCCTTGTCGCACTATTACCTATATACATGCAAATTTAGATACTGTAAACATGTCTGCAACACTAACGAACCAAAGGATATCAGACATTCAAAAATTGGTATCTCTACTTCTCAACTACAACAGAGCCAAAGCCAGGTTAGTTCTAAAGGTGTTGGGAATCATGGCAGCGGCCATACCCCTCCTTCCATTGGCCAGATACCACATGCGGATCCTTCAGTGGATGCTCTTTTCTCAATGGTCATACCAGGAACTTCCAATGTCTCACACCATTATGATCACGCAAGCGTGCAAAAAGCATCTCATGTGGTGGATGTCTTCCCCCCAGCTCCTGTTGGGGAGACCATTTGTTCCACCTCCTCCGGTTGCTACTCTGACAACGGATGCCTCCCTGATCGGGTGGGGGGGGGGCATTATCAGGGCAGGACAGTCCAGGGCACATGGCAACCAGACGAATGCCACTTGCACATAAATGTTCTGGAGATGAGAGCAGTGCTTTTAGCGTTGCAAGCCCTTCAAGACTCTCTTCCCTTAGGAACGATTGCAATCCAGACAGACAATATGTCTGTAGTGTGGTACATCAACAAACAAGGCGGAACCAGATCATACCCCCTGTGTCGAGAAGCACTCAGACTGTGGCAATGGGCGATTTCTTCTCAGCGTTTTCTGATAGCAACGCACATCCCCGGGAAGTCCAATCACATTGCGGACAAGTTGAGCAGAGCTATTCTCATGCCTCACGAGTGGTCTCTGAAAGACTCTGTAGTGAGAGAGATTTTTCTCAAGTGGGGTCAGCCTTGCTGCGATCCTTTTGCTACTCCCCAAAACAGCAAGTGCAGAGAATACTTCACTCTATTCCCTTTACCAGGCCAACCCAGCAGGGACGCTAGTCCAAGTTTGGCCCCGGGGACTTCTGTATGCATTTCCTCCTTTCCCACTGATCTCTCAAGTAATACAGAAAGCTATCGCTCAGAAGGCCTCATTGATCCTCATTGCTCCTTACTGGCCTCGACAAGTGTGGTTCCCCTTTCTGCATCGATTTCTTTTGAGCGACCGTGGAATCTGGACCTAGTTCCAGATCTTTTGATCCATCAGTCGGGTCAGTTTCATCGCTCCCTTCCCTCTCTGAACCTCACTGCTTGGTTCCTCCACTTCCAACCGTAGCCAGGCTTCCTCAATTATCTCACTCTGTTAGAGATATTTTGATAGCTTCCCATAAATCTTCCACTCGAAAGATTTATTTGAGTAAGTGGAAACGCTTTTCATATTGGGCACAAGGAAAGGACATAGATCCTTTCACCGCTTCCATCCAACTAGTCCTTGATTTTCTTGCTGAACTCTTCCATGCAGGTTCATCTCCATCTACTCTTAAGGTTCAATTGGCAGCTATTTCTAATTTCCATGTGGATATTTCTGAATCCGCCCTAATGTCCCACAAACTCTGCAAAGCCTTTTTGAAAGGAGTTTTTCTTCTCAGACCTCCTGTAAGAAATCCTCCTTCTCCTTGGGACCTAAATTTAGTTCTTGCTTCTTTGATTCTTTCCCCTTTCGAACCTGCAGCTTCATGTTCCTTAAAGTTATTATCATGGAAAACTCTCTTTCTGGTGGCTATCACATCAGCTAGAAGAATTTCAGAACTTCAAGCACTCAGTTGTCGCTCTCCTTACCTTGTGTTCCATAAGGACAGAGTTTCCTTACGAACTAACCCGTCCTTTTGCCTAAGGTGGTTTCAACATCAAATCTAAACCAATGCATTGACCTCCCTGTCTTTTTCCGGAGTATTCAAATAGGTCTGAACAAAAATTACACTGTCTGGATGTTCATCGTCAATTAAGGTACTACTTGGACAGGACGAAACAATTCAGAAAATCTGATCAGCTGTTTGTCTCCTATACGCGGAAAGCAGAAAGGGACTTCCAGTTTCAAAGGTATCTTTATCCAGATGGCTAACATCTCTGATTACCCTTGTTTATGAGATTAGACACCAAAACTGCCTAATAAGCCTAAAGCCCATTCCACCAGAGCTTTGGCTACTTCTCTAGCCTTCCAAGACAGACTGCCTATTGACACCATTTGTGCAGCGGCTACTTGGGCTACTCCTCACACTTTTATTTCCCATTATAAGTTGGATTTAGCTTCTAGGCATAGAGCTAATTTTGGTTCCACTGTTCTCAGGAGTCTGTTCCGTTAGGCCACCCGGGACAAGGTGCTAGGGACGCGGTCCCATCCAGCAAGAATGAAGGCGAGATAGACAACTTAACATATAGAAGTTATGTTCTTACCATAACGCTCCATGTTAGTTGTCTTCTTCTCGCCTTCTTCTTAGGCCCCACCCTCCTTCCCCCTGGCCTGGACAGACCTAGAGGAGTTGTGATCGTGACCTCTCTTTCTACCACCTCTTTCTTAGCTATATGCTGTTATGCATATTTCTTGTTTCAGGATGTAGATCTCCCTTCTTCTTCCTGTTGTTAGAGGTGGATTCTGTTTTTTACAGTTATACTGTTTCTGTTATAAGCTGGGGTTAGCTTACAAACGAGATCTGAGGTAACTCTCGCCTAGCATTGTGGGATATAAGGGGAGCCTCGAGCCGGTGGAACCAACTCTCGAGCTTTAGAGTGGCCGAGTCGGAGCCGAGGTCGGCTCCGAACCCATCCAGCAAGAAGAAGGCGAGAAGAAGACAACTAACATGGACCGTTATGGTAAGAACATAACTTCTATTTATGTAGGGTGGCAGCAGGAGCATTCCCATTGGGTTACTAGATGTGAGTGGAGAGTTTTTTTGAAGATAAGAGTAGCTAGGGGTAGTACGAATGGATGGTGGTAGGGAGTTCCAGAGTCGTGCTAGACTAAAGGATAGGAGGTGTTTGCCTGGGGGACGAGCTGGTTTGTATACTTCTAGAAGATTTTGGTTGTTAGACCTTAGCACTCTGTCAGGTAGGTGCATTTTAAATGCAGAGGAAAGGGAGGGACAGAGTGAGGGGTTGAGAATGAGCTTGTGTGCTAGAGTGAGCTGGGTATAGATAAGCTGATTGGGTAGTTCTAGCCATTTTAGTTTGTGGAGAGAGGAACAGTGGTGAGTGGAAGACTTATGGCTAGTGGCGAACCTGGCGATTTTGTTGTAGCAACAAGATAGTTGAGTTTTCAGAGAGGATTGTAGATTAGTTAGGAGTGGAGCACCATAGAGGAGGGAGGGGATGAGAAAAGATGTAGAGAGGGTGAGTTTAGTGGTGGGTGTAAGATAATGGTTTTGTTGATAAAGCATGTCTAGTTTTTGATGTTTTTTTTTTATATTTAGTTGTATGTGGGAGTTAAATTTAAGCTGATTGTCAAAAGTGTTTGCCAGCCCTCAAAACTATCCGCTAACAAAGTTTTGCACAAGGACTTATCACCAACAAGCTTGGAAAGTGGACGCTCAATCATTCAGTTGGAAAATGCTAACAGTATATGCCTTTCCTCCACTACCCTTCTCACAAAGATGCTACTGAAAGTCAGGATGGAGAGACCCCGAATGATACTCATTGCTCCAGACTGGCCATGCCAGCACTGGTACCCACTATTAAGGAATATGGCCCATGGCCCATCATGGATTCTACCACAAATTACCCGCCTGCTCACACAGCAAGACAATCAGATTCTACACAGCCAGCTCAAAACCTTAAACTTGGCTGCATGGCAAATCACCTAGGTGACCAGCCAGCTCCTCTCTCACAAGCTGTTATGGAAGTTATTCTGGAGGCCAGGAGGCCCAGCACCAGGAAAGCCGACTTAGACAAATGGAAAAGGTTTTGCGCCTGGAACCAAGCTAAAGGCTAAAATACCCTTCAGCCTGACATACCTCAGATTCTGCAATATCTAACCGAGATGTTACACAAAGGCCTTTTTTTTTCATCTATTAAAATCCACACCTCAGCTATTTCTGCTCACTACAACACGGATCCTCCCTTATTTTCACATCCACTCTTAAGGCAGTTTCTCAGAGGGGCCAAGAACATTGGGCCTCCCAGGAGAACACCAACACCTACTTGGGACCTCACTTTTTTTCTGGAAAAACCCACGCTACCTCCTTTTGAACCAGCTTTCTCTGCTGACCTAAAGTTTATATCATGGAAGACTGCCCTGCTGCTAGCAATCACTTCGGCTAGAAGAGTTTCAGAGCTTCAGGCACTAATGGCAGTAGAGCCTTTCCTCATTTTTCATCAAGACTGGGTTTCTCTACGAACTAATCCCTCCTTTATGCCTAAGATGGTATCCAGTGTGGCCCTCAATCAAACCATCCATTTTACCCACCTTCTCTCCAAATCCACAGAACAAAGGAGAAAGACTCCTGCATTCCTTGGACATTCACAGACAGCTACGTTACTACTTGGATAAAACTAAGGTTTTCAGAAAATCTGACCAGTTTCTTGTATCCTATGCTACAGCATCACAAGGAAAGGCTATCTCAAAACAAACCATTTCCAAATGGATAGGACATTGCATACATTTTTGCTACACCCACCATGGAAAACCAGTTCCTGCTACCATAAGGCCACACTCTACCAGGGCAGCAGCTACATCTACAGCCTTCCTCAGCGGGGTACCAACCAAGGATATTCTGGAAGCTGCAACTTGGAGTTCAGTACACACCTTCACCAAACATTATCACTTACCACTTTACTCTATGACCAGGGCGGGCTTCGCCACTGCAGTTTTGCAGGGCCTTCTAGCCCCCCTCTAACCCTGTTTGACTCCTCAGCCCATCCTTAGCTTTGGGATTCTACCCAAGTGTGATGACTGCAGCAGGATAACACGATGAAAATAGTACAGTTTTGTACCTACCATAAATGTACCATAAATGTAGATGTTCGAGTGTATACCCTGCTGCAGTCCAGGTAGCCCTCCCTCCATCCCCTCTAAAACTAGCTGAACTTATCTCTATTCTATACAACCTCTGTGGTGTATTTGCTTGTGCCTAAGGGTTTTGTTTTACTTTTTTCAAGATAGCTATACATATATATATATATATATATATATATACATATATTTTTGCTTACCTATTAGGGACACCTGACATCTGGGTGAAGAAAAACTGAAGAAAATGGCGTTGGATGCCTCTGATATACCCCTGGCACTCTGACGTCAGGGAAGAAGCGACAGCAACTGACGCCGGACCAAGACTTTGGAATTCTGGCCGACTGCGGGACTGCCTGACGGCAGGATAACCCCAAGTGTGTTGACTGCAGCAGGGTATACACTCGAACATCTACATTTATGGTAGGTACAAAACTGTACTTTTGTACTACTCCACTAATCTCTCCTCCTCCTCTGATCCGACCTGTTTGGAAGCCCTTGGATCCAAGACTTTTGGGATCATCTGGACTGGATCTGAAGATGTTGGTATCTTCAGCTTCAGTTTCGGATCCAGAATTCTCTGAACCGAATCGTCCCTTTTGGATTCAAGGCATTAGAGTTGACTATGTAGTTTTAAGAGCAGTCTCTTCACCTCTGAGCTTCAGCATTGGACAATGCGGTTATGACCTATGCCTCAAGTGGACTGCATTCGGGGCAGGGGGGCCTGTTGGAGTGGAAGTGCGGCTTCTTGGCTCCATTGGCTTCCTTCTCCCTGGAGTGTTCTGCATTTGAAGTGGTGGAAGACAATGTTCTCTGCTGCCATCGGATGGATTGTTCCTACCCCCTCAAATCTTCCCTGTGCGCCTTGAGCACCATCATTCTACGTCACAGGGACAGCCAGCCCAAAGTCTCCAGGTTACCCAGCAGGGTATTACTTTGTCTTTTGACACTTCTCCAGAGCACCCAGCTGATGTAGTCCCTAGGAAGAGGAGGTGCTAGAGGAGGCACTTGGAGACTCCCCTCAGGAAATAGTCACTGAAGATACTGATTTTGATGAAGGTTAAGGATCCCCAAGATCAACACCCAAAGATGTCTCATTCTGAGACATCCTTGAGATCCTTAAGCAGAGGAGTGGTTGTCTACTGAAAAACCTTCCCCAGAGGAATTGGTATTCCTATAGGCCTTTGGGTCTGGCCTGTTTACCTCCTGGCCAACTCCTTCCGCCATCAAGCTCATTGACTTCATCTCTGGCCAGTCATGGAAAGAGCCAAACACAGTCGAGCCAGTCCCCAAAAGATCGGATCAGATTCTGGCACCACCTGTTGGAAGGGAGTTTTGGAGCAAAGGATTGCCCATAGATGCCATGGTCATAGCAGTGGCTACCAAGAAGGAACTTGTGCAACAGAGTTCCTCTGCCCCTCCCCCTAACAAGGGAGTCTAGGACTTTGGACAGATTTGGGAAGCATGTGTTTGCTTCAATGACCTTTGCCCTTAGGTCACTGAACTACTTGGCACACTTTACAAGACTACAAAGGGACTTGATAAAGGAACTGTCAAAATCCCTTTCTGGGGCCTCTAGTGCTGAGACTTGGACTTTTATGGCCTCATAGCTGGCATCCCTACAATCTATTTCTTTTTTGTCCATGAGGCTCATCTCTCATGCAGCTGAAGATACCTTAAGGGTGGTGGGTTCAGGCATTTCCCTCAGGAGGCATGCCTGGATGTGCTTGTTTGATTTTTGCTGAGCCCTTCAAGTCCTTGTTTGTCACTACACCTTTTGACTGCAGTTTGTTGTTTGGCCCTAAGGCAAAGGACATACTCTCTAAGTGTGAGCAAGATGGAGAGACTCTGTCGGAATCAGTGAGGTGGTCTAAAGAAGTGCTTCAGAAAATCCTGGTGTCCTTTCCAAGGTCCAAGTGGAGATAGTTCCCCAAGGGACAGAGGGGGGGAAACAGTTGGAAGACACTGCCCACATGACAGAGGAGGCCTGCAGAACCAAGGGTCTAGAGATTCTTTCCCTGACAGACCCTACCAGCACTCCTGAAAGGAGGCGCAATTGTTCCCCTCTCGAGGTAATCAGGGGTCGATTATCCCTGCACCAAAGAGCCTAGCTAGACCTCACAAAAATATGTGGGTGCAGAGAATTATTTCCAGAGGTTATGATTCCCTTTTCCCTTCCATCTCCATCAGTATGCAAATTTCCCGATGTTCCACCCAGTCAACGGAAAGCAGCAACACAACTACAAATGTAAACGCTGCTAGAAAAGAGTCCTCCAAGAAGTCTCACCAGACCAGATAGAATCCAGAACTCAAGATTCTTTTTAGTGCCAAAAAAACTGGAGACCAATTTTGCATCTCAGCAGCTTGAACAAGTTAGTTTGAGGCACAAGGTTTCGTATGGTCACGGTTCATTCCATTCTACCATTCTTCTGCAAGGACGACTGGATGTGCTCGATAGACCTTCAGGAATGAACAGACAATCCAGAAGGTATCTACACTGCTGGCTGCAAGCCAGCCACTGGCATTTCAGAGCACTGTCATTTGGCCTCACCACAGCCCCCCAGGGTGTTCATCAAATGCATGGCAGTGGTAGCAGCTCACTTCAGACTTCAAGGATTCCAAATGTTTTTGTACCTGGATGACCAGCTCATTATCATCCTGACCAGGCATCTGATAATAGAAGCACAAGATCAGGTACTCCTAACCTGCTCCTATCTTGGGATAACAGTAAATTACAACAAATCACATTTAGAACAGTGTCAAACATTGAAATTTATAACAACAAATTTCAACACTGTTTCAGTGACTGCTTGTCTACCTCTCTCAAAAGTACAAACTATTACAGTTCAGATAAATAATTCACACTACCACAATCTCAGGCTGATTGATTGTACAACACTTGGGATCAATATCGTCAGCTATAGTTCTAGTTCCTCTAGCAAGATTTTACATGAGGATTCTTCAGTGGATGTTAGCAACACAATGGTCTTTTCTTTACCAACACATGTCAGCCCAAATAAGGAAACACATGTCAGCTCAAATAAGAATCACTCAGGTATGCAAGAGATACCTTTGGTGGTGGATTCAGTCAGATTCTGCAAGGCTGTCCTTTCATTCTCCCTTAGCCCATGGTCATAGTGACCATGGACACATCACAGATCGGGTGGGGGGGCACTTCCTGGGGAGAATGGTCAAAGGCACTTGGTCCCTGGAAGAGGCCAACATGCATATCGGTGTCCTGGAAATGTAAGCAGTACTGTTAGCATTGCAAGCCTTCCAAGACTCTCTCCTTTTTGGGACAATTGCGATTCAGACAGACACTATGTCAGTAGTTTAGTATAGCAACAAACATGAAGGACCCAGGTCTTAGCCCATGTGTCGAGAAGCACTCTGAGTATGGCAATGGGTGATATCATCCAACTGTTTTCTGATAGCAGCGCACATTCCAGGAAGTCCAACATGATAGCAGACAAATTGAGCAGGTCCATTTTACTACATCACAAGTGGTCTCTCAACATGAAGTTGACCGAAATTATTTTTCACCAGTGGGGCTGGGCTTGCTGCGGTCTCTTTGCATCTCCTCTGAACAACAAGTGCAGCAGCTTCTTTGCCCTAATCCCCCTACTGGGGGAATCACCAAGAGACGCTCCACTACATGATTGGCCCCCTGTCTCCTCTATGCGTATCCCCAAACTCCCTTGATCCCTAAATTTCTTCAGAAATCTTTCCAGTTGAAGAGCAAAGTCATCCTCATTGCACCTTACTGGCCTCAACAGATTTGGTTCCCCTTTTTTGGCCTCATTTAATTTATCCACCTTGGATTCTGGATCCGATTCCAGACCTCCCGTTTCACCCAGCAGGCTTGATTCAACCGGATCTCTCAAACGTAAAGCTGACAGTCTGGGTTCTCCACTAATAGCCAGACAACCTATGCTCTTGTTCCATCCATCATATACTTTTATCTTCTGTAAAGCTTCTACAAGAAAACTTTACAGATGTAAGTGGAAGAGGTTTGTTTTTTTGGGTGCTTCAGAAACCTGTTTACCCCTTTTCAGTCCTGTACAAAGTGTCCTTGAATTTTTGGCAACAATTTTTAATGAAGGAGCTAACTCCTCAACCAGTAGAGTTTGATTAGCAGCTATTTCTAATTTTCACATGGGATTTGATTACTCCATCCTGGCTTCTTCTAAACTTTTGTCTGTACAACAATGCAGGCAATGTATAATTAATTAGTTTACATGGTTGCTAGGTTACTAGTGAAACATAATATGACTGGGTGATGTACTTTTTGTATTCGTTTATATAGAGTAAGAGTTTTTAATGGGTTGTATCATTTGAGGAAGCAGTTTTATATTAACTGTGAAAGCGCTTGCGATTATATTAAATTTGGATTCTTATTTGCAGACTTCTGCTTTGTATAGGTTTGCTTTTTTGTGTGAATTTGGATTTTTGTTTTACTTTAGTGAACCTTTTATCCTTTCCGCTATACTTTGTGTGGCATTTCTTGCATTATGTTAACCAGCAAACAGGATATGAGGTATGTTAGAGGTTGGTACATTATGGGTATGGGGGGAGATCAAGAGCTTTTTAGTGGCCAAGAGCTAAAATAATTGCCGAGTTGGATCCAAGCTCAACTGTTGAGGAAGAATTAAAATGGACAACATAGATGGAACGTTATGGTAAGTACATAACTTCTTTTTATTCCCTGAGGTACAAAAACTGGGCCAGGCTAGAAGGAAATTTTATTTCGCAGGAGCATGTACATTTAATTGAAAGCTTTGATATGCATCCAGTAACTATTTCAGATCATGCTTCAATAATAACCAACATAAAAATGCATGGTAATGAAATAAAAATGAGACACTGGCTCTTCCCCGCCTACATGTTAAACTGAGAGGAATTTAAGGAATGGTTAGTGGAAATTATTTGGGAGTTATTAGAGAAGATAGACATTTATTCAGAAAATATAGCTAGGGAGTCTGATAAAATTAAAGTGTTTAAAATTAGGTGGAAATAAAAGAAAAAGACATATGGTTAAGAAGTAACAATAATTTTTAGATGGACTGACAAAGGTTGAAGTATTGCAGAATAGGGGAATCTCACCTAAACCAGAAGAGGCCCAATTTCAGAGTGCTAAATAGAAAATAAGGGACTACCTTAATAGTGTGCATGGGTTTAGAAAGATTGCTGTTAAGCAACTGTTTTTTTATGATAACTCCAGAGTACAAAATCTTTTAGCACAAGGCTCAAGCAACAGAAAATTGGAAGGGTTGTTGCCAAGCTTAGGGAGCCTATAACACAGAAAGTAACCAGAGATCTGGTTAGAGGTATTAGAAATATTTCAGCAATTTTAGGAAAGTCTATATAAACCAGAGACATGTGGAAATCAAGAGAAAGTACAAATGGAAATGTTTATGGAAGAATTAAATATGCCAAAATTAAAGGCAGATGAAGCTCAATTACTAACAGGATAGGAGGAGATGAGGTCAAAATAATTGGTATATAACCAATCTACAGGAAAGTCTTCAGGAATAGATGGTATTCCTGTGGAAGTTTGGACTGTAGGAGGAAGAAAGTGATAAAGATCTGGAAAGTTTTGTTTAACAGTATTTTAAAAGAAGCACCAACATCCTAGAATAAGCAGTGGTGGCTGTAGTACCTAAAGATGGTAAAGACCCATCAGATACAGCTTCATATAGGTCCATTTAGATTTTAAACCATGATTATAAAGTGTCTATCATGGCGTAAAGAATGGCAAAGGTGATGCCAAAATTGAATATATATGGATCAGTGTGGTTTCTGGAACAGACTGCCTATCTATGTCAAACAGAGCTCCTCATTAGCACTCTTCAAGAAAAATCTTGATGATTGGATGGGTAATAGGAAATTCACCCCGGGAATCACTTCTGTGGCTCTGCTTGACAGGGGCACAGGAAAATAATTTTCTTGGGTGGCGAAAGCTAGGGTTCCTTTTTGGCTAGACTTGTATAGGCCCTAGGGCCAATAGCCTAGTACCTACCTATGAAGGGGAGGCAAACAAAACTACAGAGGGGGGAGGGGCAACAGTTGGAATTCCAACCCTCAATATCCCCCCAAGAAGAGATACAACACTCGCAGCAACAACAGGAATTAATATTTCCATCATGTAAAATAATATTGAATGGTGAAGGAGACTTTAAAATCTACAACTATATGGAATGCCATATTGATGAGACTTTAGTTGAACTGCTGTTGAAGGGACTCGCATTCGTACCAACGAATAAATGTAACCTTGCTGAATTACTGATTGACTTTAAACTGTTTATCCATAAGTTAAACTTGACTGTACTGATGGGAAATTCCTCGTATAGTAATAATGAACTGAGGGTAACCAGCACATTTAATCCACCATGTAACCCTATAATTAATATGTTTGAGTTCTTATGTGAACACAAATTCAGGCAGATAGTGGTTAATAACAATAAACAAGGAAATGCTGAAAACATTACCCCAGAAGAACAACGTTTGCTAATACTATTTCGCACCCTTCCAGTTAGATTAATGAAGCCAGATAAAGGAGGGGGCTTAGTAGTTATGTATAAGGAAGATTATAATAGGAAAATGAGTCCAATAATAGAAAAGGAAACATACGAAGAAGTGAGTTTAAATCAGTTAAATAAGGCATATAATAGAATTAAGATGTTTATTAATGACTTATTTATAGATGTTTAACAGATGTACATTTAAATCACTACCTAACAATGTTGTCCCCTAAAATCCCACAGGTGTTTGGTACACTGAAAATTCATAAGAGACTGATTGACCCACCATTTAGAGCATTGGTTGACGCCAGACAGTCTGTCATATATCCTTGTGCAAAAGTCGTAGACTTAATATTGAAGAGATATGTGGAAAAAGAAATACACATTTGTAAAGACTCATGGTCTTTCTTAGATGAAATTAAAACATTAACGTTTAATGGAGAATATAATTTTCTTACGGTTGATGTGTGTGACCTATACTCATCCATACCCCAAGACCTGGGGATAGAATGGGTTGTTAAATTCATAAAAAATAAGGGGACAACCGAAAATGACATTAGGTTGGTAGAGCAATTACTAGACATTATTTTGAAAAACAATTGCATCTCATTTAACAGTAGGCTATTCCTACAAAAAATTGAAGTAGCGATGGGATCCCCAGTAGGAGTGAGCTTTTCTAACTTGGTTATGGCCTACTGGGAATCTAATTTCATTTTTCAAAGTCAATGGAAAGAGAAAATTATTTTTTGTAAAAGATTCCTGGACGATATCTTTATAATAATTAATGGAGACAGTACTCTAGTGGATGAACTAGTTGAATTTTTTAATTCAACAGGTATTTTTCTAAAATTTGCCAAAAATTTCCAAGAATATAAAATTCACTTTTTAGATGTGGAACTATGTAAAAACATACAAGAAGGTAGATATACAGCAAAAATTTTACAGAAAAAGCACATACTCAAATTCATTCTTGCACTTTACCAGTTCCCACCCCCTGCACCAGAAAAAAATCAGTTGTGAAGGGTCAACTGGTACGTGCAGCTAGAATGACTACAGAAAGTGAATTTGAGGAGGAATATAAATTACTGTACGAAATGTTTATACATCGAGGTTATCCTACACATTTTTTATCAGACATCTTTTATGAAGTAAAACTGAAAAGGAAATCAGTATTTATAAACCAATTTTGGACAACTGTAGGGTAACATTGGGAAGTGCCTCTAATACTGAAGCGGGAGACATGGTTCAGGAAGAGAGATCTGGTTCAACAATTTTTGAACAATCTATGAATATCATTAACAAGAATTTTTCTCTCTCATTTATTTTCACCTATAGTCCTGTAGCACTAGATATTCAGAAAACAATAAGAAAATATTGGTACTACTTGTCATTGGAAAAGGTATATTCAACAAGATAGGTGAGTTCCCTATTATTACATTCAGACGGGGTTTTAATATGAAAAATGTATTAGAAATACCCCATAAAGTTAAAAAGAATAATGCAGGTACACACAAATGTGGAGCATGCAAATATTGTAGTTATATAGATAGTGGGAATTGCTTCATAATTAGAAAAAATTTATATTGGTGAAATATATAACTGTAATACAAGATCAGTTGTATACCTGGCTCAATGTCAACAATGTCCAGCATTTTATGTCGGTAAAACCGACCATCGATTAAGAAATAGAATTTATGAACATGTATATGCTATTAATAAGAAGAAAATTGATAAAGCTATAGCAAGACATTGTGATCAAAATGCTGAACTTTTATTTTAAATTTAAGATCATTTCCAAAATAGGCCAAAACATAGAAAACAACTACAATAAAAAATACATAGATGATAGCTTAGTTAAATTACTTTTAGAAAGAAGTGAACTCAACTGGCAATTACATTTAGAAGCTAGTAATGAACCAGGATTGAACGAAATGTACTCCATAGCATGTGTACTGAAGCTTAGGAGCTTACTTAGATAAAAGGAATTTGCTGATGAACTAAGCTTTTGAGGTTAAACAATATAAAAAACAAATAAATATAACATGCTATTAACAAGAAACTCCTCCTTGGTAGTGATAATAAAATAAAATAAAAAATAAAAGGTAAAAAATAAAAAAGAACCAATTAATAATGACAGGTCCTTCCTTTGAACTTAAGTTCAATATAGTGCATATATATATTACTCCCTTCTTATTTTCTTTTAATTTTTTTAATTTTTAAATTTTTCATCAGTAATTTTATAAGATTTAATATTACTGATAATCAATATGGTAGATTCAATATGAATATCATAACAGATCTAACTTAGATTGAGGGTTTATAATAAGGATGTTTAAAATATATTAAAAGCTGTATGTGGCAGTGGACAGGTTAAGTTGCAGCTAATTTAGAAGTTATGAATTGCCCTAGAGTACACTTTATTAGGTATACTGTTTAAAACTGAATTATACTAATTACAGTATTAACTTTTTAAGCAGCTAGGAATGGAAAACCTTTAGTTTGATATTTAGATGTCATTTACATTACTGTAGAGATCAATAATAAAAAAATTTCACTAGGTATATGGTTGCCGATTACACTTATAACTTCTTACTAGTTGCTATATGGTATTTATCTTATGAGTAACTAGAAAGTATTAAAAATCTTTAGTTTAATAACTAGATGTCCTTCATGTTTATGTAAGAGAGCATCGAAAAAAGTTCTAATAGTATATGGTTGCCGAGCATACTCATCTATTTGATTATTCTTGATAGTTTGTATTTGTAAATATATACTTTTTTAAACTTGATGTATAACATGGATAGTTTTTTGATAATTAGGGTAGCACATTTTTTGCACTTTATTTGACATATTTTAAATAGTTTAAATGATTTTATGTAGAAATTGTGCTCAGTTCGAGTGAAGGTAAATATAGCTTTAAAACTTTTAAATGAAGAACATTGTGACCTGATAGGTCAATTCTCTAAGGAGAGGTTATTTATACATGTCTTTGATATCAGTTTGTTGTCTGAAGAAGTCCAGATAGAATCCGGATGAAAAGCGCTTAACATTTAGGTTCGTTGTTTTATATGCTTGCAGTTTTTATCACTAGTATGAGCGAGTACTTTGTAGATTGTCTTGCATATTGTTTACGTGACATTGGAAGTGTGAATAAACTTTTTGGAAGCACTACTGCCGTTTGGGACTCGGTGCTTTTCTGTATTTCAATTTTGACAACATTAATAGAACAATGATGATCCAGAGGGAAGCAGAATGTAAGAAAACACCACTGTTGTTGGAGGGTCTTGATGCAGAGAAAGCATTCAGCAGAGTAAGTTGGGATTTTATGTGTAGGGCAATGGAAGCATTTACATTCCCTGATAAAATTATAAGGTTGATTAGGAGGATGCATGATGGATTGGAAGTGCAGATTAGTGTGTGTGTGTGTGGGGGGGTCCTCTGTTAAGCTCTGTTTGAACAGAGGAACTAGACAGGGGTGTCCTCTTTTTCCTCTGTTTGCGTTATATTTACAACCATTGGCAAAGAAAACAAGGGACTCAGAAATTCAGGGATATAATTGGTATGATAATCAAGAAAAGTTGGTTTTATTTGCAGGTGGTATTATTTTATAACTAATAAAACTAGAAAAAGGACATTGATTGTGTAGAACATTTTGAGACACTTTCAAGTTTTTTCAGGATTCAGAATTAATAAAGGTAAAACAAAGGCATTAGGTGTAAACTATGTACCCACACAAAAATTGGTTCAGCAATGCCCATATTTATGATAAAGTGAAATTCTTAGGTGTATGGATTAAACAGGATTCTGTTATGGCAGCTAAGAATATATAGGAAGACACTAAACAATGCAAAAACTGAGAAATTGGAATCTCTTGTTTTGTGGATATGGATAGCAAGATGCAAGCAGTGAAAATGTTTTTAGTTCCTTTAGTTGTATACACAGGTCAGGCATATTTTTTATCAACCAGAAGAGAAGTTGTGGATAGCAGTTAATAAAGAGTTGAAGGATTTTATCTGGGAGGGGAAGAAGGCAAGAGTCAAGTGGGATAACTTGATCCCTCCAGTAGATCAAGGTGGTTTGGGATTTCCTTATTTGAGGAGGTATTTCGGAGCATCAGTGTTAAGGTTCTTATATGTAGCATAGGCTGAAAGTTGTACTTCAGAGTGGAAAAGGATGATAATGAAATGGGAAATGCTGAAGAAACAAGGAGAAACTGGCACTTTGGATGCAGACCCTTAAGAAAAGTAATATCCATATAGAATATAATATTCATGAAGTATCAAAAGTTATTGCAAGAACTAAGCCAATACTGGAGTGGAGAAAGACAATTCTGACAGTAGGAATGACTGCAATTAGTGGTGCAGAAAAGTAGGCAAGAGGGAGTTGGAATTTACTGTAGGAAACTGGCAAAGGAAACAAGGGTTTAGGAGCAAATAATTAGAGATGGAAAGGTAATAGAATGGGAAGAGGCCAAGAATTCATTTGGGTTGCCTTTCCTGTCAAATATTAATATCAAGAGTATAGACAGAGAAAGGAATAGGGGATCTTAAGTGAAAGACCAACACTGGAAAGAGTTTTAGTAGCATCTAGAACAGAAGCTGCTTTTAAAATAGGATAATTAGTAAGGCATATAAAATATTGCACACTGACTATAGGAATCAATCGGAGGAGGTTATAAAGGTTTGGAAAGAGAGATTGGATAAGCAATTCACAAAGAAATGGTGGGAGAATATATGTATGGCTCCCAAATATGCAACAAAGTCTAGAAGATTTAGGAACATTGCTTGGAAGTGTTTGCATAGGCATTTTTATACTCCAGGCAGACTCCAAAGAATTTTTGCTCAGCTAGATTGCAAATGTTGGAGTTGTGATGCGGAAGACAGGAGTAATTGGGAACATGTTTTTGACAGTGTAATGAGTTGGCAGACTTCAAAAATTCCCTGCAGACTACTCTTGTCAGAAATACTGGATAAGCAAATCGATGTAATTAAGGAAATTATTATTTTGGGTTGTGGTACAGAGTCGGAATTGCCTAGGCAAAGTTAAGGCCTTGGTGAGTTTAATTCTGGTGGCTGCCAAAAAAGCAGTTACTAGAAAATGAAAATAGGTCTAAACCAACTGTACTAGAAGTAATGAATATAGTAACAGAGTTAAAAGAACTGGAAGTGGGATCTTTAGAAAAGGGTAGGAGTAAATTACATAGAAAAAATGGAAATTGTGGGAATGATACATGCAGAATAATTTGAATAAGGAGTGAGGTTTAAGGGAGGCAAGAATTGAATGAGCTATGTAATGTTTGACTGATAATGACTGTATAGATTATGGTGCAGATTTCATAAAGCATACATGGTCTGCTAGAACCGTGTGTGCATCACGGTGTGATGTGAACACGATAGTGCACCATTTTGTATTCAAACATGGTAAACATCGTGGGATGCTAATTACAGCATAAGCAGCTAAATTGTATGCTAATCAGCCAATCCAAGATGGAGGAGCTGTTGAACAAACTATAAAGCAACTGTATAGATGCAGTGTTGGTTTTCCTTGCAAATTCCAAAACCTGTTGGAATACAGCCACAGAAAACTACACTGCACATTAAGAATGTTTGGGGATGCCGTTGCTCATATTCATATCTTTGTGCAGCAGGCCCATGTCTGCTGCTACTAATAGACCACAGCCAAGAAGAAGGGTTTTTAGACCCCATTAACTTTTCACAATCTGCATGATGTGGAAATTATAGAGTGCTACAGAGTGGATAAAAGATGCACTACAGGAACTCTGCAACCTCTGTCATCCTCACCTGAGAGTAAGGGCAAACCAAGGGGAACCAATAACAGTGGAGACTAAGATATGTGTAGAACTTCAAATTATAGCTGCAGGAACCTTCCAGAGAACAACCAGGGACATGCTGAGGGTGTCACAGGCATCAGCATCCAGGATCCACCAACAATTCCAGAATGCTGTGCTGCAACATGCTGTGAGTACATACATTTTCCCTGTACACTTGAGGACAGAGTGAGAACGATGCAGGGATTCTACCCTGTAACACACTACCCTGAAGTCCTGGGTGCCATAGACTGTACACATCTGGAAATCAAAGCACCACCCGAGGAACAGAGAAGGGTGTACATAAATAGAAAGGGCTACCACTCCATAAACTGCCAGGCTGTGTAACACTAAGGGAATCATCTTGAATGTGTGTGCTGGCAACCCAGGCAGTTAACATGACTCGCATATGTGGCACAGCTCTCAACTGTATGAGATGTTTATTGGGGGGGGGGGTATATCCCACTGAGTCATTTACTTGGGGGATGCAGGTTATGCGCTGGAACTGTGGCTGATGACACCCATCAGAAATTAATGCACGTGAGCGCGCACACACACACACACACACACACACACACACACACACACACACACACTGAAGAATACTGTAATGAAAGAAATGCTGAAGGTATGGTTCTGGTGCCTAGATACATCTGGGGGAGTCCTGCAGTGCAATACCTGTGCATGTGCTGAAATATTCACCATCTGTACTATGCTCCACAACATTATCATGAGAAAACAACTTCATCAGTAACAGCAAGGGGAAGGGCCATACATCCCACCACCAAAGGCAAGGTCACCACAGCCACATGCAGGTGAGGAGTCAAAGGGGGAGCCAGCAACCACTGTGGGTGTAGGCAGGTGTAGACGTACACAATATGGCCTCGCTCTGGCTAAGAGGCAATGGCTACCACACACGCTCACCACCTAAGGGGCTAAAACCTTCATCCTATGCAGATGCATACAGTAACATTAATGCCAGGCAACACTGTCAACCTTTACTTACCCATGTAATAGCTGTGTACTGCTATCAGACAGTGTCAGCCCTGAAGTAAAACTCTTACAACTGCTGGATTTCCAAGCTAAGTGTTGAACCTCGAATAGAAAAAATAAATGTCTAAAAATACAAATGAATGGCATGTCCTTGCATACTGTTACATGGTAATGTAAGTAAGTATAAGGTGGGTGATTTTTGCAGCAGTTGCGTCAGGATGTGACAGCAGTGACTTATGAGAATACGTGTCCTCTTATCAACTAATAGGCCTTGCATCTAAAATGACTGAACAAAGTATCCTTTCACATGTATTGTTTATTGTAACACATTGTGCTCTGTATTTACTTTTTGCTCCTTTCTTGGCCTTGAAACCGTACCTTATTAACTTTTTCACTCTGTACTGTACTTTATTAACATGTGTATTGTATTTACTGTACTAATCTTTGTGGAGCTTGTTTCCCCTGGGCCTCCACTGAAAATGGGATCCATGCCCAGTTGGACTTTTCCCGGGTAAACAAATGTAAGGTAAATAATAATAAATTAAATAAGTAGAGATTTTCACTGAATACCCACAGTTTGGCCTCATATGTTTGTAATGGCAAATCATTAAAGAGTGAAATTAGAAAATAATGACGCACATTTCAATTTCAGACTTCATATTCCTCGGGGGGAAAAACATAAAAATAGTAATGCAAAACCTTTATTCCGTTTGTAAGACCACCATTTTTGAAAATTCTCACCATTGTTAGCCCTTTGTCACATACTTATTTATGACATGGTCCAGCTTTGTTGGTGTAAGAGTTTGGGAGGGAAGTACACATTACAAAAAGCTGTAAGAAAGTATTACAGTTTGCAAAACATCATCACAAAAACAGATATACTAACCACTAAATCAGCTATGCATCCTGCGCATCAGACATAAAGCGTATGTATCCCTGAATCCAAAAGATAGAAACAAGGATATGGTACAGATGTCCTTCAAGAATGCAACTGCAGTCATAACATATGGGTTTTCCTGCCTCAGGCAGCCCTCGGTCGGCCGGATTCCAAAGTCTGGGTCCGACGTCGGCTGATGTCGCATTTCTCTCCGACGTCAGAGTGGCTGGAGTATATAAGCATCAGCCGATGCCATCTTCTTCAGTCTTTCTTGCCGCGTGATGCCCGAAGCAGAAGCAGTTCGCAAGTGCCGGTCGGTCAGCTCCTGTATTCTTCGAAACCGAAGTCATCAAAAAAGCTAAGTACCATGTTGGGGACATTTTCTTGCCTCAGCCGATGTCAGAAATTACTGAAAAAGTAAATAATTGTTTGTCTTGTGGTAAACAAATACCTCATAAGGATTTCCACTCTTACTGCCTCCCTTGCCTTGGCCCAGACCACGAAGTCTCGGCCTGTGCCGCCTGTACTCGCTTCAATAAGCGCACTCTCAGGCACCGGGCGGAGTTCGCTGAAGACTTTTTCGGCGAAAAATTTGATTATACAATGCTGTTGGAACAACCGACAACGCAGACTCCTAAGAAACGAAAAGACCGGGACCAACATCCTCGGCCCGCGTCTTCCACCGACACCACGCCAAAACTAACCGCGAGTGCCCCGGTTCCCTCTGAGGCAGTTATTCCACCGCTCCGAACTGAAGACACCGCATTACCGATACCTCCGATACCGGAGGCCACTCCGACGCCAGTTATTGATTTTCCTCCGGATACTGAAACCGAGGAAATGCCCGAGACCATTGCTGTTGATAAGGTCACTCCTGCACGTGGAGCGGCTAGGCCTCCCATGTCCATGTCAATCAAGGCCTACACACGTGCTAAGGCAGCCAGCAAGTCCAAGCATCTTACTGCTAAAACCTTACCTCAGCCTACTCCTGAAACTCAAATCATGTCTATGGCCGCAGATTTAATTTCCCTGATCAGAGGTTCCCAGGCCCATCCTGAGAGAGGATCCCAGCCTCCTCCTGATAAGAGGCCCAGGGTTGAACCCTCTGACCCTCTTCCTTCAGATGAAGATTCTGAGGACTCTGTTCACTCCGAAAGCCAGGAAGAGCCCTTCCAGACCTATGAGGATTCAGATGCAGAGGACTCCATTCCCTTGGCCTCCCCTCCTGAGGATATTTCTTTTGGGGAAGTTCTGCATTCCATGAGGGAGCATTTTAAGTGGCAAGGCCAGGAATATTCAGATTCCAGAAAGCGCCTTCAAACCTTCCTTAAAAAGCCCCAACACAGACCCTTAGCTATACCTCCTGTGCTTGATGTTTTGGATGATTTATACTCTGACTCCAGTGTTACCCCTGATACTCTTCCTCCTGCTCCTGTCAAGCCTGACAGATACTATAGGGTCCCAGAAACCCATTCTCATTTCTTTAAGGCCCATGCTGTTGATTTAGAAACAATTTCCCAGGGGCCTAAAGAGGTTTCAGCTACCACCTCCAAAAACCCTTTGCCTTCCGACAGGGAAGCAAGGTCCTTAGAGAGATGGGGGAAGAAGGTTTACACCTCCACTACTTTATCTATGAGAGCTCTCAATTGTCTCTTTCACATGTTTCAATATCAGGATTTCCTGTTAGATGATTTACAGAAAAGATTGGCCTCTCCTGAACCTTTAGATAGGAAGTCTTTGCAGGAGGCTGTGCATAATTCTCAGCAGGTTAGCAATCACTTTCTACAGTGTGGATATGATGCATTGGAGGCTTCATGTAGGGCAGCTATGACAGGGGCGGTCATTCGTAGACATGCATGGTTAAAAGAACAACTTTTACCAGATCATGTTAAGGCAAAACTTCTTGACGCACCCTTGGAAAAGAACAAGCTTTTTGGTGCTAATGCTAAAGATGTGTTAAAGTCCATTGAGGAAAAAGCCAAGTCAGTTCAGACGGTCAAAGATTTCCTCCAGGTTCAGCCGCCCAGATTCAGCAGGAACTGGCCTTCTAAAAACTGGTCCTTTCCTAATCCTGAAAGATTTCAAAGGGGCAAAAACAGGCGTGCCCGAGGAAGAGGGCAATACAGAGGATCCTACAGGGGACGACAACGGCAACCAACAAACCAAAGAAGTGACACAGGGGTTTCTCCTGCCCCGCAGGGCCAATCTCAATGACTTTCCTCTAGTTCCGCTAACCAAGGAGCAAACAGAAGCTCCTTTGGGCGGAAAGTTATCTTTGTTTTCAAAAAATTGGCACAAACTGACAAAAGACAAATGGAGTTTGGACATTATAGACCACGGTTACAGGTTCCATTTTCATACCTTGCCAAGAAAACAAGGCATGCCAAACCTTCCACAAAATCAGAGGGCAGAGGCTATCAAGCAAATTTCTCTGCTTGCTCAGATCAAAGCAATAGAAAAAGTTCCACAACAAGAACAAGGTCAGGGGTTTTATTCAAGACTGTTCCTTGTTCCAAGAAAAGAAACTCAATGGAGACCAATACTGGACTTGTCCGCTTTAAACACTTTTCTCATAGTACCAAAGTTCAAAATGCTGACTCTACAGCAATTCCTTCCCATGCTGGGCAAGGGGTCTTGGCTGATTACTCTGGACCTCAAGGAGGCATACCTGCATGTCCCTGTTAGACACAGCTGCAGAAGATACCTCAGATTTCTTGCAGGGCCAGAGCATTATCAATTCTCAGCATTGCCATTTGGCTTATCTACTGCCCAGAGTATTCACGAAATGCCTGGCATCAGTAATTGCTCATTGCAGGCTCCAGGGGATTCAAATCTACCCGTACCTGGACAATTGCCTCATACAAGCGGACAACAAACTAACCTTGACAAAAAACTTGAATTATGTCATACACTTGCTACAGGCTCTGGGATACACAGTCAACTTTCAAAAGTCAAGACTTCAGCCATCCCAGCAAATAACCTTCTTAGGAGCCAAACTAGACACAGCCTCTCAAATGGCTTACCTGACAGAAGACAAGCAAAAGAAGTTAACCCATTACTTCAAAAGTTTAGCAAAGCTCACCCAGATGACTGCAAGGAGTTTCCTACAGGCCCTGGGTTACATGGCATCCTGCATTCTCCTGGTTCCACTAGCAAGACTACACATGAGAAAGCTTCAATGGTACTTAAAAAGCTTATGGTCTCAACACAGCAACAACCTAGAAGCAACTATTCCACTAATTCCATGTCTTCAAAAGGAATTTCTATGGTGGGCCACAGTAAGCCAGTCAAACACAGGTATGTCGTTCAAAAAACCTCAGATAACACAGACCATGACCACAGACGCCTCAGACCTTGGATGGGGGGCGCACATGGAGGGCAGATGTATTCAAGGGCAATGGTCTCCAAAGGAAACACATCTGCATATCAACCAAAAAGAAATGCTAGCAGTAATGCATGCCATCAAGGCCTTTTGACAACAACTTCAACAAGGCCACCTACTAATAAGGACAGACAACACCACTGTGATGTGGTACATAAACAAGCAGGGGGGCACTCATTCTTACCCCCTTTGAAGACTGACAATGAATCTTTGGGAAAAATCACTGGGTCTAAACATACAGTTACAATCCCAGTTTGTTCCAGGCAAAGACAATGTTCTGGCGGACAGTCTAAGCAGGAATTTCCTAGACCCCCACGAATGGAGGCTACATCCAGATATCTTTTTACGACTCACCTCGACATGGGGCAGGCCGGACGTAGACCTATTTGCCTCCCACCTCAATCATCACTTACAAAAGTTCTGCTCAAGGACATATCATCCACAAGCATGGAAAATAGATGCCCTCTCATTCAACTGGAGCTCCCTGATAATTTATGCATTTCCACCTCTGCCACTGATGACCACAGTGTTATTAAAGATCAAAGCAGAGCAGCCGAAGGGGATCCTAATAGCTCCAGACTGGCCAAGACAACACTGGTACCCACTACTACGGAGCATATGTCACAACAAAACGTGGGCCCTTACACAATGGCCTCAACTTTTGACTCAACACAACTTCAGGACAGTTCATCCCAACATCCAGATGCTACAGCTAACAGCTTGGGAAATCCCATAAATAACCTCAATTTACCTCTCTCCAAGGAAGTTCAGCGGATACTAACAGAAGCCCGCAGACCATCCACCAGAAAGGCTTACTCAGCCAAATGGAAGAGATTCAGCATTTGGAATACCAACAAGGGTCATGATGCATCACTTTTGAGCATTCCACTCATTCTGGAATACTTGGCAGATATGCTACATAAAGGACTCTCATACTCTTCCATAAAAATACATGCTTCAGCTATCTCAGCTAGATACAACACTGATCCACCTGTGTTTTCACATCCTTTGTTAAGGCAATTTCTTAGAGGAATCAAGAATATAAAGCCCCCAAGAAAGGCACCAGTACCAGCTTGGGACCTCAATTTTGTCCTAGAAAAATTGACTCTACCTCCCTTCGAGCCAGCAGCTTCTGTGGATTTACAATTTCTTTCCTGGAAGACAGCTTTCCTGCTGGCCATTACCTCAGCAAGAAGGGTTTCGGAATTACAGGCCTTAATGGCAATACCACCGTTCATAACTTTTCACAGAGACAGGGTCTCCTTACGAACCAACCCTACCTTTCTGCCAAAAGTGGTATCTAGGGTTTCTTTAAATCAAGCAATTCACCTGCCTACTTTCTTTCCCAATCCTGAGAACAAAGGGGAAAGACTGTTACATACCTTGGACATACACAGACAACTTCGCTACTACCTAGACAGAACCAAGACCAGTAGGAAGTCTGATCAGCTTTTTGTAGCTTACGCCCCTGGAGTACAAGGAAAAGCAATTTCCAAACAGACAATTTCAAAATGGATTGGACATTGGTTCATAGGTTCATACTAGGCTATCTGCCCGAGGGCATTTACAAGCCTAGCCCATAGTTTTGTGGCTTACGCCACCCCTTTAGTTTGGAGAAACTATGCCCATTATTTTGCTGTGCCTCTGTCGAGCAGTGACACTGAGGTAACCCCTGGGGTGTATCTGCGATCTCCCATCCATTGGTCAAGATTCCTCTTGAACAAGGCCAGCGAGGTGCTCTGCCTCACGTAAACCGGGATTTTGTTCCACAGCATAGGGAGTCTTTGGGTGATGAATCTATCCCTCCAGCACGTCCTATTAATAACCGTGTCGAGGTTTAAGTCTCCCACCCTTGTGGCTCTGAGGGATCTAGATTTTTTGAGATGAAGCATGTTCATCAAATCTGGGTTTGACATGGCCTTGTATGTCAGGCACAGGTCACCTCTGAGCAAGCGGTAAGCAACTGAATATATAGGTTAAAATGGTATGTGCTGCAGTGGGACTTGAACCGGGAATGCCTGCTCATTAGGCAGATGCTCTGACCACTACACTATTGCATCAGATTGTTATTCCTTCCATGGAAAGAGTGTGCCAGCCAATGTCAGACCACACTCCACCAGAGCTCCAGCCACCTCTACAGCATTTTTAAGAGGGGTACCTACAAAAGACATTCTAGAAGCTGCTACATGGAGCTCCTTGCATACATTTTCCAAACACTACAACCTCCCTTTATATTCCAGATCCAGAGCAGGCTTTGCTTCGGCAGTCCTGCAGGGATTGATAGCTACACCATCCTTTTCTTAGAGCATACCACCTCCCCCAGCTAAGCTATGGTATTCAACCCATATGTTATGACTGCAGTTGCATTGTTGAAGGACATAGTACAGTTTTGTACCTACCATAAATGTAGATGTCCGATAGATATGCAACTGCAGTCGGGTTTTCCCTCCCTCCTTCCCCTCTATGCCTTGGGTCCACTCCTCTCCCTGTTATCCTTAGCTGGGGATATCTGTTATGGTGTATCTGTTTATTGCTGATTTATTGTCTGGAAACCTATTTTTGTCTTCCAATTTGATTACAGCCTTCCTTGGAGGGCACCTGGCATCTGGGGCAAGAAACACTGAAGAAGATGGCGTTGGCTGATGCTTATATACTCCAGCCGCTCTGACGTCGGAGAGAAATGCGACATCAGCCGACATCGGACCCAGACTTTGGAATCCGGCCGACCGAGGGCTGCCTGAGGCAGGACAACCCATATGTTATGACTGCAGTTGTATATCTATCGGACATCTACATTTATGGTAGGTACAAAACTGTACTTTATCATTTGCACGGGGTGTTTGGGGGTGAGGGGTGGGCAGGAGGCCTAGACTGATATAAAAGGTAGTAAGTGTCTGTGAGTAAGAAAGAGAAACAGACATTTGGATAAATTATCAAATGGCCAGTGAGACAGAATGAGCTTTAAGCCTCACAACTGACCCATGTAACTGTTGTGTGTTTGTATGGGCACTTCACGTCATATTGGTGTGAGTGCCCTCAAGAACACAGCCAAGCTGTGTGCTAGCTCTGCATCCTGTTATGTCAGACATGTATGTTCTGTGCATTGTAGAGGTAACAGTTTGTAGTTCTCCCTAACTCTGAGATCTGGCTCTGCCAGGAGTTTCAGTGGCATGTCCACACCCACGATCAGATGCACTGCTGCTACCTTAATGTGACTGATATCTGCTGAGCAAGCTGTCCTCATGAGTATGCCAAGGACCATGACCAGCTGGATTCTATACTAGATTATCAAAATCTAAATCCGGTGAACACCTCTACATCGACCTGTTTTAATCGACCCCTCATGTCCTTGAAAGATTGCTCCATTGAAATTTTCCTCATAGTAAGTAAACGGAAATTGACATATGTAAACCTTCGTGGAAGCTCCTCTTGGGATGTACTTGTCCTCCCTGAAAGAGCAGCAGCAAAATCATTTACATGATATTGTGCAATTTCTACTGAACTTTCTGGATCCCTGCCAGTGGACAGTAACTCTTCATATGGTGTCAGTGGTGGCTCTGTAGCAGGGCCCCCCAGTAGCTAGCTGTCCACGGGCCACTGCAGTTGCTGTCCTTTGGGCTGATGAAATCCTGTCAGTGATCCTATGACACACCTGAATGTATGTCCTGCTGTGTCCCCCAACAGCATTGCCATAGTTCACTATCTGGTTTAAATTGCTTTCTTCAGACGTGTCCCCATGTCCTCTCTCAAGCAGAAATGCACCATGTTTATGAAAGGCTTGGACAGTCACATTGTCCATTGAGTCACTGAAGGGGGGTTTGCAGGGATTGGGATGCTTGAATGCTTTAGTCTTATGTGGCGTAAAGCACTGTAAAATGATATTATACATAAATATCACATTAATTAAAGTCCTGCTTAGATATAACACACATTACTAGTTTTTAAATGGAGAAAAAAAACTTCAATTATTCAAATGTAAAAAAGGATTATGTAATTGCAACATATCAGTCTCACACAAACCAAGATTTGATCCAGAACAGGTGCTAACAAGCAAACCTCTGTAAAAACTTTTTGGTTGTGCCAACACAGAAATTAAACTTTGCTCCCCCACCGCCAAAACAACAGGCAAATGACATTTTTGTACCAAACAAGGAATAAAGCATCAGTGAATTGTAAAAGTGCTTTCAAACAAACTCTCCCAAAAACTTGTACACATTTACCACAGAACAGTTATTTTTATACAATTGCCAGTCACCTCTACCTTTGCCCAGCACTCCCCCAGAGGTGTTTATGGGTAATCCTAGAAGGCTAACATACCTGTGTCATTGACAATGTAGAACATTTACATTTGACTGAAATAACATAGAAGAGTGTAAAGAGAAGCAGTTGTAACAGTAACATTTGTGATGAAAGTTAATAAGGCTGTGCATCTTAGAAAGTAAAATGCCTTGAAAAAATGCCTATGTCATCAGTAAACGTTTGCATTTGCTAATGCATATATGTATACATGTATAAATATTTTTCCAACTTAATATGAGTAAATCCAGTATATAACTGAAAAATGCAATTTTACCTTATCAAGATCGATAGTTTTCTGTGCAGATAAATCCGATGTAAAAACAATCTTCTGTGTTATCCACATACAGCTCTCCTCACCTTTAGGTTCCTAGTTAACCTACATGGTTCCCTTTTTATAGTGTAGATTCAGGCTTGTGAGCATGGTGAAGATGAAATGGTGTGAACTCATTAGACTTGCTGAATCCCAAATTCTTGGCTCCGTGTAGCAGATGTAAACTTAGTGGAGGCACTCCCTTGGTGTCTGTTGCTAATGGATTGCAACTGTGAATGATTACTGCTAGGGAAAAGGAAAATACAACATCAATTCATACTCCCTTCCCTCTAGTGGGTACATCAGCCAGGTTATACTTACAAAGTGTAGAAGTAAATTGTATCAAGGTTTTACATATAAGCAGCACACATTTCTCAGTTTTTGTTCAGTAATACCCAAACTCCCCTGCATGTGCTGAAAACTATGTTATTTCCATGCAATATTCTCGTACATTTTAAGGGCAGAGATGGAAAATGCCTTACAGACTGCATGTCTCAGATAAGAGAAGAATGAACATCATGCAAAGGTAAGACAGAGCTGCACTGCTGTAAACTGTAGTCCTAAATGGTTGTGTGGTCAGTCATTGCATTACATCTGAAATTAACACGTGCAAGCAACTCAGAAGTGTGCAACTTCCATATGCGTTAATACTGTGGATGATTTGCGACTTGCTTGTATGCACAATGAGTTTCATTCCGTCTGCAAAACTGTTTCTATGGCAAAGAGGGATAAGTCACCCTTACTGCATTTTGTAGGTTCATTAGTGTTAGAGTTAAAATCCAGACTTGTGTAAAAATCTTTCCTGTGTACTAACATTTATTTTGTAATGTTGTTTATTTGATTTTTTTTATACCAGTATTTGCATGGTGTGCAAACATGGAAAATTGATTAATAGAATAAATGTCATGTAATGTACTTGTGTGATAACCAATACATAAACTACACCTGTGAATCGTGTGTGTGTGTGTGTAGCACGTCTGCTAAATACGGTGATCCACACAGTCTGTACTATCTGTAGCTCACGGTTGAAGTCCTACGTTTGTTGTTTAATGATGAAACCTAAGAAACACTGCTCTCATAGATAAAATAAGTTTAGGTTTGCTTCTTGCATTTGCATGTTGCTTTCCTTTGTGCAAGCCTGGACTAATGGCCACACACGAAGTAGACAGAACACCTACAGACAGGATGCAGACATTGTCGATTTAAAAAGGCTCACTTGCTTTCTGTCATGCACACTCGCTAAGTGGAGTTGTGCGGCACTTAGCAGCCTTCACCAACATCTGCAGGTCTAGAACACCTGCAGAGAGGAAGCAGACAGTAGACAATTTCATAATGGATGCATTCTATCAAATATGTTGGACAGTATTCAAACACATTAAGCAGAATTGCTCTGCAGTTAATGCACAGAAGTTAATAATGAATATAAAAATATCCAACTGTTGAACTATTCCTGTGACAGCAAGTGTAAGTGCAGGGCTGCAGTACAGATGATCCTGTGTTCTAATCCAGCAAATTCCAAATATTTTTACTGCTGTTCCCTTTTACTTCATTTTTTTTCATTGAAATTTAATATAATTACACACTTCCCATTTTAATTATAAATAACAATAGTGGAGCCCATATGAATTATAGTGGAGCTCATGTGAATTATTTTGTGTCACTGACTGTTATGTTTCTGTAATTATAATGGTGTCTTCTGGCCTTGGATGGCCTTCAGACTTCAGTAATACTCCACACACATGAATGTATAAAACAGAACCTTGTCAAGTCACACACATACATGGTTAACTCCTCAGTTTGTCAGGAGTATTTGTATATAGTCTGGAGTATTTGTATATAATTCATGAGTATATCTGGGAAGCACTTCTGTAGCAAGAATGAAAAATTGCCACTGTGGAAGAAAATGTTTTGTGTCTTATCCATAGGGTTGAATCTCACATTATAAAAATTAATTTTATCAGTGTGTAAAGCCACACAAAAAATGTGTTCTGTCATAAAATTTATGCACCCAGTACGCCTGCAAAGTTAAATCACTTAAAAGTTACAGCAGCAAACAACCCTCAAACTAATGCCAAGTATCAGATTAACCTTCCCATTTCAAAAACTGCTTTCCTTTCTGTTTGACACTGTTGCATTCCTCTTAACATCTCTGACATAGTTTGCATCATTGCTCATGTTTGCGCACTACCGGTAAATGTGATAACACGTATTGGTGAGAAATCACTCCTAACTGTTGTTGTTTTCCCTGATTGGGCAAGTGTAGTGGTAGAAGGGAAGGTACCCAATTTAGGGCACAGTTGTGGGGGTGTTGAGGAGTCCTTCATTTGACTCCTTGTAAAGTGCCGCAGCTAAAGGCTCTTGCAGAAGGGACTCTACCAGCTCCCAGTACAAGTCTGAGCCATGGAATAGTCTGGCCAAGCCTGTCTCCATTGCAACTGGCATTCCACACAGAGAACAGTGTAGGCATCATTTTAACGACCTGAATGGATGCAAGTGGGATACACTCAGTCAGTGGCTGGATGAGTTTAGTACTGCTGACATCCCACAGTTGTGTAAGTATACTGATGCGGAGAATTTATAGTAGATGGAAACCTTGCATGTAGGCAAGACTGGTATGCATAATGCCCTTCTCTTGTTCTTTTCTCTTTATTCCACAGACAGTCAAGAGATCATGGTGAATAGAGATGCCCCTGTTGAGCATCTAGAGAGACTGATGAAAATGAGGGGGTGTGTATGTAGCACAACATAACTGTTGATGTGAAGTTGTTCAATCTTGCCGTTCATTCTTACAAATGGGTTTGGAGCTGATCCCTCAGCTCTGAGTCGGCCACTTTCACAAGCTCAAGGTTTTCAAGTAGCTCAAGGCCAAGTCCCTATCCCATGATGCTCTCTGCCTCACCTCAGATCTAGTTTGCCGTTGCAACAGATTGGAGGTCGAGAATGGAGCTCGGGCCAGTATTTCAAAATTTATTATATATATCTATAAGATTTTTTTCAGAAAGTGTGTTTTTTGGTCCTAGTTTATCTTAGACTAGTATTTAGTCACTTTATTTATGAAGAAATATATTTGTTTTTAGAGCGGCTACTCTTAGGCCTTTCATTGGCCGCATTTTTGTTAGTCCCTAACCCGTTTTGGAGTGTTCTTAACTCTTATAATTGCAATCCTTTTAGTGTGAGAATATTGTTCTTTGTAGCCAAATCTTTACTGTTACAGCTTTTGAATTGTTAACTGCTTATCCTAGTTAGTTGTGTTTCTCTAGACAGTTATAGCTGTTTAAGTATTTTGCTGTTTATCTTAGAGTGTGGTGTTAAGGGCGGCCACGGTGGTGCAGCAGTTAGTGTTGCCACCTCACAGCAAGAGGTTCTCCGGTTAGATTCTCGGCTGGGGTGCCTTCTGTGCAGAGTCTGCATGTCCTCCCTGTGGTCGCGGAGGTTTCCTCCGGGTGCTCCAGTTTCCTCCCACATCCCAAAGACATGCAGTAGGTGGATTGGACACTCTAAATTGGCCCTAGGTGTGAGTGTGTGCGTGTGCCTTCTGTGGAAGGTTGGGTGCTGGGCTGGCAACTCGACACTGTAAAACTCCACTGCCAATCATGAGCAGACAGATGATCCGCTGTGGCAACCCCTGACCGGGAAAAGCCGAAAGAAGAAGAAGAAGATCTTAGAGTGTAGTGTTAGCCTAGCCATTTGTGTAGGCAGATATATAGTTCTTTTCTTTGCATCATGGCTCATCAAAGGGAAAAGGAGAAACAAAAGACAGGGTTCAAGAAATGACCTAAGTGCGGACAAAAAATGTCCATTACTGATTTACATGCAAGTTGTGTATACTGTTTGGGTGCAGTCTATCTTCTGGAGGACTGTTCCATTTGTCATTCGTTCAGCAGCAGGGTTTTGTTAGAACGCAGGAGAAAGCTAGTGGATACAGGTTTGTTAAAACCTGAATTTCAGGAATCTCTTGATAAGGGTGACCAAACTTCCAAATCTTCCAAGAGATCCAAGTCTTTGAAAGCTTCTTCGGAGCCAAAGTCTTCTGCTTCGAAATTGGCTGAGAAGGTGCCGTCACCGGTTCCACAGTCCTCTGAACTGAGCAAGTTTTTCGGAGCCATTCTCCGAAGTTTTAAAATCACCAATCTTACAATCGGTGGCTTCATTGATCACTTCGACTTGTTCTTCGAGGAGCCTCTCCGATGTGGATGTGGACCAAGTGGTGCAGAGGCTCCTCCAGAACCCATTAAACAAATTGTTGTTGGCTCCGACCCAACCAGTTTCGGAGCCGAAGATGTCCTTGTGTACTATGTCTGCCCCTCCTCTGAGCTGAGCAGGGCCTTCGGAGCCGGAGGGGTTAGAACTGATGATCGTGAAACCCTCAGAGCTGAGGCCTCTTCCAATGCCATCGGCTCTGTCAACTCAGACAACTTCGATGCCTTTCGAGGAGTCTGGGAGCTGACACTCTCCGGCTCTGGAGGGGGGGGGGGGAGTCGAACCGATGTGTCTCTTCCGACCCTTCCTCTCGGAGCTTTGGCACGGTTGAGTTTACCCCTTTCTCTGGCTCGGAGCCCACTGTTTCGGTGCCGGGGAGGTTGCCATCTTCTTCGGAACCGGCTGCCTCTTTGCATCGGACCAGTAGGGCCTTTGATGCCATGAGGAGAGTTATGTCTTCGAAGACACCCACTTCATCAGGGCCTACTTCCTCATCCCTGAAATTGCCGCATTCTACCTCTGCATCACAGGTCCCCTTAAAGCGTTGAGACCAAGAGCCTCAGGTAGCCCCATTGGGTGACCCATGTTCTACTGAGACCTCACCAGAAGCTCCCGCTGATGATGTTCCCAGGAAGAAGCTTTGCAAGAGGAGGCATTTATAGACTCCCCGCAGGAGTCTGTCACATCAGACACTGACTTGGAGGAATCAAGAGGGTCCCCATGGTCCCCCTCGGAGGATATCTCTTTTACTGATATCCAAGAGATCCTAAGACAGAGGGGTGGCTGGCAGTTCTTTAACACTACTGATGATGAGTCGGTGCTTCTGAAGGCTTTTGGGTCTCAACCCTCCACCTCCTGGGTGACTCCACCCTTCGATGAATTGATGGATTTAGTTACTCGAAGGGTGTGGGAGTCTCCTGATACTGTGGAACCTGTCCCTTGGATGCCCAACAGCTTTATTACATCGCCAAGATGTTCTTCGTGTTTCACTGTTGCAGTCATTACATTTGGGTAATCTGCTGGCAGGTTGCCCTCAGTTAGCCTGAATTCCAAAGTCTTGGGTCCTGCATCGGTTGCTGTCTTCTCTTCCATGACATCAGGTCGTCAGGGGTATAAAACATGCAGCCGACGCCATTTTCTCCAGTCTTTCTTGCTGCGCGGTGCCCGAAGCAGAAGCATTTCACAAGTGCCAGTCGGCCGACTACTGAAATATTCAAGTTTGAGTTTCAGAACCGAAGTCTTCACTAAAGTTAAGTACCCCGTTGGGGAAACTATTTTCTTGCTTTTTACCGATGTCAGAAAAAGTTAATATTTGTATTACTTGTGGGAAGCAAGTACCTCATAAGGATTTCCATTTATATTGTATTCCTTGCCTAGGCCCTGATCGCAGTGTGCCTGGTTTTGTGCTAGATTTAACCAATGCACTATTAAGTGTTTGCATATTTTTGCATCAAAGTATTTTGGAAACAGATTTAACTACCCAGAAATGTCGTTGGTTAGCAATCCGACTAAGTTCATAAAAAACGCAAAGAAAAGGACAGAGAAAGGCAGTTGAGGTCCAAAACCGACGACGAAGCTTCTCCTAAGCCAGTCGCCGGTTCGCCAGTACTCAGTGAGGTGCCTTCGCAGCCCCTGATACCCACTACCTTCGAGTCCGCAGGCCTCTACCGACACCCATGTGGAGTCAGGCATGCCGCAAGATACTCAAGGTATTGGACCGACGGATGTATCTCCTTCAGATGGGTCCGGAGCCACTTAGCAGGCACCGGCTTCTGAGGGTGTATTCAGACCTCAACATTTGTACATCAAACCGAGGACAGCTGCAAAACCAAAGACAAAAGCAACTTCTAAAACTAAAAAAACGACACATGAGCCACGTGCACAGGCCTCTATGCCTAAAAAACAGATGATCAAAATGGCTGAAGACCTTATTACCTTGATCAGGGGTACCTATCCCCCTCCAGATAAGAGGCCTAGGCAAGACACTGATTATGAATCTTCAGATCAGGTTTCTATTTCTTCTGATTCCACTTCTAATCAGGAATTATCTATTCCTCCCTATGAGGATTCTGATTCTGAGGAGTCTATTCCATCTGCATTTCCTCCTGATGATTGTTCATTTGGAGACACCTTGCATACTTTGAGGGAGCATTTTCACTGGGAGAGTCAAGACTTCTCAGAATCAAAAAAGAGGCTCAGGGATTTCCCCTCTTCTTCCTCAGCACAAGCCTTTAGCCATTTCTCCTGTTTTAGACATTGTGGATGATGTGTTTTCGGAGTCAGGCTTGACTCCTTACCTCCGGCTCCCATTAAGCTTGGCAGATATTACAGGATCCCTGACTCACATATATTTTTATTTAGAAACCCTGCTGCTGATCCTGAAACTATCTCACAGGGTCCAAAGGGAGTTAAGGCCTCAACAGCAAAAAA
This sequence comes from Protopterus annectens, assembly GCF_019279795.1. Taxonomy (NCBI): domain Eukaryota; kingdom Metazoa; phylum Chordata; order Ceratodontiformes; family Protopteridae; genus Protopterus; species Protopterus annectens. The sequence goes on along the minus strand of NC_056729.1, from coordinate 398,502,769 downwards.
TCCTAGCCCCTCTGACAGAGATTCAAGGGCACTGGACAGATGGGGGAAAAAAAGGTTTATACATCTGCAACCTTGGCAATCAGGGCCTTAAACTGTCAATTTCATATGCTTAAGTACCAACAACATGTTATGGGATTGTTGAAACAGAAAATGATGTTGATTTCAGAATGTGCAGAAAGTAAAGAATTGCAGGAATTATTCCATGCAGCTGAACAAGTTGGAAAGCATACTTTGCAATGTGGCTTTGATTCTTTAGAGGCCTCCTGTAGGGCCTCAGTTACTGGATCTGTGATTAGGAGGTATGCCTGGTTAAAGGAACAAAATTTGCCTGATCATGTTAAAGCTAAATTGCTAGATGCACCTTTACAGCATGATTCTCTGTTTGGTATTAAGACAGAAGAGGTTTTAAAGAAAATGGAAGACAAAGCTAAGTCTATGCAAACTGTTAAAGACTTCTTACAAGTGCAGCCACCAAAATTCAGTAGACACTGGCCTACAAAAATGGTCCTTTCCTGTGTCAGACAGAGCTCAAAGGGGCAAACTCAGACGCCCTAAGGGTTCCAGATACCAGTCGCAAGACTCATACAGGTCAAAGCAATGGGGCGCATCAACCTCCAAATCTGGAGGAGATAAAGCGCAAACCTACAGAAAGAAATCCCAATGACTTCCCTCTGCCTACACCAAGCAGTTATCTTTTGGCAGCACCCACAGGGGGGGAAATTAGCACTTTTTGCTCAAAAGTGGCAGTTAATAACCCAGGACAAGTGGGTACTAAACATCATATCACAGGGATACAGATTCCATTTCCACACTCTGCTAATGGCAAATGGTTGGCCGGATCTGCCAAAAAATCAGTGGGCAGAGGCACAGAAACAGGTTACGTCCCTCATGGATATGGGGGCCATTCAGACAGTACCAGAACAGGAAAAAGGATAAGGTTTTTACTCAAGACTGTTCTTGGTACCCAGAAAGGACAAGGCCTGGTGGCCAATACTGGATTTATTGATTTTAAACACATATCTGGACATTCCAAAATTCAAAATGCTGACTTTGCAGCAGCTTCTGCCCATGCTGGGCAAGAATGCTTGGCTGGTGACTTTAGACCTAAAAGAGGCATACCTGCATGTCCCAGTAAGACAGTCGTGCAGAAGATACCTCAGATTCAAGGCTGTTGTAATGCATTACCAATTCTCTGCACTGCCCTTTGGCTTATCTACTGCGCCCAGGGTCTTTACAAAGTGCCTGGCACCAGTAATTGCATTTTGCAGATAAAGAAGTATACAGATGTATCATTACTTGGATGACTGTCTCATTCAAGCAGAGAACAAGGACACTTCTTCGACACCTGGCATTTGTGAAAAGGCTTCTAACATGCCTAGGGTACACAATAAACGAAAAGAAATCACAACTGGTACCCTCTCAAAAGTTAACATTCCTGGGTGCAAGCTTGAATACAACTGTCCAGATGGCTTACCTCATGCCAGACAAACAAAGGCAACTGACTACTTACTTCAAACTGATGGCAACAAAAACCCACTCTTCTGCAAGATAAATTCTGCATGCTCTGGGCTTCATGGCATCCTGCATCCTACTAATTCAATATGCAAGACTGCATATGAGGAAACTTCAATGGTACCTAAAAAGTTTATGGAGTCAACATTCACACAGTCTGGAAACAATGATTCCTCTCATTCCCTGCCTGCAACAGGAGTTTCTGTGGTGGGCAAAGGCCTGTCACCAAAACATGGGACGGCCCTTCACTCTACCCCCTGCCAACCATACCTTAACAACAGACGCATCAGATTATGCCTGGGGGGCCCACATGGCAGGAAGATGCATTCATGGCATATAGGCACCAAAACAAATGCATCTACATATCAACCAGAAAGAGATTCTAGCTGTTCAAAATGCCCTAACAGCCTTCAAGGACTTACTTCATCCAGGACAACTACTGATAAAGACGGGCAACACCACAGTCATCTGGTATATAAACAAGCAAGGGGGCGCACACTCATACCCCCTTTTCAGATTAGCCATGGCACTGTGGGACACAGCTTTGACCTACCAAATACATCTTCAAGCTCAATTCCTGCCAGGAAAACAAAACACTCTGGCAGACGATTTAAGCAGAAACCTTATGGATCCTCACAAGTGGAAACTAAATCCACAAGTCTTCAGCATGATAACAGAGAAATGGAGGGCCCAGACATAGATCTATTTGCCTCTCCTTAAAATTATCAATTGAAAAGATTCTGCACAAGGACTTATCACAGACAAGCATGGAAAATGGACGCCCTATCCTTCAGTTGGAAAAACCTATCAGTTTACGTCTTTCCTCCTCTGTCTCTTCTACCCAAGGTCCTCCTAAAAGTCAGACAAGAGAAGCCAAAGATGATATTAATTGCCCTGGACAGGCCCCGCCAATACTGGTACCCAATCCTAAGGAACTTGTCTCAATACCCAGCTTGGACCTTGCCTCAAAGACCACATCTACTGTCCCAGCAAAACAATCAGATCCTGCACAATCAACTACAGACTGAACCTGGCAGCATGGCTAATCATGTAATCATACAAACGACACCTCTCAGTAAAGCTGTGATGGATGTCATTTTGGAAGCCAGGAGGCCTAGTACTAGAAAATCTTATGCTGACAAATGGAAGAGATTCTGTGCTTGGAATCGAGCACAAGGAACTGATGCTGCAAAGCCACATATTCCTCAGATATTACAATACTTAACTGAGATGCTTGACAAAGGCCTATCTTTCTTGTCAATCAAAATCCATGCCTCTGCCATTTTGTCTCATTACAATACAGAGCCACCAATCTTTTCTCATCCTTTATTAAAGCAGTATCTTAGAGGAGCCAAAAAGCCTTCTAGAAGATCACCATTATCTGCATGGGACATCAACTATGTGTTGGAAAAGCTCACCCTGCCTCCATTTGAACCAGCTGCTACCGCTGATATAAAGTTCTTATCATGGAAGACAGCTCTGCTACTAGCAATTACTTCAGCAAGAAGAGTTTCAGAGCTACAGGCCCTAATGGCTGTAGAGCCTTTTATCATATTTTACCCAGACAGGGTATCTCTGAGGACAAATCCTACTTTTATGCCTAAGGTGGTTTCCAGTGTGGCTCTTAACCAAACAATTTATCTGCCAACTTTTTATCCAAATCCGCAAAACAAAGGGGAGAGAATTCTGCATTCCTTGGACGTACACAGACAGCTAAAATTCTACTTGAGCAGGACTAAAGCTCTAAGAAAAACTGAGCAATTACTAGTGTCATATGCTGCAGGATCAGAAGGAAAAGCTATTTCAAAGCAGACAATTTCAAAGTGGATAAGCCACTGCATCCGTTTCTGCTACTTACACCATGGTAAACCTGTGCCCAAGGGCATTAGGTCTCATTCCACCAGAGCTGCAGCTACTTCAGCAGCCTTTCTCAGCGGAGTACCAACCAAAGACATTCTAGAGGCTGCTACTTGGAGTTCTGTTCACACCTTTACCTGTTTACACCTTTACAAATTATTACCATTTGCCTCTCCAATGCAGGCTTTGCCACTGCAATGCTGCAGGGCCTTATAGCCGCAACTAATGCTGTTTAGCTCCAGCCTCCCAACCATAGTCTTGGGATTCTACTCAAATGGTAATGACTGCAACATGAAGAACATATTACAGTTGTGTACACTTAACATAAATGTAGATGTTAGAGTGTATTCACTGTTGCATTCCAGGTTACCCTCCCGCCATTCCCCCTGTCATTCTAAAGATGTCCTTCAAGGATGCATCTGCAGTCCTTACATATGGGTTGTCCTGCCTTAGGCAGCCCTTCGGTCGGCCGGATTCCAAAGTCTGAGTCCGGAGTCGGCTGATGTCGCCCTCTCCCCGACGTCAGTGCGCCTGGGGTATAAAAGCGTCAGCCGACGCCATCTTCCTCTGTCTTTCTTGCCGCGTGGTGCCCGCAGCAGAAGCAGTTCGCAAGTGCCGGTCAGCCAGCTCCTGTAACTTCAGCTACCGAAGACTTTAAAAGCTAAGTACCCCGTTGGGGACTCTTTCTTGCCTCAGCCGATGTCAGATCAAACGCTTAAGGTTAATAATTGCTTAACTTGTGGGAAACAAGTACCTCATAAGGATTTCCATTCTTACTGCATCCCCTGCCTAGGCCCAGACCATGACGTCTCGGCCTGTACAGCCTGTGCCTCCTTCAAACAACGCACTCTTAGGCGTCGGGCGGAGTTTGCAGAGGAATGTTTTGGGGCTAGTTACTGTTACAATATGCCGTCGGAGATTCCGACTTCTCATTTAACCAAAAAACGGAAGGACAAGGACCGACACACGCGGACCGTGGTTTCGGCTGAAACCACGCCTAGGTTTACCGTGAGTGTCTCGGTCGAAACCGAGTCCTTGGTACTTCCGACCGTCTAAACCGCACAACTGACAACTTCGGCCCCGGAGGCCTCTTCTGAGTCGGTTATAGAATTTCCCTCAGAAACCGGTGTTCCAGAAACATCCGACACCATTTCCCTAGACAAAACTACGCCAGCACATGGAGCAGCCAGGCCTCCTGCATCCATGTCCATAAAGGCATTCACAAGGGCTAAAGCTGCTAAACAGCCAAAATCTCTGCCTCCCAAGGCTATTCCTCAGGGATCCACTACAGGTTCACAGATTTTAAGTTTAGCTGAGGACCTTATTTCCTTAATTAGGGGCTCTCAGCCACATCCGGACAGGGGCTGTCATCCTCCTCCAGACAAAAGGCCCAGGGTTGAGCCCACTGATCCCCAGTCCTCCGATGAGGCCTCAGATGGCTCTGCTCTTTCAGACTACCAGGAGGAGGCCTTTACGGCCTACGAGGATTCTGATGCAGAGGAATCTATTCCCTCTGCCTCCCCTCCTGAAGAGCTGTCCTTTGGGGGGACCCTTCACTCCATGAGAGAGCATTTCAAATGGCAGGGCCAGGAATTCTCTGATTCCAGGAAGAGATTAAGGACTTTTTTGCATTTACCTCAGCATAGACCTTTGGCTATTCCTCCTGTTTTGAATGTCATTGATGATGTGTACTCTGAGTCTAGCATTACCCCTGACTCCCTTCCTCCGGCTCCTGTCAAACCCGATAGGTACTACAGGGTCCCGGACTCGCATCATTTCCTTTACAAGGCCCACTCTGCTGACCCTGAAACTATTTCCCGGTGCCCTAAAGGGGTTGCATCTGCCACTACTAAAAATCCACTCCCCTCTGAAAGGGAGTCCAGGGCTTTAGAGAGATGGGGTAAAAAAGTGTATACTTCTTCCACTCTTTCTATGAGGGCATTAAATTGTCAATTCCATATGATACAGTACCAAGAGTATTTGTTAGATGAATTTCATAAAAAACTGTCTTCACCTGAACCCCTAGATCGCAAGTCACTTCAGGAATCTGGTACATAACTCCCAATAGGTTAGCAACCATTTCTTGCAGTGTGGTTATGATGCATTGGAAGCTTCATGTAGGTCAGCAATGACAGGTGCAGTCATACGTAGGCATGCTTGGCTGAAGGAACAAACTCTGCCAGATCATGTTAAAGCAAAGCTTCTGGATGCGCCACTGGAAAAGCAAAAGTTATTTGGCTCCACTGCTCAGGAGGTCTTAAAGAAATTTGAGGAAAAGGCTAAATCTGTACAAACAGTCAAAGATTTTCTCCAGGTCCAACCACCAAGATTCAGCAGAAATTGGCCCTCTAAGAATTGGTCCTTTCCAGACACAGAGAGATTTCAGAGAGACAAGAACAGGCGTGCCAGAGGTAGAGGGCAAGCTAGAGGCTCCTACAGAGGATGTCAATGGCAGCCTCCTAACCAGAGAGGTAGTGCAGGACCTACAACTGCTGCACAAGGACAGACTCAATGACTTTACCTTGACCCCGCCAACCAGGGCTCAATTGGAAGCACCTTTGGGCGGAAAGCTATCTTTATTCTCAAAAAATTGGCACAGTATTACAAGGGACAAATGGACACTGCAAATAATAGACAAAGGATACAGGTTCCATTTTCATACATTACCAAAAGAAAAGGCATGCCAAACCTGCCACGGAATCAAAGGGCAGAGGCTTTAAAACAAATTTCCAACCTATTGCAAATGAAAGCTATAGAAAAGGTTCCTCTCACAGAACAAGGCCAAGGATTTTATTCCAGACTATTCCTTGTCCCAAGAAAAGAAAAACAATGGAGGCCTATTCTCGACTTGTCCGCACTGAATACTTATCTCATTGTGCCAAAATTCAAAATGCTGACCCTACAGCAACTCCTTCCCATGCTGGGCAAGGGGTCTTGGCTGGTAACTCTAGACCTCAAGGAGGCATACCTGCATGTCCCTATCAGACAAAGTTGCAGAAGACACCTCAGATTTCTTGCAGGTTCAGAGCATTATCAATTCTCAGCATTGCCCTTTGGCTTATCTACTGCACCCAGAGTATTCATGAAATGCCTGGCATCGGTAATTGCACACTACAGACTTCAGGGGATTCAAATATACCCATATCTGGACGACTGCCTTATACAAGCGGACAGCCAACAAACTTTGGTAAAACACTTGAATTATGCCATCCGCCTACTTCAGGCTTTGGGATATACAGTCAACATTCACAAATCAAGACTTGTTCCATCCCAAAGTTTAATTTTTCTGGGTGCGAAACTAGATACAACCACCCAAATGGCTTTTCTCACGGAAGAAAAACAAAGGCAACTACCGGATTATTTCGAAAATCTGACAAAACAAACTCAGCTGACTGCAAGGAAAATCCTGCAGGCCCTGGGTTACATGTCATCTTGCATTCTTCTGATTCCACAAGCAAGGCTACATATGAGGAAACTACAATGGTACCTAAGGAGTTTATGGTGTCAGCACAGTCACAGCCTAGAAGCTTTGATACCACTCATTCCATGCCTTCAAAAGGAATTTCTGTGGTGGGCTCAAGCAAGCCAGTCAAACAAGGGTCTGCCCTTCAGCAAACCAATAATCAGCCAAACCATTACAACGGACGCTTCAGACCATGGATGGGGAGCACACATGGAGGGCAGATGCATTCAAGGACTATGGTCACAGAAAGAATTGCGCATGCACATAAACCAAAAGGAAATGCTGGCGGCGATACATGCAATCGAGGCCCTCAAACATTTTCTGCATCAAGGACACTTGCTAATAAGGACAGACAATACCACAGTTATGTGGTACATAAACAAGCAAGGAGGTACCCATTCCTACCCTCTTTGCAGGCTGGCAATGAATCTTTGGGAACTTTCCCTAAAAATCAATATCCTGTCATCTCCCTCACTCCCCATGTGTTTTGTCTGTCCCGTTTTTTTTTTTTTTTTTTGCATCTGCTTCCTCTCTTATCCTCTTTACTTTGCCAAGAAATACCTACATTCCATACCCAACATTTCTCTCTTACTGAAATAAAAAAGGTTCCTGTCCAACAAAAAAAAAATCATTGCACACATAGCTCTTCACTTCCCACAAGTCTTCTGGACACATTTGATTTGGTCCAATTGGCTGTACAACATGGTTTTTGTTGTTGTCACCCCTCTTTATTGAGGTCATGGTCCAAATTCAGCAAATATTCTGTACATATTTTTATTTTGCACTGTTGAAGTGGATAACTTTGGTTCTTTCCTACCTCCCTCCTGCACATTCCTATATTTTGTTTTTCTTCCTGCTTGCCCCCCCCCCCCCAATTTCACCACTTTCTTATCTGCCCTATTTTAACACTTTTAATCTGGTCAAAAAATACAGTCACACACCGCACACAAGTGAAAAAAAAAAAAACAATGAAGCCCTTCACTTTTTGTCCTCTGTGTTTGCGCGGAATTTGGTATGGTGCACCAATGACGAGCAACTGTGAACAGCTCTTCAATGGTGCAGTTTCCTCCAAGCAATGCTGTTTAAACGCACTGCACTAAGGTAATCCAGAGTGAATGTACAATAAAGAATTATGTCACTATTATAAATACATATTTAAAACTATTAGATACACCTAGATTCAAACTTTGCATCATCTGGGCTCAAAAAAGAAATATGTCAATGCATTTACACCTGCAGCCACTGTCGGTGAAGCAGAGACTCACATTTGCTCATTGTTTGACTACCTACAAATGTGAAAAACAGTGTAAATGTGTATCGCACTTGTGCAGACACTTTGCCATTGATTGTGCAAACCAGCTGCTCAGTGGTGTGCCATAGAAAGTGCACATTAACTTCTATTTACCTATGTTTACTGCCCAGTTAGTCTTCATCCCATGAAAGTCCATCTGAAAACACAAACAACAGGAAGGCACTGAAGGAAAGAACACATATCTACACTGTAGCCATCTGCTGCCTGCACCCATACACTTGACACTTGGTCTCTTAGTACCTCACAAATATATCACCTACACTTCTTCTTCTTTTGGCTTTTCCCGGTTAGGGGTCGCCACAGCAGATCAACTGTCTGCTCATGATTGGCAGTGGAGTTTTACAGTGTCGAGTCGCCAGCCAGGCGCCCAGCCTTCCACAGAAGGCACACTCGCACCTAGGGCCAATTTAGAGTCCAGTCTGCCTACAGCATGTCTTTGGGATGTGGGAGTAAATCGGAGCACCCGGAGGAAACCCACATGACCACAGGGAGGACATGCAGACTCAGCACCGAAGGCACCCCAGCCGAGGATCGAACCGGAGAACCTCTTGCTGTGAGGCGGCAGTGCTAACTGGTGTACCACTGTGGCCGCCCCAAATATATCACCTACACTACAGAAATAAATAAAAATCATGGTGATCCTTGTATACCATGGATATATTTATACTGACAGTACACATTCAGATTTTCCAATATTTGTAGTAATGTAGACAGTTGCTTGCATATAGTTTGCAAAGCTGTATTTTTAAGGTATACCTGCAGATTTGAAACACAGCAGGAAATACTATTCTTTGCACAGTCATCAGTCTGGTAACATGCAGATCTTTAATGTCTTGAAATGGCTAGCAGTCTGTTTAAGACAGGCCTCCCAATATCTTCTCTTAAACATCCAATGACAATGTCATCCACAATAAATTGTCCTGCAGCCTTGTAAAGGTAGGGCTTATGCTGTAGTGCTTGCAATAAATACTGAGTTATGTAGTCAATGTACTTGTGTAGGGGTTCTAATCTTACTGTAGTCAAATGGTGTGTTTGTCTGTCTAGGCAAAAGAGCATGGGTATGTATTCTGAAGTCACCACAACAATCCCATGGAGTACTGATATTTTGACAGTTGTACATGCCTACACATCCATTTAATTCAGGCCTCCAAACATCATCTTTCAAATAACCAATGCTTATGTCACCCACTGTAAATTGTACTGCTGCATTGCAGATGTTAGACTTGTGCTGTAGTGCTTGCGTTTAGTACTGATTTGTCTAGTCAGTGTACTTGGGTAGGGTTCTTGTCTCACTGCAGTCAGCTGGTGTGTGTATGTGTGCGTGTGTGTGTGTGTCTAGTAAGAAGAGCATAGCTGTGTATCCTTCAGTCATCAATATGATTCCACAGAGTACCAATATTTTGAAAGTTGTACATGAGTACACATCCATTTAATGCAGGCCTTGCAACATCAACTCTCAAACATCCAACAGTGATGTCATCCACTATGAATTGTCCTGTAGCAATGGTTGACATTTGAAAGAGCATTTTACAGTAGCATTTTAGACTGTGCTATTACCATCATCTTCTCACCAGGCACTGCTGATATCTTTAGCTATAAAGTGTTGTTGGATATTATAAAAGCCAGACTTTTGCTGCGGTGCTTCTGTGTGTGTGTGTGTGTGTGTGTGTGTGTGTGTGTGTGTGTGGGCGGTCAATATTCACTATGGTGACAATTTTAGAACTATATGCGAGTGCACAACTATGTCGATCCCTACTCTGAACATCTCATTGTAGCATGCAGTGATTGTGTCTTCCTGTGTAATATGCACTCTGACAGTATTCAAGAAAAACCTGTGCTGCAGCAGTGACATTAACTACTGTATTTGCATTTTAGCTTACTTACACATATAGGGGTTCTAATCTGACATCAGATGACTTGTATGTCTGTGCATCACTTTTGAGACCATTTTACACAGGGATGTGACTCTACAGCCATGTTCTCTCCTCCCAGCATGTTCTCCTTAGCATACAATGATGCTATCATACTCCATAAAGTGCAGCATGACATTGTTACTGTCAGACATTTGTGGTGTTGGTACTGTGACATTGCATGGCATTCGTAGTCTACAGCTACACAGGTGTAATGTTCAAATCAGGCCCAGTCTACTGCTGTATGTGTGATTAGTAGTACATTATCGGCATTGTATGATCTTTGGAATCATTCTTAACTGCACTATGGAAATCCTTTCACATAGCCCCATGCATCCACTATCCTCCTTTTGCTACTAGCCACATTACATCCTTCCTGCAGAGGAGTGGATAAAGTCCTCATGTCAAATATTTGTACACAAATCATGAAGCAAAGTCATTCCATGAGTGTCTGCAAGCCATCTCAGGATGACTGCTTGTGTGATTAATTCTGTCATGGTGTGGTGCACCTGTCCCATGTGGACAGTGACAGGATGTAATGCAATCAAACAAAAATAAACATAAGCACAGTAGGCTTACTGTGTTCCATAATATACATAACGGGATTTTTTTTGCAGGGTATAATAATGGCTAGGATTTCATGTGATGTTGGCAATTAGCCTAATAATGTCTTATGACCCTGTGAACAGTTGACATGTCAATGTTGCTGTCATTGACATTCTATAGTGAGGTATGGATGTACAGTATGGCTACAAAAGGCTCTTACAATCTGTGATGTGAGCAAATGTATTTATGGCCATTGAAGTCATTGCAGTACATGCTCCTTCAGAGTGGTATGATCCACTTGTTATGTGTGTAGGTGGCGTATTAGGACATGTGTGTTTGTAATGGTACAGATCAACCTTCTACACAGTTCACATTCCATCATCACAGTGACACTTGCAGTACAGCACAGGTGTGCATGTGTCTACATAACATCATTAAATGTTCTGTGACTGACATCAGTATCAATTCATATTGATTACATGGTCACATAAGTCTTGCCTCATACACTTGGTTTGTTATGCTGTAATGTACGCAACCAATATATCACATTTCATGTGTTTTGATGCAATTGTAACTTTATGTAATTCATTGTATGTGCAGTTATGTTGCTACACCCAAGGATTATTGAGGTTGCAAGTAGCATCTTTATGTGATGTTTAGCATTTGTGTCAGGAAATGTTCTGCATGAGCCGCAAACAACTTCTGTCTAATGTGTCCTGATATGACATCAGGCCACTCAAACACAGCTTGCTTGTGAAACACGTACAGGCATATGTTGTGTAAGTAAAATAAGTACGTGACATTGGTACAGTTGTACGTCTGTGTGCATAGCAACAGTGTGTGGAATGTGGTGAATGATCAAGGCTGTGTGGAGGTCTTATCCCAAATCATTTATTCCAATGCATATGAAATATTAAGTGGAGTACACAACTAAGCACAGATGTATGTGTGGATGTCAGCAGACATACCCACCCAGAGAAAGTAGACAATTTGCTAGCTGACAGTTTGTCTCACATGTTACCACCCCATTGTAACTGGCCATCAGCCAAAGTATACTTGCAAACATTACTCAGTTATTCTCAGCAGGGCATCACATCTTTGCACTGTCTACAGCTAATACCACAGAAGCAGTGGGACCTAACAACATCGCAGGTTGCCTGTAGCGTGACTTAAAACTTGAACTACCAGACGCAGTTGGATCCATATGTCAAAACAGGGTGTACAGCGACATGCATTCTTATGATTTGGGGGGGGGGGTGACATCACCTGATGCATGGAGTTATAGACACACCCTGACACTCATCTGTGAGGTAGGCCCAAGGAGTCATCATGAGCCTTCTCTGAAGGGACACTGGTAATATCCCAACTTTGTACTAAACCCATGTTTGATTTGTTCAGGCTACATCATATCTGTTGCATCTGTTTTCTGTTTACAAAAGGATTACCAAGGTCTTGTATGATGACGACATATAATGATGTGTTACTTATCCTGGCCACGACATTTGACACAAATCAACAGTCAGGTATTACAGAAACTGTCACAAATGACCATAAACACGTACATCAGCAAGTGGTAGACAACTGGAACAAATAGTTGACAGAGAAATATGTTGCAGTCAACCTCTGTCTAGAGTCCAGCAGCCAGGTCCATATCCCAGGGCTCTGTGGTAGGCCTTTTCTAGTCCATTATTTAAGTGTCAGACAACAAAACTGACTGACACATCCTTTCTCCAACCAGCTTTGTGGAGGACTGCAAATTGTAGACAATGATTGAATCCAAGTGTGGTATTGATATAATGCATACAGTATCAACACACACAAAGGATTGATGCCACAGCAGTGGGGATGCAGTAGATGAAGGAAACTCATGGAGGGATTAGTTCCATTATTAACACAAATATACAAGATAATTATAATATGGACAACACACCCTGTGAGTAGACCAAGTGGTATGCACACCTGTCAACTAGACAGGATTGCTTGTTATTTCTAATACAGGCATAACTGTGTCCCTCCAAACACATCCGACACATATTACATTTTGATTGAGGTGTGCTTGATTCCTCTCAGAGATTGCTGACAGATCATAATAGTTGTACAAGTGTGTTCTTGTAGAGCCATCTATGATCACTCACAGTCGCATATACTATGTGGAAGACATGGGATTACTGGTGGTTGTATTCTGATACTGTCCCTGACTGTGCTTGCTTCTGTCTGCTGTTGTCTATGGGCATGTTACTGTGTGTCCTGCTTGGTAGTCCTATGCTGACAGTATATTCATGTTCAGGCAAGTCATTTTGCACAGCTTGACAATATGCACATAATCCGTATTGTGTATGCCATCCCTGATGTATGTCCTGTCCCTTGTTCATTTCAGGATGTTTATATCACAAAGTATCCTCTCCATTGGTATGCGACAGTGTGCAACAGTGACATACTGCATAGTAACTCTGCAGTCCATACTGTATCATGTTAATGTGTGATTACTGTTCATGCTACTAAAATTGTCTTCATTAACATGCCCTCATCTGCAATACATTAACATGCTTCACCTGTCTTCTTCCCCTGTGTTCATTCCTACAATTCATCTGTGTGTCCTTTTTCAGTATACACACTTCCACAGACTATTTATTTATAATGCAGTCTATGTACCCTTACTGATCATTTACACAACTTTTATTCAGCATGCTTGACATAGTTTTCCACACTACTCAGCACTATATACACGTTCCTGTATTGTGTTGGAACTGTATACATTGCTTTATTAAAAACCTTAGTTGTCATTGTGGCTTTCCTCACAATCCCACAGATGTAGTTTGGCTGTAGGTAAACAGGTGTACATGTCTGCAGGTGTTTGTGTTGCTTTACATGGTTTCCTGGCTAGCAACACTGCTGTTGGCCACAAAACCACGCTTGTTTATGTTTAAACGCAGAGCATGGTATGCGTATGCAATTAGTGCTGCTGCTCACAGCGTAAACTCTGTGTAGACTTCATACTAAGCCAACACTGAGTTTATTGAATCCCCAGGTATAAGTGATGTGCAATGTTTGCAACTGAAAATATGTCAATATGGTTTGTTTTCAATTTACATAAATGTAAGATTGCCTGTGTCATAAGTGATAATTCAATAAAGATATTTCTTGTTTAAAAAAAAATAGATGATGGCAGTCATTTTGGCCATCAGTGTCTTCAAACTCGTCTGGAAAAACAGAACATGGAGAACCTTAACCCCTTACCAGTGCAGTTTCTAGTCAGTTTGCAGCACAGTGACTGCAATTTATACCCTCCTAGGTGACATCGTTCAAAATCTGGAAAAAAGACAACCTCACAGGTACTATTTGTCATCAGTTTAACTAGGGCCTTTGATACAATTGACCTCACCTGCTAGTGAATTCCCTACTTGACATGAATTAACACGCAAGCTACCTTGTGGTTCAGCAGTTACCTATGTAATAGAACATTCACAGAGTAAGTTTTCTGAACCTTCTCGTTTTCCTCTCCCATTTTGAAGGGTATCCATCAAAGCACACAGTACTGTCTCCAGTTTTTTTTTATTTCTGTATGTTAAAACTCTCCCCAGTAACTTCCCTAGCTTATCCCTTCTCCTGTATGCTAATGATATGGTTTTCTATCGATTCACTTACTTCAGACCTTTCTGGAGAGAGATTTCACCAGTGTTAGTAAATGGCTTGACCAATGCAAGCTGCTTCTCAAGCATAATAAAAGTAAAGCATTGCTGCTCGTGACCCCTCAGCAATATAATAAATACCGACCAAGCAGGTGCGTCACACTTAACAATAAGGAACAGTTAGAAAATACTCAAGGCTAAAGTATCTAAGAGGCTGGCTTGACTAGTCTCTAAACTTTCAGAATCATGTATACGTTACAAAACCAAAACTGATCACAGTCCTGTTTTGATCCAGGAGAATTTCACATTTCCTGTCATCTCAAGCCAGAACAGCTATAGGCAAGGTGTCGTGCTCCCTCCACTGAAATGTGTTCTCCCACTAGTTGCCAAAATTTCTAAAAGAATCTCTAGTAATTCTCCAGTCCATCTCCCAACATCATCTACAAGTTCATACCCCCCTCCCCCCCGAGAGAACACACAGCCAACTGGCTATCAGTTCCACAAAAATAGACTGACTTCTTGGCTGTGTGATATTCAGACTCCTCAATAAAGAGTTGTGACCCTACTTTGCCATCAGATACAGTGAAATACACACACACCATTCCTCTTAAAAATTGCTCTCCACATGAATACCCACTCTCCTAAGTCCATATGCCAAACTAAGACAGAAGACTCCTTCTCTGTCTTAGCCCCTAAAACATGGGACTCCATATCTAAACAAATTAGTGATGCACTGTCCTTTCCCACAGTCAGGAAAGAACTAAAACTTTACTATAAAAATCCAGAAACCAAAATACTAAAACTCTTAAAGCAAGCTAAATGCAAATGCCACAGCAAAGGAAATATCACTTAAACCCGATGTCCTATATTCAGAGATTCAAGACCTTTGACAGATTTGCATGGTATGGCATTACATCATTAAGTAGACAGTTGTATGATGTAATTAACTTCTCTCCTTATTTTATTAATTCATGGTGTTTGTATTGTCCATATATTTCTATGTGCACTTTGTAGTTACTTTATTTAGATAATTGTATATTATTTGTCATCTACATTATATTACACTGTGGAGCTCTTGTTACATGTAGCTTGCATTCACTTGTTACTCAATATAATGTTTGTACTTTACGTAACTATGCACTTGGCTGAGCCTGAAAGTTGTCCATGTGGATCAGTGCCCTACCCCAATTAACAAATACTTCCTACATAAATAAATAAAGCCCTTTAATTTGTCCATGTGGATCAGTGCCCTACCCCAATTAACAAATACTTCATACATAAATAAATAAAGCCCTTTAAGTAATGACAGATGTTAACACAGTGATGTGCTTTATTAACTAAAAAGGGGACTCATTCTTGTCCATTGTGTAGCACAGGAGACTAGACAGACCCTTTGGTCACAAGTATGTGTCGTCACAAGAGAGTAGCTTGGTGGACTAGTTGAGAAGAACACAAGAGAATTCCATCAAATGGATGTCAAACAGGGATATGTTCTTGGACATAGCCCACAAGTTGGGTGTGCAAGAAGACCTTTTTGCTTCTCTAGATTAGACAACTAAGCAAATACTGTACCAAGTTGCCAATGTGAGAAAACTGGGCAACAGATGCCTTCAAAACAGCTATGCAGGTGCTTCTCCAGGATGCTAACATGAGGGGGGTGGGATGATTGATGCCTTCTCCATAACCTAGGCAGGTCCGTATGTAATTACCTTCATATATACCCTTGATTCCCTAGGGTGTTCATAAAGATCAAGGAGGAGAAGCAAAAAATGCTACTGAGGCCACCCTTTTGGCCCAAACAGCATCTGTTCTCCTTTCTGTTGAGCATGACAGGAGAAGAACTGACACTGTTGACTTAGCATGCAAATTCAGTACTAACTCCTAGGATTCCTTCCTGCAGATGCCTAAAGGCCAGGCCCAACTCCCAGAACTCTTCTTCCTTCCCAATAATGGCTAGGTGTCAGTAACTCAACCCAACTTGCAGACTCTAAGGCTGACAGTGAGAATGATTTTATACTCCTAGTGCCTTCTGTGGAAGGTTGGGCGCTGGGACTGGCAACTCGACACTGTAAAACTCCACTGCCAATCATGAGCGAACAGGTGATCCTCTGTGGTGACCCCTAACCGGGAAAAGCCGAAAGAAGAAGAAGACAAATACACCAGAAAAGAATGAGTGTGTGCTGCAAGTTTTGTGTGAGGTCAGGAATCCAGACACTAGAAAGTCTTCTGAAATAGCAGAGTGGAAAAGGTTTTCCGATTGGTACCATAACAGTACAGGAACCAGTTTCAGAGTAGGTCCCTCTGGTTCTCAACATTTTGCCAGACCTGTACACAGCAGAACTTTCTTATGCTTCTTTGAAGGTGAATGCTTTAGTTTTCTCCTTTTATAGCCCCCCCATACTCTCCATTGATAAACAGTTACAGATGCTTACATTAAAGGATTGCTGCCTCATGGAACTTGAACTTTGTGCTAGAAAAACTTGCACTTCATCCATCTGAACTGTGTGTGCCCACCTCCCAAAAATTCCTTTGTTGGAAGGCTGCTCTTTTGGTAGCCATGTCCTTCACTAAATATATTTCAGAACTACAGGGTGTCATGCGCAGAGGGCCATTTTGTGTACTTAATTAAGGATGGGTTACCATTAGGCCTACCCCTTTCTTTATGCAAAAGGTGGTTACAGAACTTTCTTCAAATGAGGCTGTCCACATCTGTGTGGGTTTTGTTCTTCTCAAAATAGTAAGGGAAAGGATTATGCATTCCTTAGATGTAAATAGACAACTGATAATTTGTTTCCGCAGAACAAAGCAATACAGAAAATCTGATCAACTCTTTATTGCCTTTGCCAAACCACGAAAGGAAAAAGTTTGACAACAGAGCATTTCTACATGAATATTGTATTACCTTTTTGTTATACCCATCATGTTAAGTCCATTCCAGGTCTCGTGAGATCTTATTCTACCAGGGCAATTGTTGCCACCACAGCTTTCCTAAGGGGATTGCCACACAGCCCGTTTTGGAATCAGCTGCCTAGTCCTCAGTCCCCTCATTTGACAAGCATTATCACTTAGTCACTGTATCCCAATCCCGGGGAGGCTTTGACACAGCCATTCTGTAGATCCTTTTGACCCCAGCCACTCCCAACAGGCCAGCCACCCCTCTCTCTGTAAGCTGTGGGAGTCTCCTCAAGAGCCAGTACTGAACTGCAAAGACTGTCCTACACTAGTGTTAGGAACTTGCCAAAACTGTAGGCATTTATGTTGAATAACTGTTGCCGTATCAGTACTCTCCCTCCTTCCCCTCTGTCTCTCTGAAACCTCTGCATTCTGGACATTCTTTGCCTGTTACTTTGCACCTTCCTTTCTGTTCTAGAAGAGCAGGCAGCAACTTCAGAGTTCAGCAGCAGCTTGAAGTTGCAGGTTTTTAGGGGTCATCCTAGTTATAATCTTCCACTTGAGATGGGTCATTCCTGAGATGATCTTACTCAACCTGCACCTGCTAGTGCAAGAAAGATCTGAAGATGGTGCTAGCAGATGCCCCATAGGAGGGAGTCACCTAGCCATTATTGGGAAGGAAGAAGAGTTCTGGGAGTTGGGCCCGGCCGTTAGGCATCTGCAGGAAGGAATCCTAGGAGTTAGTACTGAATTTATTGAAACCTCTACAGCTGTGATGAGAAGTTCCTAACACAAACTGTACTTTCTTGTCCGTGCACAACTCAGTAGATGTTCTTCGTCTCACATTGCTGCAGTCATAACCTGTGGGCAGTCCGCTGTCCTCGGTCGGCCCGAATACCAAAGAGCTAGGCTGGCGTCGGTCATGGGCGCCCGGTGCTGACGTCAGTACGTAGTAGTACTTAAGCGCATGACCGACGCCATATCCTCAGTCTTTCTTGCCGCGTGGTCCGAAGCAGAAGCAGCATTTGCAAGTGCCGCTCGGCGTTCTGAAATTTTCAATTTTCGAGTTTCAGACCGAAGACCAAGTTGGGCTAAGTACCCCATTGGGGAAAATTTTTGTCTTTTCTTGCCTCAGTTAATCCGGATGTCAGAAAAAGTTAATAATTGTATTTCTTGTGGGAAACAGATACCTCATAGGGACTATCATTCTCTCTGTATTCCTTGCTTGGGGCCTGAGCACGACGTAGTCGGGTGTCGCTTTTGCGCTAGATTTAATAAGCGCACCATTAAACGCAGATTAGACTGTGCTAGGTTGGTTTTCGGTAAGTGGTGTAACTACAACATGCCGTCGGATCCTCCGACGCCCGCTACCGCAAAAAAGCGAAAAGATAAATCTTTAAGGTCTAAACCGGATGAGTCGTCCTTTGCGGACGCCGGTTCTATGGAATCTACGGTTGAATCTGTGGATCCAGCCGAGGTCTCGGCTGAATCCCAGGGGGAACCTTTACTGTTACAGGAGTTGGCCTCTCAGGAGTTAGGCCAGGCCGAGGGTGCTTCTCAAGTTTCTGTGGTTCCATCCTTACAAAAGGTTATTAGGCCTTCTACTTCAGTCACTAAAGGCCCTGCTAAGGCTAGACCTGGTCTTTCTGGTGCAGGCCATAGCCCTAGTTCTTCGGGCTCTGTTCCTAAAAAACATATGTTGAAAATGGCAGAGGATTTGATTACTTTGATCAGGGGTTCTATGCCCCCTCCAGAGAAGAGGCCTAGGGTGGAGACAGATTTAGAGGAGATGGAGCATTCCTCTGATTACTCTGAGTCCTCAGCTGAGGATATTCAGGATTTTCCTCCCTATTCAGATTCGGATGCAGAGGATTCCTGTCCTTCTGCTTCTCCTCCAGAGGATTTTTCTTTTTCTGAAACCTTGCATTCCATGAGGGAGCATTTCAAGTGGGAAGGTCAGGATTTTTCAGATTCTCGTAAGAGGCTTAGGGAATTTTTGTTTTTGCCACAACATAGACCTTTGGCTATTCCCCCTGTTTTAGATGTGGTTCAGGATGTTTTTTCTGAAGCTTCCCTTAATCCTGATTCTTTACCCCCTGCCCCTGTCAAGCCAGACAGGTATTACAGGGTTCCAGAGGCACATAAATATTTGTATAAGAGTCCTAGAGCTGACCCGGAAACTATTATTCAAGGGCCTAAAGGTGTCAGGGCTTCTGTGGTTAAGAATCCAGTTCCTTTGGATAAAGATTCTAGAGCGTTGGATAGGTGGGGTAAAAAAGTGTACACCTCTTCTACGTTAGCTATGAGGGCTTTAAATTGCCAATTTCATATGCTGAAGTATCAGAACTTTCTGTTAGAGCATCTACCTTAGATTTTAATTGACCTATCTGAGGGTATAGAGTGTAAGGAATTGCAGGACTTGGTTCATGCTTCAGATCAAGTTGGTAAACATTCCTTGCAGTGTGGCTTTGATGCCCTTCAGGCTTCTTCCAGGGTGGCTGCTACTGGTTCAGTTATTCGTAGACATGCCTGGCTTAAGGATCAAAATTTGTCAGAGCATGTTAAAGCTCGGATTTTGGATGCTCCTCTTCAATCTGAAGTTCTTTTTGGTTCCCCTGTGGAGTCAGTTTTGAAAAAGATGGAAGACAAAGCTAAGTCTATGCAGACGGTTAAGGAATTTTTGCAAGTGCAGCCCCTAAGTTTAGCAGGAATTGGCCTGCAAGAGGATGGTCTTACCCTTCTTCGGATTTTCAGTCTAAGGGCAGGTCTAGGCGTGGTAGGGGCAGGGCTCACGCTCAGGGTTCTTTCAGACCTAGGACTTGGAGTTCTCCTGCACAATCTTCTGGTGAGGGCAGGGGTCAGCCTTTTCGTAAACAGACCCAATGACCTGTATCTTCAGCTGCCAGATCCTTCTTTTCTGGCAGCTCCTGTAGGAGGAAAGTTGGCACTTTTCAAACAAAATTGGCATTTGGTCACCCAGGACAAATGGGTGTTGGACATAATAAATCAAGGCTACAAGTTTTATTTTCACACTTTTCCTCCTTTCAAAGGCATGCCAGATGTACCTCCTCAGCAAAGGCTGGAGGCTCAGGAACAAATTTCTTTGCTTTTACAGATGGGGGCAATCCAGGTGGTACCTCCGTCAGAAGAAGGCCTAGGGTTTTATTCTCGTCTATTCCTAGTGCCAAAGAAAGGAAACACTTGGAGGCCAATTCTGGATTTGTCCATTCTCAATACATACCTAGACATTCTAAGTTTCAAGATGTTAACATTACAGCAACTTCTGCCTCTGCTAGGCAAAAATCACTGGATGGTAACTCTGGATCTCAAAGAGGCCTATCTTCACATTCCTATCAGGCCCAGCTGCAGGAGATTCCTGCGTTTTCGGGCTGGTACTTCTCATTATCAGTTCTCTGCATTGCCCTTTGGTTTATCTACTGCGCCCAGGTTGTTCACAAAGGTTCTGGCTCCTGTAATAGCTTTCTTAAGACTGAGAGGAATACAAATGTATCCTTATCTGGACGATTGCCTGATTCTTGCTCTAGACAAAGACAAGTTACTTCAACATCTACAGTATGTAATGGCAGTTTTAAGGTGCCTAGGGTATTCTGTGAACGAAACAAAGTCCAGTCTAGTACCCTCTCAGGACATGTGCTTTCTGGGTGTGAGACTGAATACAGCCTCTCAGATGGCTTTTCTGACCCCGGACAAACAAAGAACTCTTCATCTGTACTTCCAGCAATTATCAGTACTGTCCAGGCTGACTGCAAGGACAGTCCTTCAAGCCTTGGGGTTCATGGCATCTTGCATTCTGGTACTTCCCAATGCCAAACTGCATATGAGGAAGCTACAATGGTATCTCAAAAGTGTATGGACTCAACACTGCCACGATTTGGACACTGTCATTCAGATAATACCTTGCATCCAAAAGGAATTCTTGTGGTGGGCACAGGAATGTCACCTAAACAAGGGACTCTCTGTGACCCGACCAGAGGCGAGACAGATCATAACGACGGATGCCTCAGACCTGGGGAGCACACTTCAATGGGGAATGGATTCAAGACACGTGGCCTCCCAGACTACAGCATTTGCATATCAACATGAAGGAGATGTTAGCAGTCCAGTTTGCCCTGATGGCTTTCAAGGGCCTACTTCAACCAGGACAGGTGTTGATACGAACAGACAACACTACAGTCATGTGGTACATCAACAAGCAGGGGGGAACCCATTCTTACCCTCTTTGCAGACCAGCTATGATATTGTGGGAGACTGCTCTGAGTTTGCACATCACTCTTCAAGCACGGTTTCTGCCAGGGGCACAGAACTCCCTAGCAGATGTATTGAGCAGACAAATTGTGGATCCTCACGAGTGGAAATTGGATCCTCAAGTATTCCAACAGTTGACAGTGGCTTGGGGAACTCCAGACATAGATCTGTTCGCTTCCCCTCTAAATTTCCAACTACCAAAATTTTGCACAGAGATGTTTCACCCAAAAGCTTGGAAAGTGGATGCTCTATCTTTCAGTTGGAACAACCTTCACGTCTTTGCTTTTCCTCCTCTGCCTCTCCTTACCAAGGTACTCTTGAAAGTCAGGCGGGACAAGCCTTGCATGATTTTAATAGCACCAGATTGGCCACGACAGCACTGGTATCCTCTGCTGAGGAGTTTAATTCAAGAGCCTCCTTGGCCTTTGCCACAGCTTCCTCACTTGTTGTTCCAGTCAAGCAGTCATTTGCTCAATGTCAGGGTGCAGTCCCTGCATCTAACGGCCTGGCGAATTCTGTTTTAGAGCCTGTGGGTTCTCAGCTTCCTCAACAGGTTTTGGATGTCATTTTGGAAGCCAGGCGGCCCAGCACTAGAAAGGTTTATGCTGATAAATGGAGGAGATTTTTTCTTTGGAGCACAACAAAGGACTTTGATGTCTCAGTACCTAATTTGAGTTTTACACTGCAGTACCTTACTGAATTACTAGACAAGGGTTTGTCATTTTCCTCTGTGAAGGTTCATGCTGCAGCCATTTCTGCTCACTATGATTGTGACCCTCCTTTATTTTCTCACCCTTTGTTTAAGCAATTTCTTAGAGGGGCAAAAAATATAAGACCCCCACGTAGAGCTCCTACTCCTTCCTGGGATCTCAATTTTGTGTTGGAGAAGCTTACTTTGCCTCCTTTTGAACCTGCAGCTATGTCGGAATTGAAGTTTTTGTCTTGGAAGACTGCCTTTTTGTTGGCCATTACTTCTGCTAGAAGGGTATCTGAATTGCAGGCTCTCATGGCAGTTGAACCCTTTCTGATATTCCATAAGGATAGCGTTTCTTTACGTACTAACCCTACTTTTATGCCAAAAGTTATTTCTAATGTGGCCTTGAACCAGTCTATCCATTTGCCTACCTTTTATGCTGATCCCCAAAATAAGGGGGAAAAAATCTTGCATTCTTTGGATATACACAGGCAGTTACGTTACTATTTGAGCAGAACTAAGGAGTTCAGACAGACTCAACAGTTATTTGTTTCTTTTGCTTTGAGTTCTCAAGGGAAAGCTGTTTCAAAGCGGACTATTTCAAAGTGGATTGCTAATTGTATTGCCTTTTGTTATTCTCATCATGGGAAGAATGTTCCTGCTGGGATTAGACCTCATTCCACTAGGGCTACTGCCACATCTACTGCTTTTTTGAGGGGTGTAGCTACTAAGGATATTTTGGAAGCAGCTACTTGGAGTTCAGTTCACACTTTTACTAAGCATTACCATCTCCCTCTTTACTCCAAGTCCAGGGCTGGGTTTGCCACTGCAGTCTTACAGGGCATGTTAGCAGCCCCTAATGCTTTTAGTTTGCCAGCCTCCCTTTTCCTTTGCTTTGGGATTCTACCCACAGGTTATGACTGCAGCAATGTGAGACGAAGAACATAGTACAGTTTTGTACCTACCATAAATGTAGATGTTCGAGGATCCACATTGCTGCAGTCCTATTTTCCCTCCCTCCTTCCCCTCTATGGTTTGGGGTTGTTGTTGTTGTGGTTGTTGTTGTTCCTTAGGGATTATTGTTATTTTCTCCTTTGTGGCTCTGGCCTTTCCTTTTTTAAGGCCTTCTGACATCTGGGGCAAGAAAGACTGAGGATATGGCGTCGGTCATGCGCTTAAGTACTACTACGTACTGACGTCAGCACCGGGCGCCCATGACCGACGCCAGCCTAGCTCTTTGGTATTCGGGCCGACCGAGGACAGCGGACTGCCCACAGGTTATGACTGCAGCAATGTGGATCCTCGAACATCTACATTTATGGTAGGTACAAAACTGTACTTTATTGAGCAATAGCTTAAATAATCAGATTTTTTTCTTTGCATCATTTTTCTTGCTTTTTTGTTAACTGGTTAAACCCACTGGAGTTATGTGCCCTTTTTCAGGGATGACCAGGTTGCACTGACTGGTCAAGTGACTTGCTGAGAATTACACAGTAGGAAGCAATATGTTAACAGCTCATAGCCTTAATCCCCTGCAGTGCCACAGTATTGATCAGTTCCAAAGTCAGTAGTGTGGAGATTGACTTTACTTATTGTTTACTGGAGTAGAATGTTTGTTTGTTCTTTTGATGCGCTTGTATTGAATTCAGTGGCTTTTAACAGGGAAAAGGGTATTTGAAAAAATGCACTGCATTGTACTTTTTATGGCGGGTAATCAGACTGTCTTTTCCTCAGAATGCATTCTGAAGATTTAAGGTCAAGTGTCTTTCTTTAAAACCGTGAACGTCATGCACAGCTTATACATTTTTTTCGAAATAGCAAATGTACAGCATGTCTGCATTTTACATAAATGTAATGATCAGTCTGTAAAGGTTAAGTGTTTTTTATGCTGTTTTAATAAAAAAAAAAAAAAAAAAAAACTGTGGGCTGTATCCCATTTTATCAAAACTGATAAAGCGTGTAACCAAGGTCCAAATACACACCAAGAAACACCAGACAGTGGTACTGATGGTCAATAAGACTGGAAAGCAAATAGCTTAGCGTATAAAAACTTTATTCCACGCTTTCGTCTCAGCAGGACTTCTTCAGAACAAACAAAAAAACAAATCAAAGCAACCACAGTAATATACCTAGTTCAAAACTGTATGAGCCAATAAAAAATCCAAAGCAATTAATCAATTAAAACAACACTTAAATTTTAAAGCAGCCTGCACTGCAAAGTAGAACCGTCAGGGAAACACAGAAAATTAATTAAAATTTCCTTATAGTAAGTTTCCTATATGTAAGAAAACATTTGATGTTCATTGCATCATTTAGACCGGGCTTTTTATCAGCCTCTAATCTAATCTGCCAAGCAGTTTCCTTTTGTTCCCCAATAATATAATTCCACAATAAAGAAGAAAGAAGAAATAATCTATACCAACCTAAAAGTAAACCAAGACCAGTAACATAATAGGATGCTACTTCCCACCTGGCAACAATATCCCTCCACTAGAAAACCTCCTCAGCTGGGTAAATCATCACCTTCCACAAGAAACCATAATATTCGGTGATTTTAATATAGACTGGCTATCCTGTTCCAACCACCATCCAGCCCACCATATAAATCTTCTTGTTTTTTCCCCAACTTATCCAGACACCCAACAGAATAAATAAGAATTCCAACAAGCATTCTACTCTTGACTGGATACTAGTCAGCAAGAGCCCCCAATCATACACAGCTGGCTGCCTACCGGATAGCCTCAGTGATCAAACCCCAACTTTCCTACTCAGAAAAACACATATATCAGGCTAAACCCATTACCTATCAGCAAATACATAATAAAGTAAACTTTAACCCTGACAACTTCATCTCAGCCCTAAAAAATGCAACTGGACTCCACTAAAATACCTCAACCTTGATGACGCTGTCCAATGTTTCAGTACCACCTTCCTTAAAGTCCTAAACACCCATGTGCCCACCAGATTTACTAGAGCTAAAGCCCAGTCCTCCCCATGGCTACAACAAGCCACTAGATTAGAAATGAAAATCCGAGGTAGAGCCTGGAATCACTGGCGCAAGACAAAAAGCCCTTCTGATTGACATAAATTCTGGGAATTACATAACAGAGTCAAAACATTTATAAAACAGGACAAAATCCTATATTGCCAGTCTGCCCTGAACTCCACCCAAAACAACCCTAGACAATTCTGGTCAACCATCAACTCCATCCTCCACCCAGGAAAAGTAGGAACCCTTCCACCAAACAAAACAAACTCCTCTGAAAACATTGCCACCTCTTTCAACACTTGTTTCACACAATCTGTTCTATCACTAGCAAAACAAAACAACCCCTCTCCCCTAACCCCTCTCCCCTACCCCCTCCAACTACACATAGTAACCTGCCCACTGCATTCACTTTCTCTCCTATCCCTACCTCCAACATAAAAAAACTCTTATCGAAACTAAAGCCCACAAAACTAGCAGCTGACAACCTCCCAGCTGAATACCTTAAAATTGCAGCTGAAGTCCTAGCCTACCCAGTTGCAATCCTGATTAACCGATCTTTATCTGAAAGCTATGTCTCTTCACAATGGAAAATATCCCACATTATTTTCCTTCATAAAGGTGGGCCTTCCACAGAATTCACCAACTACCAGCCATAGCAATTCTGTCTCCTCTATCAAAAATACTTGAGAGATGCATTCACTCTCAGGTTCTAGGCTACCTCCTTGCTAACAACCTCCTATCTAACACACAGCATGGTTTCCGACCATACCACAGCACAACAACTGCCTTACTTGCTTTCACTAATACAATCTTTCAGCATAAAAACAATATTTATTTGAGCTCTGCAACTTTCCTAGACCTATCTAAAGCATTCAACATGGTCCCTCATAACTCATCACTGTCCTCAATACTCTATCCTTCTCTCAATCTGTCACAAACTGGTTCCAGATCTACCTGACTGACCATCATCAATCCGTTGTTTGGCATAATGATATATCCCCCCAACTCCCTGTCTCAGTAGGTGTTCCCCAAGGATCCATCCTTGGACCCTTACTCTTCTCCATATTCACTAATAATCTAGCCTCTGCTACCAAACAAGCCACTCTCGTACAGTACGCAGATGATTCCAGAATCATCTGCTCAGCCCACTCCCTACCTGAAATTCAAAAGATCACACAGGAAGCCTTTTCCTCAGTTGAAACTTGGCTTTCAGATGCGCAATTAATACTTAACCCAAACACAATCTAAACACCCACCAATTTAATATTAAAGCCAATGACAATACCATTATCCCTGCAACAGACCACACCAAACTACTTGGAGTTAAAATTGACAATAACCTCAAGTTTGACATCCACATCTCGTTAACCATAAAAAAGTACCCAATAAACTAGGAGCTTTATACAGAAATAAGCAATTCCTCACCAAAGCAACCAAGATTTCAGTTGCAAATAGCTATCTCATCTCCACCCTTCTCTACGCCCCTTCAGTATTTACCAACCTAAGGCAAAGTGAGTTAGGTAAACTCGAAGCTTGCTACAACAAAATAGCAAAGTTTACCACTGGCGCAAACTACCATAGCCACCACTGCACCTCACTTACTGAACTAGGCTGTCTAGAACTCCCTCACCTCCTTCAATGGTACCAACTCTCACTCACCCACAAACTACTAAATCATCCTCTAAAAGTCCCCTCCCTCCAAAATCTACTCCAACCCTATCATACTACCAGACCATTATGCGCCAGCAACAAAAATCAATTACAGGTAACTAAAACCAGGAACTGTGCTGGAGAAGCTCTTTTCTCCTACTCCATAGCAAAATTATGGAATACCCTTCCTCACACTATAACGTCTGTGTCATCACACACTAACTTCAAAGCTGCTCTAAAAATCTCATCTAAAAGAGCACTGGACATGCCCCTGTAACAAACCTCTTTAACATCTCTACCCCAACCTCTCTAATCCCTTTCTTCCACCCCTCTAACTACCTTGGATTGCAGCCAAATACATTGCTTGTAAACCTATATCTAAACTGTAATCTTAGCCACTGTTATTCAAGGGTAATAGCTGCTAGTTCAGCTATTAAAATGCTTGTTAGTCTTTATGGCGGCAGTGATATAAGTGTTGTACCATTTAACTAAATAATTTAATTTTGAACTATAACTGTTTACTACTATTGTTAAACAAAACCTACCTATACTTCTTGTAACTTGTAATTAATTGTTGATGTTCTTCGTCTTCCATTGCTGCAGTCCTGACTATTGGGTATAGTCCGCGTCCCAGTCGGCCCGAATACCAGAGTATAAGGCTGACGTCGGTCATGGCGCCTTAGACTGACGTCAGTACGTCAGGGTACTAATGCGCATGACCGACGTCATTTCCTCAGTCTTTTTTGCCGCATGGTCCGATGCAGAAGCAATTTTGCGAGTGCAGGTTGGCGTTCTGAGATTTTCCGAAACCGGAGTTTCAGACCGAAACAGAGTTGGCTAAGTAACCCGTTGGGAACATTTTGGTTTTTCTTGCCTCAGTATTTAACCGGATGTCAGAAAAAGTGAATAACTGTATTTCTTGTGGGAAGCAGATACGCATAGGGATTATCATACATTGTGTATACCTTGTTTAGGGCCTGAGCACGGCGTTGTTGGTTGCCGCTCTTGTGCTAGATTTAACAAGCGCACTATTAAGAGGAGGCTAGATTGTGCTAGGTTAGTGTTTGGGAAGCGTTGCAATTATAATATGCCGTCGGATACTCCGGCCGCTTCATCCAAGAAGCGCAAGGACAAAACAGTGAAGCCTAGGGGTGAGGAACCGGCAGTCCCGGACGTCGGTTCTTTAGAAGGCTCAGGGGAGCCAGAGGTTTTGCCAGGAGTCTCTATGGAGTCTCAGGCAGATACTTTACTGTTACAGGATGTGCCCTCTCAGGAGGTAGGCCAGGCTGAGGGGCTTCTCAGGTAACTGTTCTTCCCTCTCTTCCCAAGGTAGTTAGGGCCTCTCCTTCTGTTGCCAAAGCTTCTTTTAGAGGTAGGCCAAGTTCAGCTTCTGTGGGGGCTTCTCCTAGCATTTCGGGCTCTGTGCCTAAGAAACATATGCTTAAAATGGCAGAAGATTTGATTACTCTGATTAGAGGTTCTATGCCCCGCCTGATAAGAGGCCTAGGGTGGAACAGGAGTTTGATAGTTTTGAACAGTGTTCACAGGCTTCAGAGTCTTCTGTGGAAGACTTGCAAGAGTTTCCTACTTATTCTGATTCTGATGTGGATGATTCCACTCCTACAGCTTCTCCTCCTGAGGATTTTTCATTTTCAGAGACTCTTCACTCCATGAGGGAGCACTTTAAATGGGAAGGCCAGGATTACTCTGATTCCAGGAAAAGGCTTAGGGAATTCTTGTTTTTACCCCAGCATAGGCCCTTAGCTATTCCTCCTGTGTTGAATGTGGTGGAGGATGTTTTGCAGAGGCTTCCCTGAACCCTGACTCCTTGCCTCCTGCTCCTGTTAAGCCTGATAGGTATTATAGGGTGCCCGAAGCTCATAAGTATTTGTTTAAGAGTCCTAGGGCGGACCCAGAAACTGTTTCTCAGGGGCCTAAAGGTGTTAAAGCTTCTGTGGTTAAAAATCCTGTACCCTCTGATAAAGAGGCAAGGGCTTTGGATAGGTGGGGTAAGAAAGTATATACTTCTTCCACTCTAGCCATGAGGGCGTTGAATTGTCAGTTTCATATGCTAAAATATCAGAATTATCTCCTTTCACAATTGAAATCTAAGGTGGATGCTTTGGCGGAAGGTATCGAGTGTAAAGAATTGCTGGATTTGGTTCATGTGTCTGAACAAGTGGGTAAGCATTCTTTGCAGTGTGGTTTTGATGCTGTTCAGGCCTCCTCGAGGGTGGCTGCTACTAGTTCTGTCCTTCGCAGACATGCCTGGTTGAAGGATCAGAATTTAGCTGAGCATGTTAAGACCAGGATTTTGGATGCTCCTTTACAGTCTGATGTGTTGTTTGGACCGCCTGTGGAAGCAGTTTTAAAGAAAATGGAGGACAAAGCTAAGTCTATGCAGACTGTTAAAGATTTTTTGCAGGTGCAGCCTCCGAAGTTTAGTAGAAATTGGCCTGCTAAGGGGTGGACATATCCTGCTTATGGTTCCCAGTCTAGGGGTAGGTCTAGGCGTGGTAGGGGCAGGGCTCAAGGTTCGTTTAGGCCTAGATCAGACAGTTCACCTGCTCAGACTTCTGGTGAGGGCAGGGGTCAGTCCTTTCGTAAGCAGACCCAATGACCTGCCTTTTCAGCTGCCAGTGGATTCTCGCCTGGCAGCTCCTTTGGGAGGAAGACTGTCTCTTTTCAAAGAAAATTGGGATTTAGTCACTCAAGACAGATGGGTGCTGGATATCATTCATCACGGTTACAGATTTTATTTCCACACACTGCCCCTTTCAAAGGCATGCCAGATGTTCCTCCTCCACAAAGAAAAGAGGCTCACAAGCAAATTTCTCAGTTACTCCAGATAGGGGCCATTCAGCCAGTCCCTGTATCAGAAAGGGGCTTGGATTTTATTCTCGCCTGTTCCTAGTACCAAAGAAGGGGAACACGTGGAGACCAATTTTGGATTTATCTATCCTCAACACTTATCTGGACATTCCCAAGTTCAAGATGTTGACGTTACAACAACTGTTACCTCTGCTGGGCAAAGATCACTGGATGGTAACTTTGGATCTCAAGGAAGCTTACCTTCATGTGCCTATAAGGCTAGGTTGCAGAAAGTATCTGCGGTTTCGAACTGGAGATTTTCATTATCAGTTCTCTGCATTGCCCTTTGGCTTATCTACTGCCCAGAGTATTCACAAAGGTTCTGGCTCCAGTGATAGCTTACTTCAGGCTTCAAGGCATTCAAATCTATCCTTACTTGGACGACTGCCTGATTCTGGCTCAAGAAAAGGAAGACCTTCTACAGCATCTGGAATATGTCATAGCAGTGCTAAGATGCCTGGGGTATTCTGTGAACGAAATAAAGTCCAGTCTAGTACCCTCTCAAGACATGTGCTTTCTGGGTGTGAGACTGAATACAGCAGCCCAGATGGCCTTTTAACCCCGGACAAACAAAAGAGTCTGTCACTTTACTTCCATCAACTATCTCATCAGTCCGTGCTGACTGCAAGGACAGTCCTTCAAGCATTAGGGTTCATGGCATCTTGTATTCTGGTGCTTCCCAATGCCAAACTGCATATGAGGAAGCTGCAATGGTATCTCAAAATGTATGGACACAGCACTGCCAGGATTTGGACACTGTCATTCAAATAATACCTTGCCTTCAAAAGGAATTCTTGTGGTGGGCTCAGGAATGTCACCTAAACAAGGGACTCTCTGTGACCCGGCCAGAGGCGAGTCAGATTTTAACGACAGATGCCTCGGACACTGCTTGGGAGCTCATCTAAATGGAAAGTGGATACAAGACAAGTGGCCTGCCAGACTACAGCATCTACATATCAACATGAAGGAGATGTTAGCAGTCCAGTTTGCATTGATGGCTTTCAAGGAGTTACTTCTTCCAGGGCAGGTGTTGATTCTAACAGACAACACAACTGTCATGTGGTACATCAACAAGCAAGGGGAACACATTCTTATCCTCTATGCAGGCAAGCAATGATTTTATGGGAGACTGCGTTAAGCCTGCAACTAACTCTTCAGGCAAGGTTTCTGCCAGGAGCACAGAACTCCCTAGCAGATGTGTTAAGCAGACAAATCATGGATCCCCACGAGTGGAAACTGGATCTTCATGTATTTCAGAAATTGACAGTGTCATGGGGAACTCCAGACATAGATCTGTTCGCTTCTCCACTAAACCACCAGCTGCCAAAGTATTGCACAAAGGGGTTTCATCACACAGCTTGGAAAGTGGATGCTCTGTCTTTCAGTTGGAAAAACCTTCATGTCTATGCCTTTCCACCTCTGCCTCTTCTTCCAAAGGTATTATTAAAGGTCAGACAAGACAGGCCAAGGATGATTTTGATAGCTCCAGATTGGCCTCGGCAACACTGGTATCCACTACTACGAGTCTGGTAAGGAAGCCTCCATGGCCTTTACCTCTGATTCCTCATCTGTTATCTCAGAAGGATGGTCATCTGCTCAATGTCAAGCTTCACTCTCTTCATCTAACAGCCTGGCATATTCTCTCTTGAAGCACAGCAGGTCTCAACTTCCTCAGCAAGTTTTAAATGTGATTATGGAAGCTAGAAGACCTAGTACAAGGAAGGTGTGCAGACAAATGGAAGAGATTTTTATTTTGGAGTACAGCAAAGAATTTGGAGATTTCTGAGCCTAATTTGAGTGTGGCTCTTCAATATCTTACTGAGTTATTGGACAACGGTTTGTCCTTCTCTTCCATTAAGATTCATGCTGCAGCAATTTCAGCTCATTATGATTGTGACCCACCTTTGTTTTCGCATCCTTTGTTCAAGCAGTTTCTTAGAGGGCAAAGAATATAAGACCCCCGTAGAGCTCCTACTCCGGCTTGGGATCTCAATTTTGTGTTGGAAAAACTTACTCTACAACCTTTTGAGCCTGCGGCTACTGCTGAGTTGAAATACTTGTCATGGAAGACTGCTTTTCTGTTGGCCATTACTTCTGCAAGAAGGGTGTCTGAGTTGCAGGCCCTTATGGCAGTAGAGCCTTTTTGATTTTCCATAAGGATAGGGTATCATTACGTACTAATCCTTCCTTTATGCCTAAGGTGGTTTCTAGTGTGGCTTTAAACCAAACTATTCATTTGCCTACTTTTTATGCAGATCCCCAAAATAAAGGGGAAAAGATTTTGCACACTTTAGATGTACACAGGCAATTGAGATATTATTTAAGCAGGACTAAGGATTTTAGGCAGTCTCAGCAGTTGTTTGTTTCTTTTGCCTTGAGTTCACAGGGCAAGCCTGTGTCAAAACAAACTATTTCCGGTGGATTGGCTTTTGCATTGCATTTTGTTATTCCCATCATGGCAAGGAGATTCCAGCTGGGATTAGGCCTCATTCCACTAGGGCTACTGCCACTTCTACAGCATTTCTAAGCGGGGTGGCAACTAAGGATATTTTGGAAGCAGCTACTTGGAGTTCAGTACATACTTTCTCTAAGCATTATCATCTTCCTATCTACTCTAAGTCTAGGGCTGGTTTTGCCACTGCTGTTTTGCAAGGCATGTTATCAGCTCCTACTTCCTTATAATTTGCCAGCCTCCCTTTCCTCTGCTTTGGGATTCTACCCAATAGTCAGGACTGCAGCAATGGAAGGCGAAGAACATAGTACAGTTTTGTACCTACCATAAATGTAGATGTTCGAGAATTGCATTGCTGCAGTCCAATTTACCTCCCTCCTTCCCTCTGTGTTTAGGGGTGGTTGTGTAGGTGAGTTTACATGCTTATATTTTTGTATATATTGTTGTATATATTGTACATGTTTTTTGGTGCAGGTTGTTTTTGGGACTTGTCTTTTTGGGTCTTCTGACATCTGGGGCAAGAAAAGACTGAGGAAATGACGTCGGTCATGCGCATTAGTACCCTGACGTACTGACGTCAGTCTAAGGCGCCATGACCGACGTCAGCCTTATACTCTGGTATTCGGGCCGACTGGGACGCGGACTATACCCAATAGTCAGGACTGCAGCAATGGAATTCTCGAACATCTACATTTATGGTAGGTACAAAACTGTACTTTTTTAATTGTTTTTATTGTGGAGCTTTGCTCCCTTGGCCTCCACTGAAAAAGGACCTGCGTCTAGTCGGATTTTCCCGGTCAACAAATGTAAATAAATAAATAATAATCACCACCTCTGGGATCAACAGGCACTTTTAAAATAGATAATAAAAAATGTTTATATTTTGTACACTCTGTGGTATGTTTGTATAAAGCATTGTTTGAATCTTTGCTCTTAATACTATATATGTGTTCTATAATATGCTCCTTTAATGTACGAGTGGTCATCCCCACGTAATATGAATTACAGCCAGGTTCAGGCACCTAGGCAGCGAGACATTTCCCTGTCGTACATTTGATTGGGGATACATGACTGAAGTAGCATTCAGCTGCAGAGAAATATGGCTGTTGCAAATACCCAGTGAGCAGACAGATGCACTCACTGCCATGTCCACAGCTTTAATTAATAAGTGCATGGGGGTGGAAGAGGTAATGAGTGTTGTGTTCAGTGTACAGCACATGCTTATGTAACTACAACATGTAGAAGTGTGCTACAGCATGGAGGAAATCCTGCATGCTACTATAGTCACATGTATGCTCTAGTATGCATTTTAGGTAATGTTTCCTAGATACGGTGAATAAGGCAGTGGTCCACACATACCAGTTATAAAGGCACTACCATTGTGACCTGCAGTTTTATTGCCGCTGACATGCCCATTGTCCAGCCTGCTGATGATGCCTGCCATACTGCCAGCTGTCTCATATTGCCTTGGGGGCTGTTGACATTATTTCCCCCCTGTGCATTTGGTTATTGAAGTTGTAAGCATGGAACAGCATTATTTTCTTTGCTGATAGGGAATTAGCCACATCCACATTTCTCTGCAGCTGAATGTCACTTCAGCCATGTGTCCCCAACCAAATGTATCACAGGGAAATGTCTCGCTGCCCAGGTGGCTGAACCCATTACAACCACTGCATAACCCTATGTACACTACTCCCCTAATTCACAAGAAAAATGGCCAGGTACTTGTATAGTATGTTCCAAGTGTGGTAGGGAAATGTACGGTCCTTCTGAAATAAACCTACAAAAATTACAATGACCACATTTAAACATCCCCATTTTAACATTCCCAATGCACTTGCCTTATCACTACTTCTTTCAAGAACATTTTTAAGACGGTTTGTATTTCTATACACAAAACTGGGTCTTGGGCCTAAGATGTTATGCAAGTCACTGTTGTCCTCCACAATCTTCCAATTTTTCTGAACAATTTCTCTTATACCTTTACAATCCACTGTTGTATCCAAATTACAGGCAGTGCTGTTAGTAGATCTGTTAGTTCCATTAACTTGTTTACTCACAAAAGGATATTTAAGTATAGCTGGATAAAACCTGTCCCTTTTATCCAAAATGTCAAGTCGCAGGCCACTGAGATAATCCAAATCATTAATCCAAATCATAACCCCTATCTAAAAACATAGAGGTAATTCTAAAAAACTCTTCTTGCAAGTCTGACTGGGAAGTAGTCATCTGGCAAGCCCGGATGTACTGTCCCTTAGGGGATGTTCTTTTTGATAAAGAAAGGATGATAACTTGTAAAATGTAAGTAACCATTCGTGAAGGTTTCCTTTCTATAGATCTTACTATCAAAACATCCAGAAATTGTATTCCAACCAAGACTGGCATCTAAGACTGACTAACATTGTCATGGCTTGGTCTGTTCTCTCTAATTTGAGATCCTTATATAATATACATTTCTATGCCAGGTTTGTAGATGACCTGATTTTTGTTCTAGAGGGCAATAATGGTGTTTGTGATCAATTTCTTCATGACCTTAAGTCAAGGTCTGGTTTTTTGCAATTTGTCAAGAGCGGTTGTGGACATCAGATTAATTTTCTAGATGTCAGTCTTGGTTGGAATACAGTTTCTGGATGTTTTGATAGTAAGATCTATAGAAAGGAAACCTTCACGAATGGTTACTTACATTTTACAAGTTATCCTTTCTTTATCAAAAAGAATATCCCTAAGGGACAGTACATCCGGGCTTGCCGGATGACTACTTCCCCGTCAGACTTTGAGTAAACAAGTTAGTGGAACTAACAGATCTACTAACAGTACTGTCTGTAATTTGGATATGGCAGTGGATTGTAAAGGTAAAAGATAAATTGTTCAGAAAAAATTGGAAGATTATGGAGGGCAACAGTGACTTACATAACATGTTAGGCCCTAGACCCAATTTTGTGCATAGAAACACAAACCGTCTTAAAAATGTTCGTGAAAGAAGTAGTGGTAAGGCAAACAAGTGCATTGGGAATGTTAAAATGGGGATGTTTAAATGTGGTCATTGTAATTTTTGTAGGTTTATTTCAGAAGGACCGTACATTTCCCTATCACATTTGGAACATACTATACAAGTATCTGGTCATTTTTCTTGTGGAAGTATGGGAGTAGTGTACATAGGGTTATGCAGTGGCTGTAATTCATATTACGTGGGGATGACCACTCGTACCTTAAAGGAGCGCATTAGAGAACACGTATATAGTATTAAGAGCAAAGATTCAAACAATGCTTTATACAAACATACTACAGAGTGTACAAAATATAAAATATTTTTATTCTCTGTTTTTGAAGAAGTGCCTGTTGATCCCAGAGGTGGTGATTATAAGAATATTGTGGAACAAAAGGAAACTGCTTGGCAGATTAGATTTGGAGCTGATGAAAAGCCCAGTCTAAGTGATGCAATTAACATCAAATGTTTTCTTAAATATAGGAAACTTACTATAAGGAAGTTTTAATTCATTTTCTGCGTTTCCCTGACCGTTCTACTTTGTAGTGCAGGCTGCTTTAAAATTTAAGTGTGGTTTTAATTTATTAATTGCTTTGGATTTTTTATTGGCTCATACAGTTTTGAACTAAGTATATTACTGTGGTTGCTTTGATTTGGTTTTTGTTTGTTCTGAAGAAGTCCTGCTGAGACGAAAACATGGAATAAAGTTTTTATACACTAAGCTATTTGCTTTCCAGTCTTTATTGACCATCAGTACCACTGTCTGGTGTTTCTTGGTGTGTATTTGGACCTTGGTTACACGCTTTATCAGTTTGGGTTTTTTTGCTACGTGTTTTCTGATGGCCGAGATGGTCCACATTTGGATTTTACTATACATCCTACACTTTCGGTTGGTGAAAATGGTATTTTTCATTTGTTATTAACCTCTCTGAACAAGATTCAAAAGATTTTAAAGACTTTGGTTGCTAAAGAGAATGTTGTTGCTGAACCAATTTCCAGTTCTGATGATGAGCGTTTAACAATGATTGACCTACATACCTCTAG
The DNA here is from genome assembly GCF_019279795.1 of Protopterus annectens. NCBI lineage: Eukaryota > Metazoa > Chordata > Ceratodontiformes > Protopteridae > Protopterus > Protopterus annectens. Next base: position 398,466,696 of record NC_056729.1, on the reverse strand, counting down.
TGGCTGTGGAGAAAATAGTATGCCTTCAAATGTTAACATTAAACCTGCTCAGTATAATGATATTTAATCTGTCCTGGACAACAGGTCTGACTTTTTTTTTAAAGGCTGATTATAAAATCACTAAGGCCAGGGCAGATGAATTTAATAATAAATGTGACAGTTTATATAGATTGTTAAAGAAATACCGGTCTTTGGACTTAGATATACGGTATGTTCACAGATGTATAGAGTTGGAAATTGTTCCAAAGGGCTTAAGGTTTTTCAAATGCCCAAATGGTATTACTGTCATTGACCCGTTTTTTTAAGGAACTTGACACCTTTTTTAATACAGTTGCTTAAAATTCTCAAACAATAATCACAAGAAGATGTCATTATTGAAACAGGACATCACCAAGATAGATGAAGAACTTTGTATGCTAATGAGAAACTTCCACTCTGATGGTGTGTTATCAAATTCTTAAAGAAGTTGAAACACATGAAGTAGAAATTATTGAGCGTAAACATAAACTTTTGAGGAATGTGAATGCCTATGAGGAAGGTATTGCCTATACCAACCTTGTTCCAGAGACATAAAACAACCAAAATAAAAAAGATAAGTTGGGTTTTACTAAAGAAAACATCCCTGGTTTTCCCAAGAAAGGTGGATGGGTCCATAACAACAGTTCTAATAGACCACACTGAGCTACTAGCCAGGTCAACCAATTACAGCCCTCTAACTTGGCCACAAGTTTTTTTTAGGGCGGAGAAATCAAACTTTCATTCAGAGAATGAAAATGAGGCAGACACTGGAGAAACTTCAGTTACCAACGAAGCAACAAGCAATACAGTCTCTTCCAATGCAATTGTAGCTGGTGCACATTGAAAAACGTAGGCTTTTTTGCCGAAACGAGAGAACAGAACTGTTCGGACTCGGAACATGAAGGTGTGAGGTTTAATTACCTCCGAGTCATCAAACAACGAACAGTAAGCCCTTTTGATAATAAATTCAGCATTATTAACTTATCTGGTGTTTGTTTTGATGAGCACCAGTTAAATGTATTAAGTTATGGCTTCAACTTCGTTCCTACTAAAAAGGCGGACTTTTCCAGAACTATAATTGATTTCAAACAGTTTGTTCCCAAACTTAATTTAAATTATTTGCTACATCACATTGAAATGTGTAACTCTAGGTTATGTAAACTATCTTGTTATGCTCTGGCTTTGAATCAAACCCTTAAAGTGTTTGAGGTAGTTTTTATTCAGGAAATGGATTGTTTTTTGAGTAGTAAAACGTCTGGTAGTAGATGGTATGACAATTTTACTCAACCTGAACATAAAGCCTTAATGTGAAGTTGTTCAATCTTGCCGTTCATTCTTTACTGATTGGTTCGGAGCCGATACATCGGCTCCGGTACGGCTGTTTGCAAAGCTCGAGACCAAGCCCCTTATCCCATGATGCACTGGGAATTACCTCAGATCTAGTTTGCCGCAGCATGGATCAGAGATTTCAGTTTTGCTCGAGCCAGTATTTCTTCAAAAAGCATGGTTTTTGCAAGTTATTTAAAATTTTTTCTATTGTTCATTTGGAATAGTTGTTAGAGTAGTCTTCCATAGCTTCTTAAAAGCTCCCCTTTTCCCATGTGTGTTATTTAGTATAGTTTTAGTATAGTGTTAGTGGCCTCGTGTTTTGGCCTAGTTAATTCTCTTCATATATATATATATATATATATATATATATATATATATACATACATACATTTAGCTTAGCGTTGGCCTTTGTTTTTGGGCCATTGTTTATAGTGTGTGTGTTATCTTACAGTTAGCATAGTTGTAATTTTGGCCATCTTCTAGGCTTTGTGTGGTGTTTTACAGCCTAGGTGTGGCTCTTACTATTTATATATTTAGTGTCCATTTTTCTTAGGCTTGTGTGCTTGGTTTTTGTGTTAAGTCTAAGGCATTATGATTGTTGGATATGTCTGAGGACAAGGATAAGCACCCAAAGTCTGGATTTAAAAAGTGTTCAGACTGCGGGCAAAAGATGTCGGTAACTGATGGCCATGTAACGTGTGTCTACTGCCTAGGGGCTGTCCATTTGCAGGAGTCTTGCAGTATTTGCCACTCTTTTTCCTCTAGGGTTTTATTGGAGAAGAGAAGAAAGTTAGTTGACAGAGGCTTACTGAAGCATCTGTTTCATGAAGCATTGAGTGACCAGGATGGGGCCAGCAAGTCCTCCCAAGTCCTGTAAGTCCTCAAGGGACTCTAAGGAATCCAAACTGTCCAAGAAGTCGGAAGATCCTGTGACAATGGCACCACAGACCTCTGAGCAGACTATCTTTTCATTTCAGAGCCGGCCCACAGCTCTGGAGCTGGTATCTGTTAAGACCTACATCTCAACTTCTCCAGTCGGCACCATTGGTGCACTCTTCTAGGTCTTCTGTCAGCCTGTTGGATTTGGATATGGACCGATAGGTGGAGAAGCTCTTACGGGCATCAGGCCTTGCTAAATTGTTGTCGGCTCCGACCCTAGTGATGGAACCGAAGACCACTACCCCTGACTTGACTGCTCCTCCTCCGAGCCATACCGGACCTTCGGAGCCAGAGGGGGGCCGACCTGTTGATCGTGGAGCATTTGGAGCCGAGACCTGCTCCAGTGTCCTCTGTTCCATCTACTCTGACATCCTCAGCACTGACCAGGGGACTCTAGGAGCAGACACTCTCCTGTCGGGCCTGGAGAGGATAGTCGCACCGACTTGTCGGTGCCAACTCTTCCTCTCAGGGCTTCGGCTCGGATGAGCTCGGCTCTTACCTCTGGCTCGGAGCCAACGGCCTTGGTGCGAAATTGGTTGCCGGTTCCTTTGGGTTCGTCGACACCTTCTCATCGGAGCCGCAATGCCTTGAGGAGAGCCTTGTCCCTAAGGCATCCTTGACACCAGGTCTGGCTTCCTCATTCCCCAAAGTGCCTGTGTCCACTTCTGCTTCCATCGTCCAGACTAGGCGTAGAAGCCCTGAGCCACAGGTAGCCCCACAGGGCATCCCCTGCTCTTCTGAGACCTCCCCAGAGGCTCCCACCGAGGAGGTCCCCAGGAAGAGATTGTACAAGAGGAGACACTTGGACTGACCACAGGAGTCTTTTAACATCTGACACTGACTTGGATGAGTCAGAAGGGTCCCCACAGGCCCCCTCTAAGGATATCACCTTTGCGGAGATACTTAAGATCCTTGGGCAGAGGGGTGATTGGCAGTCCAAAAACCCTACTGAGGGCGAGTCAGTTCAGGCTTTTGGTTCTCAACCTTTCACCTCTTGGGTGTCTCTGCCGTTCGATGAGCTCATGCAGCTGGTCTCTCGGAGGGCGTGGGAGTCACCGGATTCCATGGAGCCTGTTCCTTGGAGGCCTAATAAGTTTATTTCTGCTCCAATAGATAAATTCTTTTTGTCCAAAAGAGTCCCTGTTGATGCCATGGTGGTGGCGGCGGCCACCAAAAAGGAAATGTCTGAGAATTCCTCGTCTATCCATCCTCCTAATAGAGAGTCCAGGATCATGGATAGATATGGGAAATGCTTGTTTAGTTCATCGACTTTTACACTCAGTTCCCTGAACTATTTGACCCATTTCACCAGATTGCAAAGAGATCTCCTTAAGGAGTTGGAAGATGCTGTTCAGGGTACTGTAGCTGCAGGGGCTTCCAATAAAGTTGCCGCCCCAGCTTGCTACCCTAAATTCTATTGTCAACTGTCCATGCATCTCATATATGCAGCTGATGGGACAAGTAGGGCAGCAAGTACAGGAATTGCTTTTAGAAGACATTCCTGGATGTGCTTGTGTTCCTTCGTGGAGCCCTTTAAGTCTTCATTCGTGAACACCCCTTTTGATGGCTCATCCTTTTTTGGGCCTAAAGTGAAGGAAACTTTGACCAGGTGTGAACAGGAGGGAAAGACTCTGCTGTCAGAGTCCATTTTTCCATCCCTACTCGACCTTACCCCAAAGAGGAGGAAAGATGTGGTACCAGAAAGCACAAGGAGCCTTTCAGGACACACGTGGTGGACCCCCTTCTAGGGGCAGAGGAGGGGGTAATAATGGAAGGCTCCGCCCTTGTGGCAGAGGGGGTCCACAACACCAGGGTGAGAGAGATCACTTCTCTGGTCAGCCCTGTCAGTGCTCCTGAATGGGGGCCCGACTGTCCTGCTCCGGAGGTAGTTGGGGGTCACTTACCTTTGTACCCAGATGCCTGGCAAGATATAACAAAAGATAGCTGGGTACAAAGTATTATTTTTAGAGGGTTTTTCAAAATGTTCTTCACTCCTCCTCCCGCCCACAAGGAGAATCCCAAACGTTCCACCCAGTTATAGGGAACAAGCAACTATAGAGGTCCACAAGTTGATAGAAAAAAAAGAGTCATCCAGCCAGTCCCAGCAGACCAAACAGGATTCGAAACTTACTCAAGATTCGTTTTTGGTTCCAAAGAAAACAGGGGACTGAAGACCCATTTTGGACCTCAGCAGACTCAACCAATTTGTGAAGAAAGAGAAGTTCCGGATGGTCACGCTACAGTCTATACTTCCCTTTTTAGGGAAAGACAATTGGATGTGCTTGATAGATCTCAAGGATGCGTACTACCACATAAAAATGGCCAGGCCATCCAGAGATCACCCGTGTTTCCAGCTGGGCGCCAGTCATTATCAATTTCGAGCCCTGCCCTTTGGTCTGACTACAGCCCCCAGAGTGTTCAACAAATGCATCACAATGGTCACGGCTCACCTGAGGCATCTAGGATTCCAGGTGTTTCCGTATCTAGACGATTGGCTCCTTACCTCCACCACCAGACATCAATTGATTCAGGCAAGAGAATAGACTGTGACAATCTGCAATCACTTGGGCATTACAGTCAACTCAGAAAAGTCTGCTTTGTTGCCATTGCAGCATATCGTTTTTATAGGGGCAGAGTTAGACACTTCAATCACCACTCTACGACTACCAATCGAGAGAGTCTTTCTTCTTCGCCAGCATGTCATCTCATTGGTATCGAAAGACAGAGCACCAGCCGCAGAAGTTCTAAAAGTATTGGGTTTGATGGCTGCAGCGATCTTGGCCATACCATTAGCAAGGATGCATATGCGGATTCTTCAATGGCTGCTGTTCACTCAATGGTCTTATCAGAAACTTCCAGTGAATCACACGATTTTAATTACGAACTCTTGTGAGAGAGATCTCCAGTGGTGGTTGACGTCTCTTCGTGTAACCATAGGATGCCCTTTTTTTACTACCCCCCCCCCCAATAGCCACTGTGACCACAGATGCTTCCCTGATGGGGTGGGGTGGCATTTTCAGGGAAAGACTGCGCAAGGCACATGGATGGATCAAGAGTCACATCTGCATATTAATGTTTTGGAGATGAGAGCAGTACTTCTGGCGTTGCAGTACTCAGGACTCTCTTCCTTTAGAAACAAATGCAATTCAGACAGACATATGTCAGTAGTCTGATACTTGAACAAGGAAGACGGAACAGAGTCTTACCCCCTTTGCCGAGAAGCTCTCAGAGTTTGGCAGTGGGCTGTCTCCTCCCAGAGCTTTCTGTTGGCAACGCACATCCCGGGGAAATCCAGCATGATAGCAGGCAAACTGAGCAGGACAATCTTGTTGCCGCATGATTGGTCCCTCAAGAAAGAGATTGTGGACAGAATTTTCCGCAAATGGGGCCAGCCTTGCTGCGATCTTTTTGCCAGTCACATCAGAACGAAATGCAGAAGCCACTTTGATCCGATTTCCCCGTCCGGGAGAAGCCCCAAGAGGCGCACTCGTACACGATTGGCCCCTGGGCCTCCGCTATGCATTTCCACCTATCCCGTTGATACCCAGATTTCTACAGAAAGCAAATTCTCGGGGAAGGACCATCATTCTTATAGCCCCTCATTGACCTCGGCAGATTTTTTCCCATTTCTTCATCATCTCTTGGAGGATCCATGGATTCTGGACCCAGTTCCCGACCTCCTGACACACTTGTCGGGGGACCTCCGTCCTTCCTTGCAGTCACTGAAGCTTGGCTGCTCCAGTTCCCCTCATACCAGGCTTCATAACTTTTCCAATGAGACAAAACAGATTCTTTTGCCTTCCCATAAGCCGTCCACCAGAAGATTATATCTTAGTAAGTGGAAGAGATTTTCCATATGGGCTTCTAAGCAGAACATTGATCCCTATCAAGCCCCCTTGATGTGCATATTAGAATTCTTGACTATGGTTTATAATAAAGGAGCAGCAGCCACAACAGTTCCGGTCCAGTTGGCTGCTATATCTAACTTTCATCTCGGAGCTGACGGGCTAAACATAATGTCCCACAAGTTGTCCAAGGCCTTTCTCAAAAGGGCCTTTCACGTGAGGCCTCCAGTGAAAACTCCTTATTCTCCTTGGAATCTAAACTTTATGCTGTCTCGTATAATTCTTCTCCCGTTTGAACCAGTAGCATCTTGTGATCTCAAATTCTTATCGAAAACCATATTTCTGGTGGCTATTACTTCTGCCCACAGAGTGTCAGAACTTCAAGATTTATCTATCAGCCCTTCTTATTTGATTTTTCATGCTGATAAGAGTATCTCTTAAGACAAACCTCTCCTTTTTGCCCAAATGTTGTTCAGAATCTAATATCAACCAACTCATTGAGTTACCAGTCTTCTTCCTTAAGCATTCCAATAAATTGGAGTATATGCTGCACAAACTTGACATTTACAGACAACTCAGATTTTATTTGGACAGAATAAAAGATATTAGGAAATCAGACCAGCTCTGTGTCATTCTCTGAAGCCAGAAAAGGTAGACCAGTGGCTAAAACAACGCTTTCTAAATGTCTATCTGATTGTATCACCTTGGTTTATTCAGCTGCTAATATGCCCATACTAGCTCACTCAACCAGAGCAGTTTCTACATCTTTTGCATTCCAAGCCAAATTGCCCCTTGATAACATTTGTGCTGCAACCACTTGGTCTAAACCTCATACGTTTGTCAGTCTTTACAAAGTTGATGAGGCCTCCAGGGACAGGGCTTCTTTTGAGTCTGCGGTCCTGAGGAATGTACTCCCGTGAGCCACCCGAGTATGAGGGTGCTAGGGATGCTACCCATCAGTAAAGAATGAACGGCGAGATTAAACAACTTCACATTAAGAAGTTATGTACTCACCATAACGTTCCATATGAGTTGTTCATCTTGCCTTCATTCTTACGTCCCTCCCTCCTTCCCCCTCCTTGCTGATAGTTGACCAAGAGGTTGGTTTCATCCTGGTTGCTCAATTCTTTTTCCTCTCCATGAGAGGATAGTTCAGTTATATGGCTATAGTACACGCAGCAAACAAGATCCAGGGTAATTCCCAGTGCATTATGGGATAAGGGGCTTGGTCTCGAGCTACTGGTAAACTTAGAGCTTTGCAAACGGCCGTACCAGAGCCGATGGATCAGCTCTGAACCCATCAATAAAGAATGAAGGCGAGATGAACAGCTCACATGGAATGTTATGGTGAGTGCATAACTTCTTATTAAAGTTGGTTGATAGAAATGACCTAAGATATGACCTAAGATACATGAAAAGTGACAAGGGGGGCAACATTGTGATAATGACAGTGGAACAATACAATGTTGCCATGCTTGAGTTACTTAGTAATCCTGAAGAATATATGGAAGTAAATGTTTTTCACCACAGTTTTCATTATATCAGAGCATTTCTTTATGAAGCACTTATGAATCAAAGTTTAGATCTTAACACACACAATTTTTGTTTGGTGGAAAAACCTAGGGTTGGGACACTTTTTGGCATCCCCAAAACTCATTTTTGGCATCCCCAAAACTCATAAGTCTTTAGACCATCCTCCCTTTAGGCCAATAGTTTCGGCACCACATTCAGTTACAGAGGGTTTGGCTTTGCTTATAGATTCTTTTTTAAATCCTGTTGTGCATGGACTAGGGTCCTATTTGAAGGACTCTTGGGGCTTCCTGGACAAGTCCTATTTGAAGGACTCTTGGGGCTTCCTGGACAAATTCAGGGAGTTTGTTTCTACTTTTTCCTACACATGTGAGAGACATTATTTTTGCAATGGACGTGGTTTCATTGTTTACTTGTATTCCACACCAAACAGGTGTGGAAGCAGTTAGGGAATTTCTTTCTTCATATTCCAACCTTGGGGTTGAACAAACTAGTTTAGTCTGTAGTTTTTTTTGGAAACAGTGTTGGAGCACAATTTTTTTTTTTTACCTTTAATGGACATTTTTTCAGACAATGTAAGGGGGTAGCTATGGGGTCTTCTGCTGCCCACTCCTATGCAAACATTGTCATGGCATGGTGGGAGGTTACTGTTCTCTCTAATTTGAGATCATTATATAATATACATTTCTATGCCAGGTTTGTAGATGACCTGATTTTTGTTCTACAGGGTAATAATGGTGTTTGTGAACAATTTCTTCATGACCTTAATTCAAGGTCTGTTTTTTTTGCAATTTGTCAAGAGCGGTTGTGGACATCAGATTAATTTTTTAGATGCCAGTCTTGGTTGGAATACAGTTTCTGGATGTTTTGATAGTAAGATCTATAGAAAGGAAACCTTCACGAATGGTTACTTGCATTTGAAAAGTAACCATCCTTTCTTTATCAAAAAAGAATATCCCTAAGGGACAGTACATCCGGGCTTGCCGGATGACTACTTCTCAGTCAGACTTGCAAGAAGAGTTTTTTAGAATTACCTCTATGTTTTTAGATAGGGGTTATGATTTGGATTAATGATTTGGATTATCTCAGTGGCCTGCGACTTGACATTTTGGATAAAAGGGACAGGTTTTATCCAGCTATACTTAAATATCCCTTTGTGAGTAAACAAGTTAATGGAACTAACAGATCTACTAACAGTACTGTCTGTAATTTGGATATGACATTGAATTGTAAAGGTATAAGAGAAATTGTTTAGAAAAATTGGAAGATTGTGGAGGGCAGCAATGACTTACATAACATCTTAGGCCCTAGACTCAATTTTGTGTGTAGAAATGCAAACTGTCTTAAAAATGTTCTTGAAAGAAGTAGTGGTAAGGCAAACAAGTGTATTGAGAATGTTAAAATGGGGATGTTTAAATGTAGTCATTGTAATTTTTTTAGGTTTATTTCAGAAGGACCGTACATTTCCCTACCACATTTGGACCATACTGTACAAGTATCTGGTCATTTTTCTTGTGGAAGTAGGGGAGTAGTGCACATAGGGTTACGAAGTGGCTGTAATTCATATTACGTGGGGATGACCACACGTACCTTAAAGGAACGTATTAGAGAACATGTATAAAGTATTAAGAGCAAAGATTCAAACAATGCATTATACAAACATACTACAGAGTGTACAAAATATAAAAAAAAATGTATTCTCTATTTTAGAAGACATGCCTTTTGATCCCAGAGGTGGTAATTATAAGACTATTGTGGAAGAAAAGGAAACTGCTTGGCAGATTAGATTAGGGACTGATAAAAAGCCCGGTCTAAATGATCAAATGTTTTCTTAAATATAGGAAACTTACTATAAGGAAGTTTTAGTTCATTTTCTGTGGTTCCCTGACTGTTCTACTTTGCAGTGCAGGCTGCTTTAAAATTTAAGTGTGGTTTTAATTGATTAATTGCTTTGTATTTTTTATTGGCTCATATAGTTTTGAACTAGGTATATTAGTGTGGTTGCTTTGATTTGCTTTTTATTGTTTGTTCTGAAGAAGTCCTACTGAGATGAAAGCATGGAATAAAGTTTTTATACGCTAAGCTATTTGCTTTCCAGTCTTTATTGACCATAAGTACCACTGTCTGGTGTTTCTTGTATCCCATTTTATCCCTTATGCCTTTCAAAATTATTTTATAATTCTGGAGATTATAATCCCTGTTTGTCTGCTCTTCGAAAACAGGTACATTGAAATGCAAACCAAGTAAACGATTCAAAGGAGTCATTCATGTGTGTCCTCAATACATACAGTGTAAGAAATCACTTGCTGACTTGTGATGTGCAAAAGAAGTGATTGAGTGAGGCTGTTGTGCACTGTGTTTGGTGATTTTTCTTTGTTTCCCCAGTGCTGTGTAGCCACAGAATTGGAATATGTAAGTTTAGATGGTACAGAGAGGCTTGTCTGCCTGCCAAAAAAAGTGTTGCTTTGAGCTGTCAGATTACAGTGTGTGTAATATGTAGCTTTCAAGACTGAAGGAACAAGTACTTGCACTCCTGGGAATTGGGTTACAGTATCTTCCAAGTGCTTTTAAGATTTTCTTCTGCTTTTAGGATTTTTCATTGGCAAAGACAACTTTATGGACACTTCTTTTAAAAATTTATGGCTGGTACTGAGACCCTTTTCAGCCAAGACCCAGATCATAGTTGTTACAGGCAAGAGGTACCTGAGGTTGAATGTCCCTATTAAATTAACTTTCTAGTAAGCTATGTTGAGTTTTTGGTCAATGCTTACAGATTGCAAGTAGAAGTTTCTAATGGTATCTTAATGTCTTTTCAGATATTTGCACCGGTTTGACAGTGAACTAGAACAAATTGCATTGCTTAATAGTATCAAGGGCAGGCAAGGACGACAACACAATTCCCGAGAAAACGTTATTAAACAGACCATAGAACGAGAGACTCTACTCTATCAAGGATATGGTTTAGGTATTAACTTAATTTGTCTTGCAGTATTTTAATATTTTATGATGCTGTGCTGATACTTGGTAACCTTGATCCTGAGTGGGTTAAAATTAGCTGGATGTGGGTATGTTCATAAGGACTTACTGTAAACTTAGTCTGTTTATGCTACAGTCTGTGAGAATCATGGTTTCATGATGTGCAGTTGAATGATTTCGATATCTGCAGCCAAGCCTCTGCACAGAAGTCAGTAGTGTGGAGATTGACTTTACTTATTGTTTACTTGAGTAGAATGTTTGTTTGTTCTTTTGATAAGCTTGTATTGAGTTTGGTGGCTTTTAACAGGCAAAAGCGTATCTGAAAAAATGCACTGTATTGTGCTTTTTATGGGGGGGGGATGGGGGTAATCAGACTGCAGAACGTTTTTCACTGCTCTTACATACCTGAAATATAATCACATCCATCTTCTTTAACCAGTAAGAGTATGACTGACAAGATTTGCGCAGTCCAGCCTGAGAATCTGCTCCAGGTCTTGAGTGCCTTTTTGTGGAAACATTTCTTCAGTTAGTGTTTAATCAGTTTCCCCTGATCACTTACATTTCTTCTGCTGATATTTTCATTATTCAGTTCAGACCCATCCTTTTTCTTAAGTTTTATACAAGTTTATTTTTCCTTTTTTTGTCCCCAGAATTTCTGCTGCAGCTCTTCATTTTACTCAGCTGTGCTGTGTCAGTGCCCCTGTACTGGCTATCATCACTTTATAGATCGATTTGGGGAAAAAAAGGTTCTGAAGTTTTTTCCCTTCTGCTTCTTGATGGTCTTGATTTTCTAACACCCCCAATGTCAGTATAGCAGTTATTGTACCTTTATTTCCATTTAAGCTTGTTCATATCTGCTTACTAGTCTCTTGATCCATGAGGATCTTTAGGTTTTCTGTACATTCACATGAAGTTTTCAGTCAATATATTTCAAGTACAATTAACCCAAAGATGAGCAGAGCGTTTATGTTGCCGTGATCCATGGGGACAAGGGAACTGAACCAGGGGTGAATTTGAGATTTCCTATCCATTCGTCCAGAATATGTTTGCATAGTTTAAGGGAAGAATTTTGCTGTATGTAGAGATGAAGGTGCTTCCGAAGAAGTGGTATTCTCTGTGATGCATATCTTTCCCTTCAAATCTGTTTATGTTGCAGAATAGATTGAGATATCTTGAGCAGATGTGTATTCCACCATTGGATTTGCAAATTTGCAGCAAGTCTGACAGCATAAGGTCTGTTGAGGGTCTGTACATGAGACGGAGATGGCCCTCAGTAGCATGTATTAATGCCAAACAGAGGGACATTTAGGGACTTGATTTTAATAGTAGGAAAGCACTTTGGGCATTAAAGTTTCATCATACCTTTGGACAGGTACATACATAAGTGGGCATTATACTCTTGTGATTGAACTGGTGTGTTTAGAAGACTGTGGAATGATCAAATCCCTGGGCCTGGACTCCATACCGTTAGTAATAAGTTGTGCATTAAAAAGGACTTGTAACAGTGGATATGTGGTGATTGAAGGACAGTTCTGTGTCTTTGTAGGTAACCAGGTGTCCTTGGCACAAACAGAGTGGGCTTGATTCAAGCTCAAGCTTGAAAGTATGCTGAGGTTCATAGTCTGGCAAGATAAAGCACCAGGCATGAGCAGAGCTGACTTTTCTTTTTTTAACTCAAGCCTATCAATTAAGATTGGATCTGCAAGCTGAGAGAGCTCACTGTTTGGCATGATCTCTGTGTTCTAACAGTGTACTTGGGTGAAATTTCAATTCAGGTGTTGCCACTGAGCTGGCTTTTTTTTGTATCTAAAGTTCAAGATCAGACCTGCAGGCTATGACCTCTCTGTATTAAGTTCAGTCCATGTTTCCAGAACTGTAATTGGCTAATGAGTCAGTGGGAGTGGTACATACTGATAGCAAAAGGGCAATTTAAACTGAATGCTCCCTTCTTGAGATTCCTGAATCTTTGGAGAATTTTTGGTCAAAGACTGTGAGTAGCTGGAGTTGTATAATTTCCCCAGAAGATTTTGGATTTATGCTTTTGTGGGTTCTGCATGCCAGTAAGAGACGCCTACACAGTCTTCAGGAGTGTGGAACAGTCAGAGGATCCCCTGCTGCATTGTAGATAGTTCAAATGGATTTATATACTTTTCATTTGTTGGCATAGCCTGTAGAGTAGCTGTATCATGTATAGATTTATATATTTTTTTCTTGTGCATTCTGGATTTCAAGTTAAGTAGTATATTGGAAGAGTAGACTGCAGTTTCTATGGTAGAGATGGAGAACTAAACAAGCTACAAATTTTGTTTTCCCCTAAACAGGAGACCAACCTCGGTACAGCATTTGGGATGTAAATAGAGTTATAGATGATAGGGAGATAAAGGTCCAGAATTAAGAACAATTTTTAAATGTTACTCTAATTCACTTAAAATGCTAATGGAACATGTTTTGCATCAGCAGACATTTTCTGAACATTAAGCAAGCAATTGTCTGGCATTAGTAACTGTAGTCCTCCATAGTTTGACTGCGTTCTGTACATCATTAACAGTAGATGAACTGAAAGCATTATCAGCAGAAACAAAATGTACATTATAAATGTGTACAACAGAGAACGTGGGTATTTTGTTGTATGGGCATTCTATTCATGAAATGGCCCAGTGTATATAAAACATGTCACTGATATGAATAGTTTGAAGGGATGGAATGACTACACTTGCTCAAGAACATTGTCTTAATATAAGACATTAAAAGTGTACAGAATGTAGCTATCATTTGAATGGTGAGCAAGTGAAGTATGAGAAGAAAGGGACACAAATCATTTGTGAATAATTATTGATGTAGTTTGCTGGAGTAGTAGACTTTTGTCAAAGCAATATGGCCATTATTTCTGCTGATTTTACAGTCAAAGATGATGCACTCTATAAAAATGGGTACATTGCATTGGGTCACTATGTTAAGACTTGAGTACACATTCAGAAGCATATAAGATGCTGATGTCAATTACTGCGGTCACTTTCTTTCATCTTTCTTACAATCAAACATCCAGTGATGTGCACAGAAATTGGCTCACTTATTGTGGTAGGAGTATTTAGGAATTCTGTACATGAAAACACTGACACAGTTATTGGCAAATAATGATGCTAGGTGGGGTCAGGTGTGTCTGTGTGTTTGTGTGTCTGGTATTGTTGCTGGTATGTTTTTATCTCCCCATGGAGACAAAAGAACTGCATAGAATGTGGCTGTTTTTTTTTTTTTTGGGGGGGGGGGGGGGCATGTGTGAAGGCAAAAGTAATTTTCAGAATTTCAAAGGATTATTGAGCAGATACTACCCCTCCAATAAATTCTATCAAAGAGCAGCATAGCTGTTACATTTGTGTGGACTTCACAGTCAAAGATGGTACACCCTGTCAGAAGGTGCACATTGCATGGGGATGCTTCATTTTTGTCCTCTTGTACTTGTATGTTATTAGAAGATGGCCTTCCATATCACTATTGTGGTATTCTTCACCTAAGGGATCTCCTGTCAAGAGTAGCCCGATGTACGGCCAGTGTACCAAAGCCTTCAGCTCTTCTAGCGCTGTACATCCCACATATGTTTCCTGTGCACAGCATCAAACATAAAGGTAATGTACGGATGGAGATACTTAGCAAATAATCTACCATTACCTAGTCCTATATATGAGCTCTCTCAGCTTGCAGATCCAATCTTAATTGATAGGCTTGAGTTAAAAAAAGAATGCCATTACCATCCATCGGTCTGAACACATTGGGAGTTTCTTCTCTTCCTTTTTGTTCTTATTTTGTATTATGTTCATGTCAAAATGTCAGTGTGGGAGGCAGACTCTCCGTAAAGACTTTCCTGACCAGTGTTTTGTTTTTTTTTTTTTTTTTTGCCTGGGTGCTTCCCACAATCAGACAGTATTCCATCTGCCAAGTATTTGTGCCTATGACCCTACATAGTTGTGTCTCCTTTTTGTCCATTTATCTTGAGAACCAACATTATAAGCTGTTGGCTCCGGGTGCAGTGGTAGAATCCTGCGGCCCTGAGGTTCAGCCATCTGCCAACAAGAAGGCCAAAACAATCGGGCCTGATCCGGCTGCGGTACAGCCTCCCCCAGACATCTGTCTAGAGGCTAATGAAAACCCTAAAGACTGTCTGGTGCTAGCTTCAGATTTGTCTACCACAACCCTGTCAGAGGTAGGTATGGATCCTAATTCTTGCACTCCCTTAAAAGACTTTTCAAAGTTTGCAGTTGACATTGAGGGCGATTCTCCACTGATATCTGAGAGGGATTCCTCAGTGAGGGAGGAAATTCCTACCACCATTAGAGTCATGTCAGGGTTCTGACACGCTGAAGGTTTTTTGAGCGGACTTCCCACTGAAAAAGAAACCGAAGACAAAACATATTTCCACTGTTATGGATCCCTGGCTTGAATGGCAGGATTTTCCTCAGAGTTTATTTCATGCTTTTATGGCCTTAAAGCCTCCTGAAGGGGTCTCTGTTTTTGCTTCCCCAATCTTCCATGCATTTTAAGAGGCCTAAGGAACTGGAATCCTCAGATGAGGATTTGGACTATGGGGAAGACTCTGTTGCCTGTTCTTCCCAAATTCCTCCCCCCTTGGACTACAGTCAAGAGGAAGATGATTCCTCAAGTCCAGACCCCCCAGTTGGAAGAGTTGTGCTTTGGGGATACTATTGGCCACATGATGGAATATTTTAAGTGGGATTGTTTCCAGGTCTCTGATATTCAGAGGTGATACTATGAGCTCCTACAGATGGAGTTTCTCAAACCATCTGCTGTTCCTGCTGTTTCAGTTGCCCTGTTGGATACCTTTTCTGCAGCTTCTGTAGCCCCTGACTCTTAACCTCTTGCACCATAGAAGCCAGATTAGTTTCTACAAGGTACCCTACATAGTTGTGTCTCCTTTTTGTCCATTTATCTTGAGAACCAACATTATAAGCTGTTGGCTCCGGGTGCAGTGGTAGAATCCTGTGGCCCTGAGGTTCAGCCATCTGCTAACAAGAAGGCCAAAACAATCGGGCCTGATCCGGCTGCTGTACAGCCTCCCCCAGACATCTGTCTAGAGGCTAATGAAAACCCTGAAGACTGTCTGGTGCTAGCTTCAGATTTGTCTACCACAACCCTGTCAGAGGTAGGTATGGATCCTAATTCTTGCACTCCCTCAAAAGACTTTTCAAAGTTTGCAGTTGACATTGAGGGCGATTCTCCACTGATATCTGAGAAGGATTCCTCAGTGAGGGAGGAAATTCCTACCACCATTAGAGTCATGTCAGGGTTCTGACACGCTGAAGGTTTTTTGAGCGGACTTCCCACTGAAAAAGAAACCGAAGACAAAACATATTTCCACTGTTGTGGATCCCTGGCTTGAATGGCAGGATTTTCCTCAGAGTTTATTTCATGCTTTTTTTCTTTGCAAGTTCTGTTCTGGTGACCTTTTTGTAGTATCAGTTTCTTGTGGCAAGCCCTCCAAGTTGTTGCCCTCTACCAAACTACTTCCTTCTGATAAGGAAGTTAGGGCCATGGAAAGGTTGGTTAAGAAGGTTTACAGTGCTGCCACCTTGTCCTTTAGGGCCATTAACTACCAGAGCTATATAACCAGGTATGTTTTGGTCTTTCTTTCCCATGTTTCTAAGGTGGTTTCTGATCCCCCTGAATTTTGAGAGGAAGGCTTCTGCCCTTTCCCTGTTAGGTTCCACTTCTGAAGTTGCTAGCCATTCAGTCAAATGCACTTGTGATGCAAATGATGCCTCTTCCAGGGCTGCTGCCTTTGGTGAAGTCATGAGGTATTATACTTGGCTGTGTCTTCAGGTTTGACTGATGACAAAAAGGCCAAACATTTAGATGTTCCTCTGGATAGCAAGAGTTTTTTTTTTTTTTTGGGACTGCTGTGGCTAACTTATTTAAGTCCCTCCAGGGTAAGGGGAAAGGCCTTGCACGAACTGAAACATAGTTTTGTTTCTCCTATTCCCGAGTTTTCGGAAGAACTGTCCTTCTAAGTCTGCCTTTGTTTGTAGGCAAATTCATCCCTACTTTAAGGCTAAGAACAGCTCTAGGTGTGTTCCTTCTGCTAAGTCTACTCAGAATCCTTTCTCCCAGAAACCACCTTTTCAGGACAAGCCTGTTTCTATTTGATGTTTGGCTTTCACCTCCCCTCAGCCAGGTCCCCTTGTTTCTACACCTCTCCCTGTGTCTTCCAAATTGGCATCGGATCACCTCAGATTCTTGGGGTTTGTCCAATATCTGCCAGAGGTATTTTATGGTTTGGAAGTCCCTTCCTCCCTTTTCAGGCATTCCTCAACCTCCTTGAGGACAACTTCTTCGTTTCCCTGAGGTTCTGCAATCTGTTTTGGATTAGGGCACCATTTAGCCCCTTCCTCCCTCCCAGCTGGGGAAGGGGTTTACTCCAGAATGATTTTGGTTCCCTGTAAGGAGGGCACATGGCCAATTCTGGATCTTTGCCTGCTCAAGACCTTTATCAAGATCTCTTCTTTTTCACTTGTTATCCGTTCAGACGTTTTTTTTTTTTTCTCTCTTGCTTCCTCAGACCTTTCTGGTGTCTTTAGAACTCAAAGATGTGTATCTTCACATCCCCATTCATCCTGTCTTCAGGAAATGTTTACATTTCTATGTCTGTTCCTTACATTTTCATTTCTCTGCTTTGCCCATTGGCTTTCTACTGCCCCAGGGCATTCACCAAAGGCCTCACTCCTGTTATTGTTTTTTGCAGCTTTGAGTTTTACAAATTTTTCCCTATCTAGCCAATCTGCTTCTTCAAGCTCCTTTGCCCAGCAGTCTGGTACAGGATCTCAGGTTTACCACTTGTCTTTTACACAGTCTGGAGTTCACCATAAACCTCCAGAAATCTGTTCTGACATCTTCCTAGAATCATATTCTCCTCAGGTGCAAGCTTCAAACAGTTCGCATGCTAGTTAAGGAATTACTAAGGGTCCTGGAATTTATGGCTTCCACCATTCCCATGCTCCGTCTTGCCAGGCTACACATGAGCAAACTTTAGTAGTACCTCAAGTCAGTGTGGCTTCAGCATTCCCACCCCTCTGGAATTCCCTGTTCTTTTTCTTTGTCTCAGGCTCAAGCTTCAATTGTGGATTCAGCAATTTTCTGTCAATCCAGGGCTTCCTCTTCAAGCTCCAGTTCCCTCTCAGAAGCTTTGAACAAGTGCCTCTTGTGGCCCTCTAAAGGTCTAGGGTCTCTGGCCTCCACACCAGAGGTTAAATCCTATCATTGTAAAGAGATGAGGGCTATTTTCCTGGATCTGCAAGCTTTTCATTCCCTGTTTCATCCCAGGCCCCTCAAGATTTAAATAAACAATACCACACTGATAAACAAAATAAATCCAAAAGGCTACTAGCGGAATCACAAAGACGCTGGAAACGTGAATGAATTCCACACTTTTAATGAAGGTTTAGCACTTTCATCTAGTACAACTAGACTTCATCAGAACTGCAATTAAGTAAAATAACACCATTTAAATAGTAATAAGTACATATCAACACCAATGAGATGCACGTATTTAATCCCAGCCCATTTCCTATGTCATCACTTCCTCAGAAAAGGGAGCTAGTTTGAAAAAATATATACATGCACAACGCAATGAAAACACCTTAAGAACATTGAAAGTTAAAAAGTTAAAAAATTAAAAACTTGAAAAAGACCCTCCAGTACATAAAACCAAGTCTTTTATAAATAACATGGAAATTGAATTGTTATAATAAACATTATTGAACATATACAAATGAATACATATTTTACACCATAAATATGTATACCTATTGTTAACAAAAAATTGGAATAGAACAATTCCCATCCCTATCAAACACATATCCTAGCTTCTAGGATGGGCTTGATAGATATGCTGTCATTAATGCCAGGCTTTACTGTGGCATTTAAAGTTATTTGCCACTTTACCTCTCTCTCACTTAATAATACCTTCAGGTTTCCACCCCTAGGATTAAGATATAATACATCTAGTATAGCAAATCTGAAGGTTTGGCATCCTGGACTATCCCTAACATGTCTATATAAAGCATTATTGACATCACCCTTTCTAATAGCATACAAATGGTCATATATCCTATTTTTCAATTGCCGACCAGTTTTTCCTACATAAAATGCTGGACAGTTATCACATAAAGCGAAATAAATGACATTCTTGGTTTGACAATTTCATTTCATAAAATAAATCCTATTCTTACTCTGATTTTTAACTTGTGTGGTAGGTTCTTCCAGAATAGAAAAACAATAATGGCATCTCCCACATTTTACAGTTCCTGTCCTTTTATGCTGATTATATGTAACTCTTGTATATAATTTATTTTTCAAATTCTGTCCAATCTTATTTACAAATTTAGGGTGTTTACCTTTACACAGTAAAGCCTGGCATTAATGACAGCATATCTATCAAGCCCATCCTAGAAGCTAGGATATGTGTTTGATAGGGATGGGAATTGTTCTATTCCAGTTTTTTGTTAATAATAGGTATACATATTTATGGTGTAAAATATGTATTAATTTGTATATGTTCAATAATGTTTATTATAACAATTCAATTTCCATGTTATTTATAAAAGATTTGGTTTTATGTACTGGAGGGTCTTTTTCAAGTTTCTAATTCTTTAACTTTTTAACTTTCAATGTTTTTAAGGTGTTTTCATTGCGTTGTGCATGTATATATTTTTTCAAACCAGTTCCCTTTTCTGAGGAAGTGATGACATAGGAAATGGGCTGGGATTAAATATGTGCATCTCATTGGTGTTGATATGTACTTATTACTATTTAAATGGTGTTATTTTATTTAATTGCAGTTCTGATGAAGTCTAGTTGTACTAGATGAAAGTGCTAAACCTTCATTAAAAGTGTGGAATTCATTCACGTTTCCAGCGTCTTTGTGATTCCGCTAGTAGCCTTTTGGATTTATTTAGTTTTGGTTGTAGTGGCTACTTGGACTTTTTTTCTATTAATACCACACTGATGTGGTATGTCAACAAACAAGGGGTCACAAGGTCATGTTTTCTCTGCAGACTAGCTCTTCAGGTCTGGGATCTAGCCATCCAATGCCAAGTAACTCTTCAGACAGTTTGCATTCCTACTGAGCAAAATCTCACGGCAGACTGTTTCAGCAGGTCCAGAATACAAGCTCATGAATGGATGCTTCACAGTGATGTGTTCCTGGACATTGTCCATTGGTGGGATATTACTCAGATCTGTTTGCCTCTCCTTTGAACAGACGACTCCTCTATTCTGTTCCAGAGTCCCAAGTCCTCCGACTGGGAAAGTGGATGCCCTGTCTTCCCCTTGGAAGGGGATGCTTCTATATGCCTCTCCCCTCCCTTCTCTGTTCTGCACAGGATCAGACAGGACTCTCCCAAATTCCCAGTACTAGGAAATCATATATGTCTAAATGGAAAGATTTTCAATCTAGTGCCTCTCTTGCTGTCAGAATTCTCAGTGGAGGTTCCTCTGGATGACCTTCTGTATCACTGCTGCAGTATTCCTGCTAGGGATATCCCAACATCCGGCCAATGTATAACACCTTTAGATCTTGTATGCTGTATGTCACATGTTTTCTCCCCACTGAGGACGTAGGGCATAAAGGTGACATATAGATACAGTTACCCAGTACTACTTTTCCACCAGTCCAAGCACCATCATTGCTCGTTGGCCTGAATGCCCTTTGCTGTGCTGAATGCCTAGCTCTGAGATAAGTGCCCCGTTGAGGTCTTTTTCTCTCTTTGCTGTTGATCTTGTTCTCTTTTGTTTACCTGTAGTTCATGTCATCCAAGAGGGAAAAATGTCAGTGTGGGAAGCAGATTCCTCATAATGATCATCACAAACAGTGTCTTTTGTTTGGGTGCTTCCTACGACCATACCTCCTGCAGTATTTGTAAGCCATTTGTGCCTAATACCCTTAGAAGCCAGTTGTCTTCCCTGGCCATCAGTCTCGAAAACCTTAGGTTTAAACAGTTAGCCCAGGGTAGCATAGCAGAATCTAATAACCCTGAGGTTCTACCATTAAGCAAGAAGAGGGCCAAGAAATCTTGGCCAGATTCTTTGGCTGTCCAGCCTCCCCGGATGTCTCCGTAGAAGTGGATGATCACTTTGTAGGCCATCCGATGTCGACTTAGGATTCCTCAGCCACAACCTTGTCAGAGGCTGGCATGCATCCTTCCTTTCACATATCCTCTGAGGCTTTGCAGGCATCTGCTCAGGACATCAAGGGGGAACATCTGTTGATTATCTTGGATGGTCCTAGAGCGATTTCACAGATTCTGGTCAGGGAAGAGGTTCCAGTTACTCTTACTGAGTCTTGTCTGGGGTCAGAACTTCCAGGGCTGACTTCCCTACCAAGACTAAACATCCTTCTGTACATACTAAAGACCCTCAAAGGGAATGACAGGAATTTATGCAGGGCCTGCTTAATACTCTAATGGCTGTGAAGCCTGCACAAGGAGTTTCTGTGCCTATCCCCCCTGGAATTGTACTCTTCAAAAAGACCTAGGGAACTTGATTCCTCAGATGAGGATTCAGAGTCAGATGAAGTGTCTTTGTCCTACTCTTCCCAGATGCCTTTTCCCTTGGCTTATGGCTTTGGTGAAGATGAATCCATTAGCCCTGGATCCCCTTTGTAGGAGCTGTCTTTTAGGGACAAAGTAGACAGAAGTAGACATGCCTAAACCTTCTGCAGTACCTCTTGTGTTGCCTGCTTTGATGGACATCTTTATAGCCACCTCTAGGACTCCATGATTCTCAACCCCCTGCTCCTAAGAAACCTGACAGGTTCCATAAGTTTACGGAGGATTGTCAATTCTTGTTTGTGTCCTTCTACTGATCCTACTGTGGAGTCGGTCTCCTCTGACAAGGCCTTGGTCTTTAGGGACATTAATTTCTAGACCCACATGACCAGATATCCTGTGGCCTTGATTGCCCAGGTTTGTCAGGTTCTTTGACCTCCGTGATTTTGAAGGAACACCCTCTGTTCTTTCTGTTTTAGGTTCTACCTCACAGGTGGCATGCCACTCGATTTAGTGCAGCTACCTTTGGGCCTGTCACGAGGCATTACACTTTGCTTCATCTGCAGTCATTATCTGAAGTCATTAAGGCCAAGTTGCTGGACGCTTCTTTGGATAATAAAAATCTCTTTGGGACTGTTGCTGCTCCTGGTATCCTTAAGTCCCTTCAAGAAAAGGGTAAGACTTTGTAGGACCTTGCACATATTTGTGTGTCCCCCATCCCTAAGTTCCAAAAGAACTGTCCTACTAGGTGTGCTTTTGTCTGTAGGCAGCTTCATCAGGCCACCAAAGGGAGGAAGGGTGGTAGGCGAACTCCTCCTTCTAAGACTTCCCCCTATGACCCAGAAGCCTTCTTTTATCTGACAAGTCTGCCTCTTTTACATTTTGCCCCCCCACCCCCAATTCTCTGCCAGGTTCCATTATCCCTTTGGCTCTCCCTCTGTGTTCCAAACTAGCAGCCCATCACCTCAAATTCTTCGGTTCTGTCTGTCATTTGTCAAGGTTATTCATGGTGTGGAAGGCTCTCTCTCCATTTTCGAGGATTCTCCAACCCCTTGCAAGCATTTCTGAGAGGTTCTTGGGTCCCTGATGGATCAAGGAACCATTCAGCCTGTCCCTCCTTCCCAAGTAGGACAGAGATTCTACTCCAGAATGTTCCTGGTTCCTCAAAAGGAGGGCTCTTGGAGGCGTACTCTGGATCTCTCTTTGCTCAACACCTTTCTAAAAGTTCCTTTCTTTCAGATGCTTTCTCTTCAAACACTATTTCCTCTGTTACTGCCTTGGGATTTTCTGGTATCCTTGGATCTGTTGTATGCTTGCTTTCGTATTTTTCAGAAAGTTTTTACATTTCTTCCTTTCATTTTCAGTTCTCTTGTTTTGCCCTTTGGCCTCTCTACTCCCCCAAGGGTAGTCACAAAATGTCTAGCTCCTGTAACTGTTTTTTTGCAGACTCCAAGACTTTCAGATTTTTCTTTATTTTGATCACTTGGTTATATGTTACAGTTTTTAGAGTTCACCATCTCTCTCTCTCTCTCTCTCTCTCAAGGACTGGGGTTCACTGTCAATTTCCAAAAGTCTGTCCTGACTGCCTGTTAGGATCATGTGTATCTGGGCTGCAGGATTCAGTCAATGCCAATAGTGGCCTGTCTTGCACCTCCAAAAGTTTTTGTCCTTGACAGCTTTCTTTTGTCCTCTTCCTCTGCCTGCCATACCAGCCAGGAAGTTTTTTTGGGCCCTAGGATTCCTGGCCCCTTCTGTTCCAGTGCTCCATCTTGCCAGACTGCATATGCTGAAGCTTCAGTGGTACCTCAAGTCTGACTGGCTGGCTTCAGCATTGCCATCTTTTGGATTTCAGAGTGCCTGTCCTTCCTTGTCTCAAACGAGTTTGAGTGGTGGATTAATCAACTTCGCCTCAACCCAGACCTTCCCTTTCAGCCTCTGGTTACCTTCTCAGGAACTATTCACTGACACTTCAGACATGGGTTTGGGTGGTTTCCTGTGGTCAACTGAAAGCTCAGAGTCTTTGCTCCCCCCAGTCAGAAGTTAGACCATATCTAATGGGTGGCGAAAGCCAAACACACTCTGGCTAGGCTTATAAATGCCCTAGGGCAGATAGCCTAGTATGAACCTATGAACCTATGAATCAGCATCAAAGAGGTGAGGGCTCTGATTCTGGCCCTTCAGGTTTTCACCCCATACTTTCTCAGACCCCCTGAAGGTTTACTTAAACAACACCACAGTGATATATGTCAGTAAGCAGGGCAGCACAGTCTTACTTGGGATCTGGCAATCAGTTATTAGTTAACTCTTCAGGCAGCGTATATTCCTTTTAGAGCACAATCTAGTGGAAGGTGGATGTTTCACAAAGATATGTTTCCGGACATAGTCCATCAGTAGGGGATTTGAAGGGGATACAAAGTTCTACCCGAGGAAAAGGCAGCTCCCTCTTTTCTGTCAAGGAGAGCCATGCCATCTAGTGTGAAAGATGGATGCCCTTTCTTTTCCTTGGAAGGGGATGTTTGTCTTTGCCTTCCCTCCTTCCTCTACTGCAGAAGATTTAGCTGGACTCCCCAAAAATAGTGACAGACTTTTGGCCAAAACAGCACTGGTTTCCCCCTCTTAATGCATCTGGCTAGGAGCGATCACCACAAGTTACCTCACCAGTTGGACCTCCTGACACAGGACAAAGGGACACTCATCCATCCTTACTTGTCCACTCTTCCACTGACACTGTGGGTGATGGGGTTTTGATCCCTTTTAGGCACCTCTTTTCCGAGGATATGCTCAGGATTTTGCAGGAGGCAAGAAAACCAGAACCAAAAGTCTTGTATGTCCAAATGGAAAAGGACACTTTTTCAGTGGGGGTCCCGCTAGATGCCCTTCCATTTCACTGTTGCAGTATTCTTTACGATAGGGATCCCTTGCTAAGGGCAGCCGGATGTCCGGCCAGTATACCGAAAGGCTTTAGGTTGCTTTGTTTTGCCATATATCACACTTATGCCCTTTGTGTAGCGTAGGGCATAAAGTTGATGTTCAGACATATCATCCTCAGAACTTCTTTGCCACCAGTTTGAATGCCATTGCTTGATTGTCTGTCTGAAAGCCCATTCTGTTGCTGGTTCACCAAGCAGTTGGAGATAAGTGCCCCATTGGAGTTCTTTTTTTACTCATCTTTCTTTTATTGTTGCTTGTTCTTCAAGAATTAAATTGAATGGCCCTCCTCTGATGTCATATTTTATCTGGTCTATAGCCTTAAAACTAAATTTGTGTAATGGATATAGTGTGATGTGTCTAGTACCTTGCATGACCATATGTCCTTAACAGTCTGTCAGGCCTTTGAACCTAAAACCCTTCATAATAGACTTTCTTCTTTGCCACTTTATCTTGGAAAACTAGCGTTTTAAGCTTTTTGTGAAAGACGTGATGGAGGGAACTTTCCGTTTCAAGGGACAGCCGTCAGTGAAGAAAGCCAGAAGCCTAGGCTGCAGTCTTCTGCTGTTCAGCCTTCACTGGACATCTCTGCCGAGGTGAGTGAATGCCCAGAGCTTCGCCCAGCTTTGTTGTTGGATTCCTCTGCTGCGACCGGTTTGGAAGCTGGCAGGGATCTAACTTTAAGCATGTCTGAGGAGGTATTGCAAGATGTCTGTTTCAGATATTCAGGAGGAACCACCACTGATTATCTCTGAGGGGCCTAGGGGTATTCCTCAAATATTAGTCAGAGAACAAGTCCCTGCTACCATTATTGAATGCTCTCCTGGGTCAGATCCTTCCAAATTTTATAGGGTAGAAGTGTCATTGAATAAAAAGCAGAAGACTAAACCTATTACTCCTACTCTAAGAATTCACAGGCCTTCACTCAGCATTTATTTACTGCTTTGATGGCATTGAAGCCTCCCCTGGGAGTTTCTGTTCCAGCCCTCCTTGGTCCTCTACTCCCCTAAAAAGACCAGGGGAACAGAATTTCTGCGAGGAGGAGCTGAATTTTTATGAGGAATCCCTTGCTTACTTTATCTGTGAGCCAGCTGTCAATCTATTGAATGACTTATGGGTTTATTCATAGTTTAGTGAATTTATCTACAGTTCCTGAATGACATATTGTCATATGCTTTGGACCAGTCGAGGTAGGCAGTATGCACTGTTTTGCCTTCATCCATGGCTTTTAATGGCATTCTCAAAAAAATTTACCAGGTTTAGCAGGCACAGCCTGCCCTTGATGAAATCAAACTTGATTAAATTCAATGTCTGTAGGTTTCCTATGTGATTATCTTTTCATTATGATTCTTTCTATGGCTTTGCATTTTAAACTATTCAGAGTTATGAGTCTGTAGTTGCCCAGATCCATTGATCCATGGACTTTTGGTCTGATTTGACCCAGGAGAGAGTTAAAATTGGTGAGGAGCAGACCTGTCCCTTATTGGTGAGGACCAAGTCCAGGATTTTGTCACCCTTATGGTATGCAGACTAGCTGGATAAGAAAGATTGCATTGATGAAGTCCAGAAATCTCTCATACATTATACAGATGCATTTTTCTCCCAGTTAATGGAGGAATAATTGAAGTCCCCTAATAGAATGGTGTTTGGTTTAATGCTTAAGGACCCCATAATAGTCAAGTAGGATACGGACTGCAAGGGAGTTAGAGGGGTCCTGTAGTTAGCCATGATATAATAAGGGATCTTGTTAATGGTAAGCTGGACATGGAAGAGTTCAAAATCATTGTCTTGTTTAACTAGTATGGAGTTGGTGTGTTTTTACAAATAATGAAACACTAGTAGCTTCTGTGCCTTCATCTAGTGATGCTGGCCTAAACATGTTGTAGTCATTGAAACACTATACTGATGGGGTGCTCTCACTGGACTTGACAATGCATATACATCAGGGTAAGTAGTGCTTGTAGGGAGGGGAGATTTTTAAGGCTGCTTGAAATGAGCAGCAAAAACCTTGTTATCCAAATTCTCTTTCCTTACTTGGGAAGCTTTTGAGGACTAATGCTGCCTAAAAAAGCACTATAAGGGGTGGTCAGGGTTTAAGCCAGTATATGAAAGGCTTGGGGGAACAGGTGTAAGCCATCCCTGACAAAGCAGTTAAGATTGTCTACTGTGTCCTCCCAGGCTAATGTGTATTGCAACCCCCTTTGACTGAGACCAAAAGCTAAGCCAGTTCTTGAAGTCAATAATATTTTCTTCATATTTTAGCATCATTCCTGGAGATGGTAGAAAGCTGCTCAAGGCTAGCTTGATACCTGCCTTTGGACACCTGTTCCAAGGGCTTCATCATGCTTTTCTTCATGTAATCCAGGGACTTGCATCTCATTTACACCCATGTGTACTATGACTGTGTCATGTGTACTTCTAGTGCAAGCACGTGACTTGTTGCGAAGATTATTCTTGGTTAGTGACTATTATTCTAATGGTATTATGGTAGCTATAGGTGGAAAGCCCCAGGATTTAAGAAGTGTGACAAGCATGGTCATAGAATTCTACCCCAAGACAAGCTCCATCATTGTGCAATCTGCTGTGGCCCAGAGTTTCTTAAACTTGATTGTGATATTAACAATGCATTTGATATGCAAATATTGATAGATACAAAATGAAGTTGATTCTCATGGGCATACTTCCCTGGGAAAGTCAACACAAGGGGAAAGCTTCTATCTCTGCTACTTCCCAGAGTCTGAACCTCAGTGCCTAAAGTGGGTCTCATGGTTCTCTGACTTGTACCAAACAGTAAAGAAGGGAAATGCTGATTATATAAAAGCAGTATGAGAATGGAGAGAGGTCTTGTGTTTTAAGGGTCTTTCCCTAACTCTATTGAAGATATCTAGATGAGAGGCCTTTTTGTCCCTTAGACTGCTTTTTTTCTGTTGGTATGTGAAATTTTCAGGTTACAGATGTAGATACCCCATTTTCAAGACTGGTTAAGTAGGATAGTGTCTTCTTTATCTGAGCTGGATCATTCCAGACACATACCTTCAGGACCATATTCCATCAGGTCTTCCAGATCATTTCATTCCTTTTGTAGTCGCTTCTTAACATTGGACTTGTTCAAGAAAATTATGAGGACTCTTCTGGAAGCGCACATGAAGTTGGTCTTTTTGCCTTCCTCTTCTCATTCCAGGGTGGATATGGGCACTTCTTTGCTCTCTTTTCCTGTTGTCTCCTCTTTTTCTGTTGTCTCCTGATCAGCCCCTGTATCATTCTAGGTAGAGAATGAGATGGTTCAGCACCCTACAGATGAGGCAGGCAACATCAGAAAATGCTTTGACTTTGATCGATAATTATATTGTCAGGACCTTGGCCTCTTACTTAACTTCCACATCAACTTTCCTATCATAGTCAGTGGTGCTGATGCCACTGCTGTCAACATTGGGTACTTATCCAGGCCTATCCATTCCTCAGGTCTTTGATGCCTCTGTTTTTGTGCCTTTGGACCTGAGGATCCCGGTGGAAGATTCATCCCCACTGGGGGCTTTGTTGGTATCTCAGCTGGTGCCAGGCTCAGCTCCTGTGCGTCCTGATTTCAGGTCCATGGAATTGGTACCATTGGCCCTTTGTGTGGCTTTGACATCAACTTCCACATCAATGTTGCAGACTCTTTTGCATGTGACTCCTCTCAGATGTCCTTCAAGGATGCATCTGCAGTCCTAACAAATGGGTTGTCCTGCCTCAGGCAGCCCTTCGGTCGGCCGGATTCCAAAGTCTGGGTCTGGCCTCGGCTGATGTCGCACTTCACCCGACGTCATAGCTGCTGTGAATTGGGTATAAAGGCATCAGCCGACGCCATTTTCCTCAGTCTTTCTTGCCGCGCGGTGCCCGAAGCAGAAGCTGTTCGCAAGTGCCGGTCGGTCAGATCCAGAGATTACTACTACCGAAGACTTCTAAAAAGCTAAGTACCCCGTTGGGGACTCTTTCTTGCCACAGCCGATGTCAGAAAAAGTAAATAACTGTTTAACTTGTGGGAAACAAATACCTCATAAGGATTTCCACTCTTACTGCCTTCCTTGCTTAGGCCCAGACCACGACGTAGCAGCTTGTCTAGCCTGTGCTTCCTTCAACCGACGGACACTTAGACGTCGGTCGGAGTTTGCAGAGGAATTTTTCGGCTCCGCTTTTGCTTACAAAATGCCGTCGGAGACTCCAACTTCACAATTAGCTAAAAAGCGTAAGGAAAAGGACCGACACTCGCGGTCCACCATTTCGGCCGAAACCACGGTTAAGCCAACCGCAAGTGTCTCGGTTTCGGCTGAAACAGAGTCCACGGTTCTTCCTTCGGCCGAAAGCATACCTCCTATAGCCGAGGCCTCACACAGCATGGCTGAATCTGCTACTGAAATTTCCCCTGCTGTAGCAGGTTCCCAGGATTTATCAGATACTATTCCTTTAGACATATCTACTCCTGCACGTGGAGCTGCTAGGCCCCCTGCATCTATGTCTATCAAGGCTTTTTCCAGGGCTAAAGCAGCTAAAACTTCTAAGGCCTTGCCTGCTAAAATCCACTCACACAGGCCTACCTCTAGTTCCCAAATGCTCAGCCTGGCTGAGGATCTCATTTCCTTGATCAGGGGATCCCAACCTCACCCTGACAGGGCCTCTCAACCCCCTCCAGAGAAGAGGCCTAAAGCAGAGCCCCCTGAGCCAGTTTCAACTGATTATTCCTCGGATGATTCAGAAAACTCAAATCCTCCAGAAGGCCCTTATTCTCCATATGAGGACTCTGATGCAGAAGACTCCATCCCTTCTGCCTCTCCTCCTGAGGAATTTTCTTTTGGGGAAACCCCGCATGCTATGAGAGAGCAATTTCTATGGCAGGGCCAGGACTTTTCAGACTCAAGGAAAAGGCTAAGGACTTTTTTACATTTACCACAGCACAGGCCTTTAGCCATTCCTCCAGTACTAACAGTTGTGGATGATGCATTTAATGATGCTTGTACTGCCCCTGACTCTCTACCCCCGGCCCCTGCTAAGCCCGACAGGTATTACAGGGTCCCGGACACACACTTTCACTTGTATAAGGCTCCTATTGCAGATCCTGAAACTATTTCACAGGGCCCTAAAGCTGTAGCAGCTGCCTCTGCCAAAAAACCCCTCCCCTCTGAAAGAGAATCTAGGGCATTAGAGAGATGGGGTAAAAAAGTTTATACTTCTGCTACTCTTTCGGCTAGGGCCTTAAACTGTCAATTCCACATGATTCAGTATCAGGAATTTTTGTTAGACCAGCTAAATAAAAAACTGTCCTCTCCTGAACCTATAGACCGTAAGTCCCTTCAGGATTTGGTACATAACACTCAGCAGGTCAGTAATCATTCCTTAAAATGCGGCTATGATGCACTGGAGGCTTCCTTTAGATCAGCTATGACTGGTACAGTAATCAGAAGGCATGCATGGTTAAAAGAGCAATCCTTACCAGACCATGTAAAGTCAAAGCTCCTAGATGCTCCCATGGAGAAACAAAGTTTGTTTGGCTCCCCTGCACAGCAAGTGCTAAAGAAGGTGGAAGAAAAAGCAAAATCTGTCCAAACAGTCAAGGATTTCTTACAGGTCCAGCCTCCGAGGTTTAGTAGAAATTGGCCTTCGAAGAACTGGTCCTTTCCAGACACCTCCAGAGCACAGAGGGGCAGAAATAGGCGCCCAAGAGGCAGAGGCCAATCCAGAGGTGCCTACAGGGGGACGTCAGGGGCAGCCTAACAACCAGAGAAGTACTGCCACAGATCCAGCTACTACCACTTCCACAGGACAGACACAATGACTTGACTCTGATACCGCCTACCAGGGAACAACTGGAAGCACCCTTAGGCGGAAAGCTAGCCTTATTTTCCGTAAACTGGCATTACATTACAGGAGACAAATGGATTTTACAGACAATAGACAAAGGCTACAGGTTTCACTTCCACACTCTACCAAAAAAGAGGGGAATGCCAAACCTACCACCAAACCAAAAAACAAACGGTCTAGGACAAATCAACCACTTACTAAGGATGAGAGCTATAGAAAAGGTACCGTCTATGGAACAAGGACAAGGATTTTACTCCAGACTTTTCCTGGTACCAAGGAAAGAAAACCAATGGAGACCTATTCTCGACCTGTCCGCTCTGAACACATATCTCATTGTTCCAAAATTCAAAATGCTGACCCTACAGCAACTTCTTCCCATGCTGGGCAAGGAGTCTTGGCTGGTGACTCTAGATCTCAAGGAGGCATACCTGCACGTCCCTATACGACCAGATTGCAGAAGATACCTCAGATTTCTTGCAGGATCAGAGCATTATCAATTCTCAGCATTGCCCTTTGGCTTATCTACTGCCCAGAGTATTCACGAAATGCCTGGCATCAGTAATTGCTCATTGCAGGCTTCAGGGAATTCAGATTTATCCATACCTGGACGACTGCCTAATACAAGCGGACAACAAGACCAAATTAACAAAAGATTTGGAAACGGTTATACAACTACTGCAAGCCCTGGGATACACAGTCAACATGAAAACGTCAAGGCTGGTACCATCCCAGAGGATAACATTCTTGGGTGCAGAACTGGACACTTCAAATCAGATGGCATTTCTCACAGCAGAAAAGCAAAAGCAACTACCACTCTATTTCATGGCATTAACAACACAGAACCAGCTTACAGCAGGGAAAGTCCTGCAAGCTCTGGGTTACATGGCATCCTGTATAATATTGATTCCACATGCCAGACTGCATATGAGGAAGTTGCAATGGTACCTAAGGAATTTATGGTCTCAACACAAGCACAGTCTAGAAGCCCAGATTCCAATAATTCCATGCCTGAAGCAAGAATTCCTGTGGTGGGCTCAGGCCTGTCAGTTGAACAGAGGACTGCCTTTCCACAAGCCTCACCCAAGCCAGACTATCACCACGGATGCCTCAGACCTCGGTTGGGGGGCACACATGGTGGACAAGTGTATACAAGGCCTATGGACACAAGACCAGCTGAACCTACACATAAATCAAAAAGAGATGCTGGCAGTGAAACAGGCAATTCAGACATTCAGACCGTTTCTTCAACAGGGTCATTTGCTGATAAGGACGGACAACGCCACAGTCATGTGGTAAATCAACAAACAAGGAGGCACACACTCATATCCTCTATG
This sequence comes from Protopterus annectens, assembly GCF_019279795.1. NCBI lineage: Eukaryota > Metazoa > Chordata > Ceratodontiformes > Protopteridae > Protopterus > Protopterus annectens. The sequence continues at coordinate 398,435,409 of NC_056729.1, read as the reverse complement.
CCGGATGGCAGTGGACCTGTGGAATGTGGCCCTGAACCTCAACATTCAGCTCCAGGCCATATTTGTGCCAGGAAAAGAAAATATACTAGCAGACACCTTAAGCAGAACTACCACGGATGCCCACGAATGGATGCTGCATCCAGACATCTTCAAATCCATTACAAAGAAATGGGGATTACCAGAAATAGACCTGTTCGCATCCCCACACAACCACCATTTGAGGAAATTCTGCACAAGGACATACCACCCACTTGCTTGGAAGGTGGACTCCCTCTCCTTCAGTTGGGAAAACCTGACAGCATATGCATTCCCACCTCTTCCTTTGATGCACAAAGTGCTACTGAAGATCAAAGAAGATCACCCTGATAGCTCCAGACTGGCCGAGGCAGCATTGGTACCCGCTACTGAGGAGTATGTCTTGGACACACACATGGCCTCTACCTCTAGTTCCTTCACTGCTAACACAGAACAACTTCAAGATCCTACATCCAAACTTGAAAACACTCCAGCTAGCTGCTTGGGATATTACATAAAACAAAATAACCCAGATTTATCTCAGAGGGTTAAAGACATTATCCTGGAGGCTCGCAGACCCTCCACAAGGAAGACTTATTCAGCCAAATGGAAAAGATACCTCATTTGGAGTGCAGCAAAAGGAGAAAATGTATCATTAGCAAACATAGCTAACATCCTGGAATATTTAGCAGAACTTTTCCACAATGGTCTGCCTTACTCTTCCATTAAGATTCATGCATCAGCAATTTCAGCAGAATACAACGTGGATCCTCCAGTCTTCTCTCATCCTCTACTCAGGCAGTTTCTGAGAGGAATTAAAAACGTAAAGCCTCCAAGGAAACCACCTTTGCCTACATGGGACCTTAACTTTGTGCTGGAAAAGTTAACACTTCCCCCTTTCGAACCAGCAGCATCAGCAGAATTACAGTTCTTATCTTGGAAAACTGCTTTCCTGCTTGCAATCACTTCAGCAAGAAGGGTTTCTGAATTACAGGCATTAATGGCAGTACAGCCCTTCCTTATCTTCCATCAGGATAGAGTGTCCTTGAGAACTAACCCTACTTTTATGCCAAAAGTGGTCTCCGGGGTATCATTGAACCAAGCAATCCACCTACCAACATTCTTCCCCAACCCACAGAACAGGGGGGAAAGACTACTACATACCTTGGATGTGCACAGGCAATTGCGCTACTATCTGGACAGAACCAAGAACAATAGAAAAACTGACCAGCTCCTGGTAGCATATGCAACAGGAATGGAAGGAAAAGCAATTTCAAAACAGACAATCTCAAAATGGATAGGAAATTGCATTAGATTTTGTTACTCTTTTCATGGAAAGACAACTCCAAAAGACATCAGACCTCACTCCACAAGGGCTACAGCCACTACTACAGCTTTCTTACGAGGAGTGGCTACCAAAGACATTTTAGAAGCTGCTACTTGGAGCTCCGTGCATACATTTGCCAAGCATTATAATCTACCTTTATACTCCAGATCCCGAGCAGGTTTTGCAACTGCTGTTTTGCAAGGGATCTTATCTACACCATAATCATCTTAGTGCCTCCTCCCCCAGTTTGGCTATGGTAATCTACCCATTTGTTAGGACTGCAGATGCATCCTTGAAGGACATAGTACAGTTTTGTACCTACCATAAATGTAGATGTCCGAGAGGTATGCATCTGCAGTCAGGATTACCCACCCTCCTTCCCCTCTGGGGTACTCCTAGGGTATTTGCCCATCTTGTAGCTAACTGGGGGAATCTATTATGGTGTATTTGTTTGTATATATGTATATACATGTTTACTTTTGTTTGTTCTCTACTGTTTGGAATCATTTACATTTATCCAAATTTAGCCTTCCTAGAGGGCACCTGGCATCTGGGGCAAGAAACACTGAGGAAAATGGCGTCGGCTGATGCCTTTATACCCAATTCACAGCAGCTATGACGTCGGGTGAAGTGCGACATCAGCCGAGGCCAGACCCAGACTTTGGAATCCGGCCGACCAAAGGGCTGCCTGAGGCAGGACAACCCATTTGTTAGGACTGCAGATGCATACCTCTCGGACATCTACATTTATGGTAGGTACAAAACTGTACTTTCTGCAACCTTGCTGGTTTCAGCCCAAGACATGCTTCTACCTGCTTTTTCAGCTGCTCAGTCTTGACAGTGAGACAGAGGATCAAAGTGTTGCTGGTGAGACTGTATATATCTGATCTGGCTTTTTTTCTCATCCTCAATATCATAATGGTCTCTTCCCTGCAGTCTGACTCCCAGCCACCTCCTCGTAGGAAACCAGACCATTTTATAGTGTCCTGGATTCCCACAAACATCTTTTTAGGAATACAGTTGCTGACCTTGAGGGACTAACTCAGTGTTTTTGTGGGAGCAAAAAGCAGCTCTTCTGGAAACCCCTTGTCAAATGACAAAGAATGGTGGACACTTGACAGATTTGGTAAAACAATACATATACTTCTGTCACCTGGCCAAGGAGAGCTCTCATTTGCCATTTTCATATGGTAAAGTTACAGGAAACCCTGCTGGACCATATCAAGGGAAAAACTGGTAGGGGTAGAGGACAGAGCTCTCTCCAAGGAATTGCTGAACATCTTCAAGTTTTATTCCCATCTTGCTAAGCTTGTTTGCACTGTGGTTTTGACATTTTGGAGGCATCAAGCAATGCAGCCGCTGCAGGGGCTGTTATCTACAGACATGGCTGTTTAAGGGAACAATCCCTTCCAGAGCATGTTAAGGCTGAGATTCTTGATGCACCTCTTGACTAAGACTTCTTTGTTAGACCCAGTGCTTCAGTTGTTTTCAAAAAACTGGAGGTGAAGGCTAAATGTATGCAGACTGTTAAGGACTTTCTGCAGGTTCAGCCACACAGATTTTGCAAAAATTATCCCCCCAAATCCTGTTCCTTTCTTTCCTCTCAACCGGAGAGTGAAGAATCAGGAGGGATAGACCTTAAAGACACCCAAAAAAAAAGATTGCAAGCAGAACACACCTCTAGGTCTACTGGTCCTGTACCACAGGGATCCAGCATGGAGCAATCATGGTCATTTCCTTACCCCTTTCCATTCCTTCAAACCTAACTCCACCCTCTACAAAACTAGGGGGAGGCTTTCCCTTTTATCCAGAAATGGACAAAAGTTGAGCAAGACAAATGGGTACTAGATATTATTAAAAAAAAATGGTTGCAAGCTAAGTTTTGCCTCTTGACCTAAACCTGCAGGTATTCCCTCTGTTCCAAGAAACCAAATTTGGGAACCTACAACGTGAGTATGGCTGCTGCTGCTGCAGCAGTAGGACTTCGTTGAAGTGGACCTCCTTCTAGAAAAGGGAAAAGAATGTTTCTTCAGACTTGTCCTCATTCCCAGGAAAGAGGGAACACACATACCCAGTTTAGACCTTTCCAGACTGAACAGGTTCTCACTGGTTTCCATGTTCAGAATACTAGCTCTACAAAAGCTCCTGCCTATGCTAGCAGCACAGGTGCTAATGGTCATCTTGGATCTAAAAGATGTTTATTTTCACATCCTATTGCAAAGTCTCACAGGAACTATTTTTGTTTCAGAGTAGGTGGCAAACACCATCAATTCCCTGCTATGTCCTTTGCCTTATCTACTGTGCTCAGAGTTTTCCTCAAGTGCCTGGATCCAGTAATTACCTTCACAAGACAAAGGGCATTCAGGCTTACGCATACCTGGATGATTGCTTGATACAGGAAGACTCTGTTGAGTAGTTTTCCCCCTCTCTTTGCCTGGCCTGGACATTTTTCTCCAACCTAGGGTTCACCCTGAACTTGAAATAGTCAAATTTCACCCCATGACAGAGACTGGTATTTTGGGGTCTTTATTGGAGACATACCTACAGACAGCTTTCCTCCCAGAGGAACAGATCACCTTTCTTACTCAGTACTTCAGATCTTTTATTTTGTTTGACTGTAACCCTTGCAAGGGAAGTCCTGAGAGTTTTGGGTTACATGACCTTGTATATTGGAATCAAGTGTGGAACCAACACAGCCAGTCACTCAACCACAGAATTCAGCTCTTATCTTGCCTCAAAAAGGAGTTAAAGTGGTGGATCTTAGCCTGGACAAAGCTCAGGGGTCCCTTTCAGAAATCTCTATCCAAACTAGGCCCTGACTTGTTATGCCTCATACCTTTGTTTGGGCGGCAGCACATACAGATAGACTCTCAAGTACAAAGAAAATGGGACTCAGACTTCATAAAAAAGCCAAATAAACCTCAAGGAAATCATGGCTGGGAATTTAGGGACTTTTGAAAAACAGTGACTTTACTAGTGAAAACAGACACCACAGTGATGTGGTACATAAACAGGCACTGAGAAAATCTCTCCTACACTTCGTGTCACTTGTCATTGTTACTATGGGACAGAACTCAGTCCATGGGCCTACACTTACTGGCCCAGTATAGACCAGGGGAAAACAGTGTTTTAGCAGACCACCTTTGCTGGCCAGAGGTAAACCATTACAACCATACTGTAAACAGGGGCATATTCAGACTCAGTGAGCCAAACGTGTGATGTGCCATTAATGAGCTTTTTGCTTAAAATCAAAACAAACCGCTAGAAAAATTTAGCTCGGTGGCCACATATCTGAATGTCTGCAGGACAGATGCCTTCTCCTTTCCATGGATAAGTCTGTTTTCTTAATGTATTCCCTCAAATACCTGTGTTCTAAGTGCTGTGAAAGATCAGGGATTAAGGGCCAAGGGCGATGCTAACTGCACCCTTTTGACTAAGGTGACATTGGTTTCTTCTACTCAGTAGTTGAGCAAGGAAAAGTATGGTTGCTACCTCAAAAGGTAAACCTGTTGACTCAGAACAGGGGTACTGTCATACACCCCAGTCTCACTACCTTGAGGCTGAGAGTATGGTTAACATATTGACTGCCCCTCCAGGAATATTTTTAGACAAGCATGTACTGGCTGTCATAAGGGAAGCTAGAAAACTAAGCTCCAGATAATCGTGTGTATCAAAATGGAAAATGTTTTCTGTCTGGTGTCAATAAAAAAATATTTCTGGGTCTACAGAACTTCCCCAAATGCTAACCTGCCTTACTGGCTTAAATATCTGTCTGTTTTATCCTACTCTTACATACTTCAGCCATTTCTACATGCCTTCCTATTGCAGCCTCCACTTTTTTTCCCAACTTTCTGTGAAACCATTTATAAAAAGTATTATTCATCTTAAACCACCCAGAAGAGCCGCTTTTCATCCTGGGACCGCAGCTTTGTTTTACTAAAACTTACTCTGCCTCCTTTCAAGCTTGTGGCCAAAGTTGACATAAAACTTACATTATAGAAATCAGCTTTTCTAATTATTACTTTGTCTAGAAGGGTCTTATGACGGCAAGCCCTATGTGCATTGAACCCTTTCTGATTTTTCACCAAGAGAGAAATATTCTTAGGATTACTGCATCCTTCTTGCCCAAGGTGAAGTGTCTCTAAACCATGTCTATCCAACTTCATGCATTCTTTCCTCACACACATGATAGAGGGGAATGTATTCTTCCTTCACTGGATGTTCACAGAGAGCTCAGGTTCTGCCTTGACAGAACTAAGATCTTTAGGAAAACCAACTAGTTGTTTGTGGCTTTTGTAAGAAACAAGTTGGGAAGTCCTATCAGCAAACAGGACACTTTTAAATGGATTTCTAGCTGCATAACCGTGGAAAACAGACCCCTGATGATAATTGGATTCATTCTACCAAAGATACAGCAATTACCTATGCTTTCTTGAGAGAATTTTTCACCAGAGAAATTTTGGAGGCTGCTACTTGGTCCCCTGTCCACACCTTTACTAAACATTACAATTTACCTGACTTTTCTAAAAATAGAGCTGGGTTTTCCTCTGCAGTTCTGTGGGGCATTTTAGCATCAGCCTGATTTCTTTCCAATCTCCCCCATTTAAAGCTTTGGAAATTTTAACATATTGTTAGTACTGCAGCATTGAAACAGGATTAGTATAGTACAGCTGTGTCTGCTTACCATAAATGTAGATGTTCAAATGTCTTCGCTGTTGCAATAAGTCTTCCCTTTTTCCTTTCCCACTGTGATCCTTTGTGGTTGGAGTGGGCACCCTTTTCCTATCCCTTTCTCTTCCCAAACCTTCCCACTCCACCTTTTCTCTTTAGGTGTATAGAATGTAATATATTAGTGTGTTGGGGATTTTTTTTCGTGCCTTGTGTTCCTGGCCAGGGGCTCAAGCTATGGGGATCTTTTGAAGACAGGAAAGACTTGAAAAATGGAGCTGGCTTGCCTACTCTACAAAAGTCCTGACATCAGGATCAGGGCATCTGCCAGCCAAGCAGGGTTTTGAGACTGGTATTTGGGCCAGCCAAGGGCTACCACAGCAAGATTAACCCATATTGTTAGTACTGCAACAGTGAAGATCATCAACATCTACATTTATGGTAAGTAGACGCAACTGTGTATTTTTATTTCATTATTTGATGTTAATATAGTGTGATTATATATCTTGGATTTTTTTTTAATAAATAATGTAGTAAAGAGATACAGGATTATAAAGACTCTGATGGGTGGAATAGCATAAAAAAGAAATTAGCAAGAGTCTAAAGTTGTTATTTGATGAACCTCCACTTAATGGAGGAATTAAAAGATTTGCCTGGCAACAGGATGGGGGGGCTAGGAGAAAAATTGCACAGTAGTGGTAAACTAGGAGAACATTTGTACACTGGTGAGAAGAGTATTGCGCCATTAAAAGATGTTAGTTTGGTCTAATTTCTACAGGTGGTTTAAATTAACTAAAGAAATCTGGAGTAACACTGAATGGCAAAGAGATCAGACAATGGTTTTATGGCATATTGTGTATCATTGTTACATGTGTGTGTGTGTGTATATATGTATGTATGTATATATTATTTATATATATATATATATATATATATATATATATACATATGTATATATATATATATATGTATATATATATGTATATATATATATATATATATATATATATGGTTTACTATTAAAATTGCAAAACTGCATCAGTCGATCCGAAATGTTGAGTATGTACTGTCGAAAAAGCAGTCAAATCGAAAATTAATACATCGACACCTGTAGTTCGATGTATTCAACAGAGCATGAAGTGATGTCAGTCACCCATGCTATGCACCTTAATGTACAGTTACACTCTACAGTCAATGGTACGTTTCTTTCATTTTGCAGGGGGGCAAGCCCTCCTGCATCCCCCACAAATTATATATACCAACTCCGAGATCGCACTACAGGGAGAAAATGGATTAATTCCCTCTTCCTTACTGAACCGCAATCTCCACTCAGAATGCCGAACTCAGATAATTGAACTACACTACCCATTTGCTGTAGTGTAGTCAGTGTTTTCTGGTTCAGCATTCTGCCCATCGGAAAAGTGCCTTTTGAACACATACTGTTCAACTGCAGGGACTTCGCAATTTCAATAATAAACTTACATATGTATATAGACATTAAAGCATGAAACAAAGTCCACAAGGGAAGTTAGCTTTGGTTGTATGTGGTATAATGCTTGTCTTGTCTGTACTGGGATGTTAATTTTTAAAATGAAACTGTAACTGGGACTGTAAATGTTCGATAACTCAAAGCTATTTAAAATTGATTTGGTCTCGTATGATTTGACATCAATTGAGAAGATGCTAATATAAACAAAGGTAGCAATATTAAAAGGACAGACATAGTTAAACTTTTCTTTTAAATATAACTTACCCCAAAATGTAGTTGAAGTAATAGAAGGACATATTATAACCAAATCTGAAATGTCTTTTGATGAATGTGTTTGTGTGTGTGCTGCTGCTGGTGTAAACAAATACAAAAATACCAGCTTCTTATTTTGAACATAAGATACTGCTTATTCATCATAGCTGTTTAATATTACATGACACTGGTCATGTCATGCCTTTGACTAAAGGTGGGAAACCAATCTCTAGATTCAACAGTAGTGGTAAAAACTGTATGAATGGTGTTCGTGTTTGCCCTAAAGCAGTTAGAAATGCCTAACAGTGAAGTGTTACTTTAGCTTCTTATTGCTACAGATCTGCTTTTCATCCATCTTTGTACTTCTAGCTTTCCCTTAATTCAATACGGAGACAAATTTGTCATCTGCTGTAGAGGTTTAGGCAATCCGTAACTGCTTTTTTTTCAGTCTACCTCTCCCCTTTTTTGCTGCTTCTTAGACTTATTTCCTGTGCAAGAATACTGCAAGAGTTTAGCAGTGGTACCAGTTGCATTGCATGTTTGAGAATTGCCTGCATCAGCCTTCTAAGTGCTTCCATCCCAGGCACTGTGAATCACAGCAGTGTAGCAGATGCACCCCCCTTACATCATTGTTGTTGTTGCTGCTGTTTGCTTTGCTGATCCCTAAATAGTGAAGTGATACTTCTCTTTATCAGTGTCAGTGGTGTGACGAGTAGCATGCTCGCCTTTGGGGCAGAAAGCTGTAGGTTCTATTCCCACACCAGGTGGAGCGATTGCTAACAATGCAGCATAAGCGGGTGCTACACTCCTGAGTGTATCGTCATTTGGATGAGACGTTAAATAGAGGCCCCAGTTTGAGCTGATGGTAACTCAGGTGGATGTACAAGATCCCATGGCACACATCGAAAAGAATAGGGGACTTTCTCTGATGCCCTGGCCAAGTTTACCTTAGTAATATAAACACTACCTCGGGTCTCCTCTGAAAAGAGGCTAATAGCCTAGTGGGACTAACCCATTCAACAAAGGATAAATAAATAAAATTAATACTTCACTTTCCTTTTATTAAACATCCAGGCTGTTTAGCATTACTCCACCTTTCTGTCAGTACATCTGAAACTCTGAGGTCTGCTTTCTGCGGTGTAATATTCAAGCAAATGTTAACAGCACGGTGAATTTCATGGGACATCCCAGAAAATATATGCTTGTTTCATACGTGTGCAGGTTTTCCTCGACCACTTAAGGATGTATTGTTTGGGTTTTATTTGCTTAAACACATATCCTAGATTTTTCTGTTTCCTTGTACCTTTCTGATCTCTCCTTGTAGCGTTGTTTTTTTCCTCTTGGTGATCTTTATTGTGTTTCCAAGTTGTGCTGATTCATTGAAAATGTAGGACTCTATTTTCCTTTTTCTGCTCGTTCTAAGTCAAGTGGAATAGTAAAGTAAGAAACGAGGAAACAAAAGCCTTTACATCGGTTTTGCAGGAAGGCTTACCCCGCTCGGCAGAAACATTTATTTTACTGTGATGACAGTTTGATTACTCAGGAGACTATTGCCTTGTGAGGACATGACATGATGTTATGTGTACTTGAAACAAGCTTCAAGACTGTAGGTCACACCAGTGTTTTTTTGCAAAGTTGTAGTTCAGGCTGTCCTAGGAGAAGCACTTAGGCTTTGTATAAGGCCATTAATTCTCAGGGATGAAAAATGCAGGTGTATGTAAACTTGAGAGCTTTAGTATTATGGCAGTGTTGCATGCTCTGGGGATATGTAGTAGTTAGGGCAGACAGTTTTTCTACAAATGGCGTTTAATCCTTTAATGTGAGGTCATTTTACGTATTGAATAGCAAAAAAATGTAACTGCTGAAGTGTAGCAATTACCATTTCCTGTTGTAATTGTACATTAATACTTCACAGAAAGCTGATGAGGTAATGTAATACTAAAATGTTTACATAAAAAACTTGAATGACTTAAATTGCATTGCTGGAGCCATAAAATTAAACCAATCCATTTTACTAAATGGCATTAGTGCTGTCCCTTTGGACAGTTTGGTACTGTGCCTCATACTGTAAGTCCCTTTTCTACATCTTTATTTCTGTAGGGGATAATTATCTCGTCTTGCATCACTTGCTGCACATATCTTTATTTCCGCACCAAATTAGAGGTCTGGCATGTCATTGCAGAGAAAGCATGGATGTATATGCTGTACCCTTGAGCCATTTTATGTCAAATGCATCTGTCAGGAATCGCAAACACCATTGCATGTTGCTGGTGAATATAATGCGACATTAATAACATTTCTGCACTGTATTAAATCTTGATTTATGGATTTTTGAAAAGCTTTACACATTGCTGCCTAACTAAAAATGCTGCTGTATCCTGTTGTCTATTGTTTCACAGCAAGCATTTTATGTAGAAGATTCTACAAAGAAAGTGAATTGAAGTTTTTATTCTGTATACATTTGTTTAGTAGTCTACACTGTATGTAACAGAACTTGTATTGCATATTCTTCATTTTATCATTTCACAGTTGTCATACACACACTGTAGGAAGAAAAGTTGGAATCAGCATAACAGCCCAGAAACCATCTGCACTGTCTGCCATTGTTTTGGTGCTGGTAGCTGAAATTGTATGTGCATGCTTTCTTAGCTGTGTCACTCACTGTTTCCTGAATATAGCAAACTGTGGCTGCTTGCATGAATACAAGTTGTTGTGAAGGACAGATTTCTTTAAAATCAAAAACTGGTAGAAAAACCCATCCAAGATAGAGTTTTCACAGTGATACTTTAAGCCTCCTGTACTGAAGGCCCATGGGATTTATGCAAATGACCCCTTAAGGGCAACAAACGTTTCAGCTTAATGACTTCTGACTGCCTTTGACTTTTTTTTTTTATTACTTTTTTAAGTCTTTATGGTTACATTGATGTCAGTCACTAGCTGTGGACATGCATATTTCAGCCTTTTTATTGATCAGCACAGCATAACTGGATAGTTTGAGTAGACTTAAGAAATACAGGGTCTTTAAACCCAGCTGATGCCCATACAGATTAAGGTGCTTGCAAAATATCCCAACTAACATCCAAACCAAAGGGTTAAAAGGACACACAGACAAATAATTCAGTAAAAACTGCAAGAAAAATCCAGCCAAGCTACAGTTTAATTTTCACTATGTGATACCCCCTGTAGTGAATGACAGTGCATTTCTAAAGTATAGCCAAACTATTCACTTATGTTGTGCTAAGGTCAATAAAAAGGCTGAAACAAGCATGTCTACAGCTAGTGGGCTTTGGTTTTATTGGCCTGAATGTAACCATAAAGACTTAAAAAGTCATGGACATTCAGAAGTCATGCAGCTGAAACACTTAGATGTCCTTAAGGGGTCATTTGCATGCATCCCATAGGCCTCCACTAGGTTTAAGGTATCACACAGTGAAAACTGTAGCTTGGCTATTTCTAGTAAAGTTGGCCTAAAGTTGGATTTCTATTTTTTAGTAATTCCTTTTTTGACAGCCACCGTAATTAGACTATGCAATTCTGATTCTGTATCATAGCTCAAAAAATTATTTCCTTAGTTACACCAGTTTGCTTACCCAGTATCTATGACAAAGCAGTCTGCAGGGAATCTTTAAAGTCTGCCAACTCATTACATTCCCAGAAAATGTGTTCCCAGTTACCGCCTTTTTTCCCCATCACACCTCCAACATTTGCTATCTGTCTGAGGAAAAATTCTTTGGAGTCTACTTGGGGTATAAAATACCTATGAAAACACTCCCAAGCAAAGATTCTAAATCTTTTAGACTTTGTTGCATATTTGGGAGACCTACATATACCCCTAATTGTTTCTTTGTGAATTGGTTATCCAGTCTCTCTTCCTGTGATTGATTCTTATAGCTATCTTGCAATATTTTATATGCTGTACTAATTATTCCTTTTTTAATGGCAGCTTCTGTTCTAGATTCTACTAAAAACTCTACCAATACTGGTCTTTCATTTAGTGCACCCCATTTCTTTCTCTTTGCCTTCCCTATCTAGGATTGATATCCGGGTATAGGCAGTCTCTAACCTGCAGTCTAAATAATTTCTTGGCTTCTTCTGATTCTGTTACCTTTCCTGCTCTGATTATTTCCTCTCAGTACCTTGGTTCATTTGCCAGGTGTCTCTAATAAATTCCAGCCCCAATTTGCGTGTTGTCTGTATCCCGAATTGCAGATATCCCTATTGGCAGAATCTCTCCATTCCCGTTTTGGCTTTGTCCTTAGAATACTTTCTGCTACTTTATTCATATAATATTGTGTATGTTTATTTTTATTCTCCTTAAAGGTCTGCCTCCAAAATCCCAGTCTCTGTTTTTGTATTATGTTTTGTTTAGTTTCTTCCCACATATCCTTAGCTGCCACATGGGAATCATTTTTAATCCATACTTCTAAATACTGCATTTTGTCATGTCCCCAAAAATATGGATATTGCTGAACCAATTTGTTTTTGGATACATAATTTACAGCTATTGCTTTTGTTTCAGCTTCATTAATTGTGTATCCCAAAAAGATATGAAACTGTCTCAAAATATTCCACAACATTGTAATGACCCTTTCTGGTTTTGTCAGGTATAAAATAATATCATCTGCAAATAGTCAGCTTTTCTTGACTACCATACCGATTATATCCTTCAAATTTGGAGTTCCTTATTTTCTTTGCCAGTGGTTCTCAGTATGATGCAGATAACAAAGGGGGGAGTGGACATCCCTGCCTGTCTCTCTGCTCAAGTAGAAATTGTCAGATATGATCCCACCCACTTTAATTTTCGCCTCCAGTCCCTCATATATTCTTCTAATAAACCTTTTAATTTTGTCAGGGAATGCAAATGCTTCCATTGCCCTGCTCATAAAGTCCCAGCTTACTTTGTCAAATGCTTTCTCTGCATTAAGACCCACCAACAACAGTGGTATTTTCTTACATCATACTTCCTTCTAGATCATCAGCGTTCTGTTAATGCTGTCAAATGTTTGCCTCCCCACCATAAAACCACATTGGTCCATATCTATATCAATTTTGGTATCACTTTTGCCATTCCTACAGCCATTGCAGAGATGAACACTTAATAATAATGGTTTAGTATTGAAATGAGCCAGTGTGAACCTGGATCTGATGGATCTTTACCCTCTTTAGGTATTGCAGCTACCACTGCTTTCTTCCAGGATGATGTTCCTTCTCTTCCTCTGAAAATACTGTTAAACAAAACCTTCCAGATCTTTATCAGTTTTTTTCCCCCTCCTGGCTTCTTAACTTCCACAGGAATACTATCTGTTCCCGGGGACTTTACTTTAGATTGATTATACATCAACTTTTTTATCTCATCTCCTCCTATCCATAAACGTTTTCATTTGTACCTTTTCTTGATTTCCATATTTCTCTGTGTTATAGACTTTCACAGAATTTCAGAAATATTTCTAATACTTTTACAGGATCTCTTCCTTGTTATAGGCTCCCTATACTTGGTGACAACCCCTTTCTACTTTTTTTTTGCACGCGTTGTTATGCTAAATATTTTTGTGCTCTAGAAGTATCAAAAGTTGCTCACCGCAATCTTTCTAAACACATGCATGTTATCAAGATAATCCCTTGTTTTCTGTTTAGCATTTACAGTTGCTCCTCCTCTTGTTCTGTGGGATTCCCACTATTTTTCAATACTTTAACATTTGTCAGTCCCTCTAAATAATTCTTGCTACTTCTTAACCATATCTCTCTCTTATTTCCACCCTGTTTGCAAACTCTGCTTTAATTTTATCCCACTCCCTAGCTATATTTTTAGAAGAAATTTCTATCTTCTCTAATTGCTCCTGAATAATTTCCACAACCTATTCCTTAAATTCCTCTCCTTTCAACAGATAGGTGGAAAAGCACCAGTGTCTCATTATTATCCTGTGTTTTTATTTTAGTTGTTATTGGCGCTTGACCTTAAATAGTTATTGGGTGCATATCAAGACCTTCAATTAAATGCACATGTTCCTGTGAAATGTAAATTCTGTCTAGCCTCGCCCAGTTTTTGTGTCTTCGGGAATATGTAAATTCAATCCAAACTCCTAGTACTGAATTCACATCTTCCATACCAAATATTTTCATAAATTTCTTCAAAAATCTACCTTCCTTCGTTATATTTTCCTTTCTGCCCCCCCCCCCCAGACACATCTTTACTATTGCAGATTAAATTCCACTCTTCTGCCTGTAAGTAATAATCTGATGTTGTTAATCTTAGTTCATTCCTTACTGATGGGTTATCGTTTCCATCCTCTGAACCGAGCCGGCCTTATACCAAGCATGTGTCAGCCAAAAACTCTCGAGCCAAGATCCTACCCACAATGCTCTGCTCCCTGTTACCCCAGATCTCGTTTGCCGCATTGCTGTACAGCCATGTCAAACCTCTCTCAGCCAAGTGTTTAACTTTTTGAAGATTTTCTATTATTAGTGTTTAAAAAGTTTTCAATTCTTCACTATCTCTATCCTCCTACCCTATCGCAACTTTGAGACTCTCTCCCTATAGTATTTTCCTTTTCTCATCTTTTTCTTACCTTTGAGGTAATTCTCCATCACCATCATTGGTAATTCTTCTTCTTCTCCCTTTCTTACCCTTCTGGGTAGTTTCTTAACCTTTTAGTAGTGTCGTAGTTTCTTCTTTGATATCGCAATGTCAAATAAGAAAAGTAGTGTTGGTTTCAAACATTGTACAGAAAGTGGCCGTAAATTGCCGCTTTCTGATGGCCATGATTTGTGTGTTTATTGTCTCAATGTTTCCCACCTTTCAGTGGACCCTCCTTGTGGGATTTGTAGAAATTTCTCAACTAGGACTCTGAATGAAAGGAAGAATAAACTTATCCTAAAAGGCTTCCTTAAAACTCTTTTCTGTGAGGCTATCTCTGGGTCTGAGGGCTCAGTCCCTCCTCCTAAACCCTGTAAAAGAGGCATTCTTCTTCCTCCTGAAGGTCGCTCACTTCATCTCCCTCTGGAGATCTTAAGGAGTCGAATCACAAAAAGGTAAAAATTTCGGGCCCGGTGCTTCCACCTGTTGTCTTTTCGGCCCCAGCCTCAGCACTGCCCTAGTTTATTCTCACTCCAGCTATGTCTTCTTCATCGCCACTGGCACCAGAGTTCCCGGTGCAGACATTTATGGCTCCGACAGTTTTTTCGCAGCCCTTTTCGGCACCACTTCTATGGTGCAGATGCCTTTGGCACTGACCTGCTCGGTGCAGTCACTTTTGGCACCATAGATACCAGTGCTGACACCTTCGATGGCTCCGTATTCTTCGGTGAAGACATTTGCCACATCACCTTTCACTGTGCAGACACCTTCGATGCCTATGGCGCCATCTTTGTCGACGCAGATACCCTCGGCACCATTCTCCTCGGTGCAGAGACCCTCTATTCCAGGCTCTGCACCACACAAACTTGCAAGAACTAAATACTCTCCCTCCTTAGATCCTTTTGTGGGAAGTCAATACAGCCCCTTTTTAGATAGGCCAGAATCTCCATCAGGTCTCTCTATGAAGTCGACCAGGAGCCTCTCAGAACAGGATGTGTTGTGGCTTGTCGATTAGTTGCTTGTGGCCAGGGGACTCTCTCACCCATCTAAAGCTGTGCTCCCTTTTGTAGCTGACCGTATTTCTCTACAGACTACATCTTGCACTCCTCCTTCGACTTCCAGGGAAGCATCAAAGCCCCTTCCCCTGACAGCAGCTTCCGTTCCTTCGACACCAACTGTGGACCTCACTTTGGAGCCAGAGTTGTTCTTGTGGCCCTCTGTGCACTAGGCACCGGGCCCTTCTCAGGCTAGTGGCTGTGCCATGGGGGTAGACACTCTTGGTTCAATGCCAATTTTTTCTATGGCACCTTCCAGGAACTCCCCCTCACGTTTCACAGTCCTCTTGAGACTCCTGGTCTAGAGGTCGGCTCGTCTGAGCAGGGTGTGACCCCGGTTCCGAGGTTGTCATACTTGGCTCCGGGCATTCATCCCTCTTCAGGTGGTCCGGCCTTCCAGGCCATGGGGAGGGCACTTGCCTCTGCTGGCAAAACATCCCTGTCGGAGTCCTTGCTCCACTCTGTGCCGCAACTGTCACAAGCCACAACTACTAGACCACGGGCAGAAGGGGCTCTGTTTCTCCCCCTCAGGAGATCCCCTTTTTGCAATCTTCCCCAGAGCTTCCCACTGAGGAAGTCCCTTGCAAGGCTTCATGCAAGAGGAAGCACATAGACTCTACTGAGGAGTCTCTAAATAAAGATACGGACATTGATGACTGGGAAGGGTCCCCACAGTCACTCTCTGATGGTGTCCTTTGGTGACATTCTTGAGATCCTAAGACAGAGGCATGACTGGAAGTCCTCCAACTCTTCCTCAGAGGAATCTGTATTCCTGCAGGCCTTTCGTGCCCGGCCCCCTACCTCCTGGGTTACCCCACCGGACGATGAGCTTGTCCAGCTCATCGTCCAGTGTGCATGTAAGGCTCCTGACACTTTGGAAGTTATACCTCGGAGGCATGACAACATTTTATCTCCCCTGGCTGACCATCCTCATTGGTCCAAAGGTCTTCCAGTAGATGCCATGGTTGTGGTGGCTGCAACCAAAAAAGTCTTGGCAGAAGAGAGCCAGACTGTCCATCCACCCAACAAGGAGTCTCTGGTGATAGACTTGGGAAGCATGCGTTTGCTTCATCAACCTTCACTGTAAGGTCCTTGAACTACTTGGCACACTTTGAGGCTCCAGAGGGACTTTATCAACTAATTCTCTGAAACCTTGGCAAGAGCTGTTTCTGATGAGGTGCGTGACAACGTAGTCTCCCAGATAGCCAGCCACCCTGGAATTGATATCCAATTCTTCCATGCGCCTCATTTCACACGCAACGGAAGGAGCGGCTAGAACAGCAGGTGCAGGCATAGTCACGAGACCTCATGCCTGGATGCGCCTTTGCGACTTTATGGACTCCTTTAAGGCTTCCTTTATGAATTCCCCCATTGAGGCCGCTTCATTATTTGGCCCAAAGGTTAAAGATACGCTGGCGAGGTGCAAGCAAGATGGTAATACCCTGTCTGCCATTGGTGTCCAACACTGTACCCCTCAACGATTCTACTCCAGAAATCAGAGGAACGCGGGAAGATGTGGCACAGAATATCACAGGGCTCTTTCCATAATGCACGTGCTAAGTTCTCCTCTAAAGGCAGAGGGGGAACCTCTAATGGAAGACTCACCTTTCGGGGCAGGTGAGGTCCGCGAAACCAGGGTTCCAGATATTCTTTCTCTGGGCAACCTTACCAGCGCTGCTGAAGTGTTGCCCGACTGCTCACCTCTGGAAGTGGTCGGGGGTCGTTTTCCTTGTACCCCACTGCCTGGTGAACCATAACCACTGATTCTTGGGTACAACGGATAATATCTAGAGGTTGCCACATTCCCTTCCATCTCTATCCTACTTCACCCAGAAACTTAAGTCCCAGCCAGTCAAAGGGAAGCAGCAGCACATGAAATCCAAAAGCTGCTACAAAAAAAAGTCATCCATGTGGTCCCCCCAGACCATATTGGATCCGGTTGTTACTCAAGATTCTCTTTAGTGCCAAAAAAGACAGGGGACTGGAGACCGATTCTGGATCTCAGCACACTAAACAAATTTGTAAAGACAGAGAATTTCCAGATGGTCACGGTTCAGCCTATCCTTCCTGTTTTGGAAGAAGATGATTGGATGTGCTCTATAGATCTTCAAGATGCGTATTGCCATATAAAACTGGACAAGCGCTCAAGAAGATGCCTCTGCTTCTGCATAGGAGCCGGTCACTACCAGTTTCGAACACTGCCCTTTGGTCTCTACAGTCCTCAGAGTGTTCACCAAATGGATGGCAGTGGTTATCACTCACCTGCTACTTAAAGGATTCCAGGCATTTCCTTACCTAGATGACTGGCTCCTTACCACCCCCACCAAGTGCCTACTGGAGGAAGCTCGAGATTACACTCTTCTCACAGCTCAGCACTTGGGAATCATTATAAACTGGGAGAAGTCCAACATGACCCCGGCACAATCTTTAAAATTCATCGGAGTTCTGTTGGACACAAGGAATTGCACAGCATCTCTCATGGATCACAGACTTCAGAGAATAAGACAACAGGTTCAGCCCTAATGTGTCACCACAAATCTTCTGCTCGGTCCGTACTCCAACTCTTGGGGTTGATGGCAGCCTCAATCACCATTGTTCCTCTGACCAGGTTCTGCATGAGACTTCTTCAGTGGCTACTTCTGACTCAGTGGTACCATCTACAACATCCTTTATCTTTTCAGATAAGTGTAACTCAGAGATGCAGGCAAGATTTGCTCTGGTGGACATCTCAAAATCCCCAACAATGGTCTTGTTCCTTCAGCCCAAAGCCATGGTGATCATGGACGCCTCCCTGATCGGGTGGGGGGGCTATGTCAGGAAAACTCGGTCCAAGGCACCTGGTTGGAGACAGAGGCTCATTTGCATATCAATGTCCTGGAACTGAGGGCTGTGCTATTAGCATTGCAAGCATTCCACTCGATCCTTCCGTCAGGGACTGTTGAAATTCAGTCAGACAATATGTCAGTAGTCTGGCACATCAACAAGCAAGGAGGCACCAGATCTTACCTGATATGCTGAGAGGCCTTGAGAATATGGCAATGGGCAATAGCTTCCAACTGCTTTTTAATTACAACGACCTCCAAATTGAGCAGGTGCATTCTACAACCTCACTAGTGGTCCTTCAGTCTTGTGATAGTGGTAAAGATTTTCAACACCTGGGGCCAGCCTTGCTGCGATCTATTCGCCTCCCCAATCAACTACAAGTGCAGCAACTACCTTTCCCTGATCCCCCTTCTGGGACAGTCACCAAGGGATGCCCTAACCCACGCTTGGCCCCCTGATCTGCTTTATGCTTACCCTCCTCTCCCAATTTTTGAAGAAAGCACGGCAGTTGAAGAGCAGAGTGATCTTCATTGCTCCATATTGGCCTCGACAAGTTTGGTTCCCCTTTCTCTGGCCTCACCTGCTAGATCGACTGTGGATTCTCAGTCCAACTCCGATGTTGATTGCCCATCTGCAGGGTCTGACCCACCCCAATATAACAAACCTGAATCTGACAGCTTGTTTTTTTCACTTCCAATGATTGCCAGGCAGGATAACCTCTCTTCCCTGGCGCGCAATACTCTTATTGCATCTCATAAATCATCCACCAGGCTAACCTATCTCAGCAAATGGAAAAGATTTACATTATGGGCAGTGAACAAACAATTGGACCCCTTGTCTGCCCCAGTTTCAGTATTATTAGATTATTTATCAGATCGCTTTCATTCTGGGGTATCAGCCTCTACTGTTCTTGTTCACTTGCTGCCATTTCTAATTTCCACATTGGCTTCCAGGACTCTTCTCTTATGTCACACAGACTCTGTAAGACTTTCTTGAAGGGCGTTTTTCATTTAAAACCCCCTTTTAGCCTTTTAGAGAACCAGTACAACCTTGGGACTTGTCTTTGGTTCTGCAAGCCCTAACAGCACCCCCCTTTGAACCTGCATCTTCATGTGATTTAAAGTACCTCTCTTGGAAAACTTTGTTTCTGGTTGCTATCAAATCGGCCAGACGTCTGTCAGAACTTCAAGCCTTATGCTTCAAACGTCCCTACCTTCTCACTGAGAGCTAAGGCTTCCTTTTTACCGAAAGTGGTGTCAGAGCAGTCTATCAACCAGTCTATTGACCTCCCAGTGTTTTTTCCTTATCATTCTAACAAGGGAGAGTATTGCCTGCACTTCCTAGATGTTCACAGGCAAATCCATTTTTATTTGGACAGAACAAAATCTACCAGTAAATCAGACCAATTATTTCTGGCTTTTTCTGGACTAAAACTAGGTTCACCCTGTCGCTAAAGTTACATTAGCGTCATGGTTGAGAAATTGCATTGCCTTCATCTACAGGAACAACATCACCTTGCTTCACAAAGTGAAAGCCCATTCTACAAGGTCAATGGCAACTTCAGCAGCTTTCCATGCTAGGGCTTCCCTCAATGACATTTGCTCAGCTGCAACTTGGGCCAACCCCCATACCTTTATTCTTCATTACAAATTGGATTTGGCCTCCAGAGGAAGAGCTTCTTTTTATTCCATGGTGCTCAGAAATGTCCTTCCATGAGGCCCGCCCAGGGATACAGGTAGCTGGGGCCTCTGTCCCATCAGTAAGAAATGAATGAAGATTAACAACATCAGATAAAGAAGTTATGTCCTACCATAACGTTCCGTCTGTGTTGTTGGATCTTCATTAATCCCACCCTCCGCCCCCCCCCCCCTTGGAGGTTCCTGGTGGATTTCATATGGTCCTTCTTCCATTCTAGTAGGTCTGGTATGACCAAAGGTAGCCTCTACTTTTGTCTATCAACTTGCAAACTTTATCTGAGGTAACCGGGAGCAGAGCATAGTGGGTAGAATCTTGGCACGAGAGTTTTTGTCTGACGCAAGCTTGGTATAAGGTCGGCTCACCTCCGAGGACAGAAACGATAACCCATCAGTAATGAATGAACGAAGATCAACAACACAGATGGACCATCATGGTAAGACATAACTTCTTTTTCCTTGCTGAAAACTGAAGATTTCTCCCAGAATTTTCTTAAGTTCCATTATAGCATTTTTAGGTGGAATATCAATACATGCCAGTGTAATCCTCCTCCCTTGCCTTTTTTGTATTTATCTGTGAGATTATTGACCTTTAAAGAAATTACAGAAAGCCTCATTAGTTATTTCCACCTTTTTATATGGAATAGCTTTTTTGTTAAATGTCTATTTCTACTTTTGTCTTACATGCATATACTGTTTGGCAGGTTAATCTTTTATACATGTGTTTCTTATCTCCATTTAAGCCTATGTCACATCTTACAACCTTTTTGTTTTATTGAATCCCATGAAACAAAACAAAAAAAACCCCACACCCTAATACCCACATAAAACCATTTAACTTAATAATAACAACACAACTATGTACATCTTCAAATATTGAAGTTTTACCCTCCTAATAGGAACAGATGTTCCACACTGACAGCCACACACATGGACTTCAAATAACGTAAAAGAAATGTTATCCATGCTAAGGTGCGTGGTACTGCTTGTGCTTCTAGTAAGTGCTGTCTGACTTTGTCTTATTTTTATAGCTCTCTCAGCCGGGAAAACACTTGAATGCTTTCAGAAAACATTTTCTCCAAGCTTACAGCAAGAGGTTCTCCAGTTCGATTCTTGGCTAGGGTGCCTTCTGTGCGGAGTCTGTGTGTCCACCCTGTGGTCATGTGGGTTTCCTCCCACATTCCAAAGACATGCAGTAGGTGGATTGGACACTCTAAATTACCATAACTGTGTGTGTGTGTGTGTGTGTGTGTGTGTGTGTGTGTGTGTGTGTGTGTGAATGCACTATGGCAGGGCTAGCCACCTGGTGGTGTAAACCTTGGCTCGAGATGATTGTCACTGCTGAAGTGACACCCCACCCTCATGTGCAAATGGGAAAAGTGGTTGAGGATAGATGGATGGATTTCTCTTTATCAGATTGTCTCCTAGAGTCATGAGAACTAGACACAAAACTCCCAAGCTTTATAATAGTCAGTATTCTTTTTCATTTACTTGCTTTCTCTTAAAACTTGTTACTAGATTAAGCTAAGGGCTTTAACCCAGTTGCTCCCCTATGCAGTAATGAGAAAAAGCACATTAATTGTTCTTTTTGCATGGTCTTTTAACCAGATTTGTCTTTAATAAAACTGAGCAAGGAGAACGAGAAGAAGGGAGAAAGAAAGAAAAACAGGAACACCTATTTACATTATTATCTTCATTACACTTAAAATAACTGAGAACACTTTACTTTATACCATACAAAACATAATGCACTATTAAAATGTTTTACTTAACTTTCTCCCTCCTCTTCCCCTCTCCTGAATATTTTTTTTAACATTAATAACATGAAGCAAGGCATATGCTTTAGAGCCCCCTACAAGTTTAACAAAGTCCAAGAAAGTCCAATATTTCCAGATTTTCTTGCTCTGACATGTTTCACAAATATAAGTATTGCTTTGTAACCCCACATTTGTCAAGCTCCAAGTTACTGGTTTTATTCCTGTTCATCTCCATCTCCCAAATCCTGTCTGTGCTTCATTGCCAACATACTGTTGATTCTTCTAGTCAACTCTTGCACTGTTTTTCCCTTCTGCTGAAACATTTGAAAATGTTTCATTGGCATAGTCTGTCTGTGGTCTTTATTACCAGAAGAACAAGAAGCAGAAACTCCTCCGTTTTCACAGCTCACTTTTTGTTGGACAAACTTTTGTATTTCTCCCTAAGCATGTACTTCATTAAAATGATTTTGTTCTTGCAAGGAAAATATTTTGAAGATAGCTGGGTACAGCAGATTGAATCTCACTCCTGTCTGTCGACATTACAAACATTCCCTGAATAATGGAATATATTTACTCCCCTTCTGCCTGGTGTACAAAGAGTAGTCATTCTCTGCAAACATGCTGCTGTCTCCCACTTTTAGTACTTTGTCCTCTTGCTGCAGTTTTGTCAGAATCTTGTCATTCTGCTGATAAGATTGTATATTTACTATTAAAGGTCTAGGTTGCTTTCCCATCGCCAGGTTTGGAGCATGCACATGATGTGCCCTTTCAATTAACAATTCCTGTTGTGGAATACCAGTCCAGTTGCTTATTTGTACTTTCATAAAATTAATACAGTCTGTTCTTTCCAGCTTTTGTAGTACATCGAAAAATCTCAGGATGTCCTTCAAGGATGCATCTGCAGTCCTAACATATGGGTTGTCCTGCCTCAGGCAGCCCTTCGGTCGGCCGGATTCCAAAGTCTGGGTCTGGCCTCGGCTGATGTCGCACTTCACCCGACGTCATAGCTGCTGTGAATTGGGTATAAAGGCATCAGCCGACGCCATTTTCCTCAGTCTTTCTTGCCACACGGTGCCCGAAGCAGAAGCGTTTCGCAAGTGCCGGTCGGTCAGATCCAGAGATTTCTACTACCGAAAACTTCTAAAAAGCTAAGTACCCCGTTGGGGACTCTTTCTTGCCTCAGCCGATGTCAGAAAAAGTAAATAATTGTTTAACTTGTGGGAAACAAATACCTCATAAGGATTTCCACTCTTACTGCCTACCTTGCTTAGGCCCAGACCACGACGTATCAGCTTGTCTAGCCTGTGCTTCCTTCAACCGACGGACACTTAGACGTCGGTCGGAGTTTGCTGAGGAGTTTTTTGGTCCCGCTTTTGCTTACAAAATGCCGTCGGAGACTCCGACTTCACAATTAGCTAAAAAGCGTAAGGAAAAGGACCGACACTCGCGGTCCGCGGTTTCGGCTGAAACCACGGTTAAGCCAACCGCGAGTGTCTCGGTTTCGGCTGAAACCGAGTCCTCGGTTCTTCCTTCGGCCGAAAGCATACCTCCGACAGCCGAGGCCTCACACAGCATGGCTGAATCTGCTACTGAAATTTCTCCTGCTGTAGCAGGCACCCAGGATTTATCAGATACTATTCCTTTAGACATATCTACTCCTGCACGTGGGGCTGCTAGGCCCCCTGCATCTATGTCCATCAAGGCTTTTTCTAGGGCTAAAGCAGCTAAATCTTCTAAGGCCTTGCCTGCTAAAACCCCACACAGGCCTACCTCTAGTTCCCATATGCTCAGCCTGGCTGAGGATCTCATTTCTTTGATCAGGGGATCCCAACCTCACCCAGACAGGGCCTCTCAACCCCCTCCAGAGAAAAGGCCTAGAGCAGAGCCCCCCGATCCAGTTTCTACTGACTACTCCTCGGATGAGTCAGAAAATTCAAATCCTCCAGAAGGCCCTTATTCTCCATATGAGGATTCTGATGCAGAAGACTCCATTCCTTCTGCCTCTCCTCCTGAGGAATTTTCTTTTGGGGAAACCTTACATGCTATGAGAGAGCAATTTCAATGGCAGGGCCAGGATTTTTCAGAATCAAGGAAAAGGCTAAGGACCTTTTTACATTTACCACAGCATAGGCCTTTAGCCATTCCTCCAGTACTAACAGTTGTGGATGATGCATTTAATGATGCCTGTACTGCTCCTGACTCTCTTCCCCCGGCCCCTGCTAAACCCGACAGATATTACAGGGTCCCGGACACACACTTTCACTTGTATAAGGCTCCTATTGCAGATCCTGAAACCATTTCACAGGGCCCCAAAGCTGTAGCAGCTGCCTCTGCCAAAAAACCCCTCCCCTCTGAAAGAGAATCTAGAGCATTAGAGAGATGGGGTAAAAAAGTTTATACTTCTGCTACTCTTTCGGCTAGGGCCTTAAACTGTCAATTCCACATGATCCAGTATCAGGAATTTTTGTTAGACCAGCTAAATAAAAAACTGTCCTCTCCTGAACCTATAGACCGTAAGTCCCTTCAGGATTTGGTACATAACACTCAGCAGGTCAGTAATCATTCTTTAAAATGCGGCTATGATGCACTGGAGGCTTCCTTTAGATCAGCTATGACTGGAACAGTGGTCAGAAGGCATGCATGGTTAAAAGAGCAATCCTTACCAGACCATGTAAAGTCAAGGCTCCTAGATGCTCCCATGGAGAAACAAAGTTTGTTTGGCTCCCGTGCACAGCAAGTGCTAAAGAAGGTGGAAGAAAAAGCAAAATCTGTTCAAACAGTCAAGGATTTCTTACAGGTCCAACCTCCGAGGTTTAGTAGAAATTGGCCTTCGAAGACTTGGTCCTTTCCAGACACCTCCAGAGCACAGAGAGGCAGAAATAGGCCCAAGAGGCAGAGGTCAATCCAGAGGTGCCTACAGGGGACGTCAGTGGCAGCCTAACAACCAGAGAAGTACTGCCACAGATCCAGCTACTACCACTTCCACAGGACAGACACAATGACTTGGCTCTGATACGCCTACCAGGGAACAACTGGAAGCACCCTTAGGCGGAAAGCTAGCCTTATTTTCAGTAAACTGGCATTACATTACAGGAGACAAATGGATTTTACAGACAATAGACAAAGGCTACAGGTTTCACTTCCACACTCTACCAAAAAAGAGAGGAATGCCAAACCTTCCACCAAACCAAAAAACAAACGCTCTAGGACAAATCAACCACTTACTAAAGATGAGAGCTATAGAAAAGGTACCACCTATGGAACAAGGACAAGGATTTTACTCCAGACTTTTCCTGGTACCAAGAAAAGAAGACCAATGGAGGCCTATTCTCGACCTGTCCGCTCTGAACACATATCTCATTGTACCAAAATTCAAAATGCTGACCCTACAGCAACTTCTTCCCATGCTGGGCAAGGAGTCTTGGCTGGTGACTCTAGATCTCAAGGAGGCATACCTGCACGTCCCTATACGACCAGATTGCAGAAGATACCTCAGATTTCTTGCAGGATCAGAGCATTATCAATTCTCAGCATTGCCCTTTGGCTTATCTACTGCGCCCAGAGTATTCACGAAATGCCTGGCATCAGTAATTGCTCATTGCAGGCTTCAGGGAATTCAGATTTATCCATACCTGGACGACTGCCTGATACAAGCGGACAACAAGACCAAATTAACACAAGATTTGGAAAAGGTTATAAAACTACTGCAAGCCCTGGGATACACAGTCAACATGAAAAAGTCAAGGCTGGTACCATCCCAAAGGATAACATTCTTGGGTGCAGAACTGGACACTTCAAATCAGATGGCATTTCTCACAGCAGAAAAGCAAAAGCAACTACCACTCTGTTTCATGGCATTAACAACACAGAACCAGCTTACAGCAAGGAAAGTCCTGCAAGCCCTGGGTTACATGGCATCCTGCATAATATTGATTCCACATGCCAGGCTGCATATGAGGAAGTTGCAATGGTACCTAAGGAATATATGGTCTCAACACAAGCACAGCCTAGAAGCCCAGATTCCAATAATCCCATGCCTGAAGCAAGAATTCCTGTGGTGGGCTCAGGCCTGTCAGTTGAACAGAGGACTGCCCTTCCACAAACCTCACCCAAGCCAGACTATCACCACGGACGCCTCGGACCTAGGCGGGGGCGCACACATGGTGGACAAGTGTATACAAGGCCTATGGACGCAAGACCAGCTGAACCTACACATAAATCAAAAGAGATGCTGGCAGTGAAACAGGCAATTCAGACATTCAGACCGTTTCTTCAACAGGGTCATTTGCTGATAAGGACGGACAACACCACAGTCATGTGGTATATCAACAAACAAGGAGGCACACATTCATATCCTCTATGCCGGATGGCAATGGACCTGTGGAATATAGCCCTGAACCTCAACATTCAGCTCCAGGCCATATTTGTGCCAGGAAAAGAAAATATACTAGCAGACACCTTAAGCAGAACTACCACGGATGCCCACGAATGGATGCTGCATCCAGACATCTTCAAATCCATTACAAAGAAATGGGGACTACCAGAAATAGACCTGTTCGCATCCCCACACAACCACCAATTGAGGAAATTCTGCACAAGGGCATACCACCCACTTGCTTGGAAGGTGGACTCCCTCTCCTTCAGTTGGGAAAACCTGACAGCATATGCATTCCCACCTCTTCCTTTGATGCACAAAGTGCTACTGAAGATCAAAGAAGATCGCCCAAGGATCATCCTGATAGTTCCAGACTGGCCGAGGCAGCATTGGTACCCGCTACTGAGGAGTATGTCTCGGACACATGCATGGCCTCTACCTCTAGTTCCTTTACTGCTAACACAGAACAACTTCAAGATCCTACATCCAAACTTGAAAACACTGCAGCTAGCTGCCTGGAATATTACATAAAACAAAATAACCCAGATTTATCCCAGAGGGTTAAAGACATTATACTGGAGGCTCGCAGACCCTCCACAAGGAAGACTTACTCAGCCAAATGGAAAAGATACCTCATTTGGAGTGCAGCAAAAGGAGAAAATGTATCATTAGCAAACATAGCTAACATCCTGGAATATTTAGCAGAACTTTTCCACAATGGCCTGTCTTACTCCTCCATTAAGATTCATTCATCAGCAATTTCAGCAGAATACAACATGGATCCTCCAGTCTTCTCTCATCCTCTACTCAGGCAGTTTCTGAGAGGAATTAAAAATGTAAAGCCTCCAAGGAAGCCACCTTTGCCTACATGGGACCTCAACTTTGTGCTGGAAAAGTTAACACTTCCCCCTTTCGAGCCAGCAGCAACAGCAGAATTACAGTTCTTATCTTGGAAAACTGCTTTCCTGCTTGCAATCACTTCAGCAAGAAGGGTTTCTGAATTACAGGCATTAATGGCAGTACAGCCCTTCCTTATCTTCCATCAGGATAGAGTGTCCTTGAGAACTAACCCTACTTTTATGCCAAAGATGGTCTCCAGGGTATCATTGAACCAAGCAATCCACCTACCAGCATTCTTCCCCAACCCACAGAACAGGGGGGAAAGACTACTACATACCTTGGATGTGCACAGGCAATTGCGCTACTATCTGGACAGAACCAAGAACAATAGAAAAACTGACCAGCTTCTGGTAGCATATGCAACAGGAATGGAAGGAAAAGCAATTTCAAAACAGACAGTCTCAAAATGGATAGGAAATTGCATTAGATTTTGTTACTCTTTTCATGGAAAGACAACTCCAGAAAACATCAGGCCTCACTCCACAAGAGCTACAGCCACTACTACAGCTTTCTTATGAGGAGTGGCTACCAAAGACATTCTAGAGGCTGCTACTTGGAGCTCCGTGCATACATTTGCCAAGCATTATAATCTACCTTTATACTCCAGATCCCGAGCAGGTTTTGCAACTGCTGTTTTGCAAGGGATCTTAACTACACCATAATCATCTTAGTGCCTCCTCCCCCAGTTTGGCTATGGTATTCTACCCATATGTTAGGACTGCAGATGCATCCTTGAAGGACATAGTACAGTTTTGTACCTACCATAAATGTAGATGTCCGAGAGGTATGCATCTGCAGTCAGGATTACCCACCCTCCTTCCCCTCTGTGGTACTCCTAGGGTATTTGCCCATCTTGTAGCTAGCTGGGGGAATCTATTATGGTGTATTTGTTTGTATATATGTATATACATGTTTATTTTGTTTGCTCTCTGCTGTTTGGAATCGTTTGCATTTATCCAAATTTAGCCTTCCTAGAGGGCACCTGGCATCTGGGGCAAGAAACACTGAGGAAAATGGCATCGGCTGATGCCTTTATACCCAATTCACAGCAGCTATGACGTCGGGTGAAGTGCGACATCAGCCGAGGCCAGACCCAGACTTTGGAATCCGGCCGACCGAAGGGCTGCCTGAGGCAGGACAACCCATATGTTAGGACTGCAGATGCATACCTCTCGGACATCTACATTTATGGTAGGTACAAAACTGTACTTTTTCCCTGCATGCTCTGTCCTCTAATTTTATTATTTTTTGAAACATCTCTTCTTGTGCAGTCTCATTCAGCCATTTTCTTCATTTTTGACCTCTGAATTTTGCAGTTTTATCACCTTATCTGAATATCTTTTTAAAGCTCTTTCCATTTTTTTCAGCCTTTTATTGTTTGAGTTGATGTACTCCAACAGTGTTTCATGTGTTTTAGTCAGGTCTGTGTGCATCTGCCTTATACTTTCCTCTAGGTTAGTCGAAGTCATGTCTGGAACTTGCACTGTTTTAGCTGAACAGCTGCAGTACTTTTCCCTGTCAGTGCTTCTTTGTCACTTTTTGTAGCTGATTTTCCTTCACGTCCTCTGTATTTCTTTTTTCCTGGCATCCAGGCAATGTACTTACTAGCCAGTTACTGAAAATTTACTAAAACTTTAGGTCCACTGGCTGTTTCTACTAAGATGTTCTTCATGTTTCACTGTTGCAGTCATTACACTTGGGTTATCCTGCTGGCAGGCTACCCTCAGTCGGCCTGAATTCCAAAGTCTAGGTCCGGCATCGGTTGCTGTCGCCTCTTCCCTGACGTCAGTGCACCAGGGGTATAAAAGATGCAGCCGACGCCATTTTCTTCACTCTTTCTTGCCACGCAGTGCCTGAAGCATAAGCAGTTCGCAAGTGCCGGTCGGCCGACTCCTGAGATTTTCCTGTTCGAATTTCAGATCTGAAGTCTTCATTAAAAGCTAAGTACCCCGTTGGGGAAACTTTTTTCTTGCTCCAGACCGATGTTAGAAAAAGTTAATAATTGTATTTCTTGTGGGAAGCAAATGCCTGATAAGGACTTTCATTGTTACTGTATTCCTTTCCTAGGCCCTGACCATGACGTTGCTAGTTGTCGATTTTGTGCTAGATTTAACCAACGCATTATTAAGCGTCGGTAGAATTTTGCATTACACTATTTTGGCAGAAGATTTAATTATACGATGTTCTCAGAAAGCCATCTGGCTACCGGAATTCACAAGAAACGCAAAGAAAAAGAAAAGGACAGGCATCCGAGGTCCAAAACCGATGACGAGGCTTCTTCTAAGTTAGTCACCGGTTCTCAATGAGACACCTTTGCAGCCCCTGACGCCCGCTACTTTAGACTTACACGTCGCTATTGACTCCCACGTGGAGTCGCCTAGGCCTCTGGAGGCTCAAGGTATTAGACCTTCGGGGACTATTCCCTCAGATGGGTCCGGAGCCACTGAGCAGGCATTGGCTTCTGAGGGTGTTTTCAGACCAACTCAATTATACATTAAAACGACTTCAGCTTCAAAGGCAAAGACTAAAGCACCCTTAAAGACAAAGAAACAAGTACAACAGCCTCATGGACAGGCCTCCATGCCCAAAAAAACAGATGCTCAAAATGGCCGAAGACTTAATTACTTTGATCAGGGTTTCTCATCCCCCACCTGATAAAAGGCCTAGGCAAGAGACAGAATATGAATCTTCAGATCAGGTTTCCATGTCATCTGATTCCTCTTCTGATCAGGAATACTCTCTTCCTCCCTATGAGGATTCTGATGCTGAAGAATCTATCCCTTCAGCCTCTCCTCCTGAGGATTAGTTTTTTGAGGAAACGTTGTATACCATGAGGGAGCATTTCCACTGGGAGAGCCAAGATTTTTCAGAATCTAAGAAAAGGCTCAGAGACTTCCTTTTACTACCACAACACAGGCACCTAGCTATTCCTCCTGTGTTAGACATTGTTGATGTATTTTCAGAGTCCAGTCTGACCCGACTCCTTACCTCCAGCTCCTGTTAAGCCGGACAGGTACTACAGGGTTCCTGACTCTCATAAATTCCTTTTCAGAAACCCTGCTGCTGACCCAGAAACTATCTCTCAGGGTCCCAAAGGGGTTAAGGCTTCCGCTGTAAAAAAAACCCCTACCCCCTCCGGCAGGGGATTCTAGGGCATTGGACAGATGGGGAAAAAAGATTTACACTTCCGCTACCTTGGCTATAAGGGCTTTAAATTGTCAGTTTCATATGCTCAGATATCAGCAATATATTATGTCACTGCTTAAACAGAAAATGTTGACAAATCCTGAATGTGCAGAAAATAAAGAAATTCAGGATTTATTGCATGCAGCTGAACAAGTTGGAAAGCATACTTTGCAATGTGTTTTTGATTCTTTGGAGGCCTCCTGCAGAGCCGCTGTTACGGGTTCTGTCATCAGGAGGCATGTTTGGTTAAAGGAACAAAGTCTGCCTGGTCATGTCAAAGCAAAATTACTGGATGCCCCATTGCTGCATGATGCTTTGTTTGTTGTTAAAGCAGAAGAGGTGTTAAAGAAAGTGGAGGACAAAGCTAAATCTATGCAAAAGGTTAAGGATTTCTTACAGGTTCAGTCTCCAAGATTTAGCAGACACTGGCCTTTCCAGTGTCAGACAGACCACAAAGGGGCAGATACAGACGCCCAAGAGGCATATCCCAGCCCCAAGGTTCGTACAGGTCTAAACAATGGGGTGCTTCTACCTCCAAAAGTGGTGAAGACAAATCACAGCCATACAGGAAACAGTCCCAATGACTTCCCCCTGCCTGCACCAAGCACTTATCTTCTGGCAGCACCTTTAGGGGGAAAACTAGCACTTTTTTCTCAAAACTGGCACATAATAACCCAGGACAAATGGGTCCTAGACTTAGTGTCACAGGGCTACAAGTTTCACTTCCATACCCTGCCAAGGACAAACGGTTGGCCAGACCTGTCAAAACATCAATGGGCAGAGGCACAAAAGCAAGTCTCATCCCCGATGGACATGAGGGCCATTCAACAAGTACCGGAGAAAGAGCAGGGACAAGGATTTTATTCAAGACTGTTCTTGGTACCAGGAAAGGACAAGACCTGGAGACCAGTACTGGACCTATCTATTCTAAATACATTTCTGGATATACCAAAATTCAAAATGTTGACTCTACAGCAACTTCTGCCCATGCTGGGCAAAGAAGGCTTGGCTTGTGACTTTAGACCTAAAAGAGGCATACCTGCATGTCCCAATCAGGCAAACATGCAGAAGATACCACAGATTCAAAGCTGGCTCAATGCACTACCAATTCTCTGCACTGCCCTTTGGCTTATCTACTGCACCCAGGGTCTTCACAAAGTGCCTGGCACCAGTAATTGCATACTGCAGACAAAGGAATACAAATATATCCTTACTTGGATGACTGCCTCATTCAAGTAGAGAACAAGGACATTCTGCTACAGCATCTGGCATTTGTAAAGAGATTTCTAACAGGCCTAGGGTACACAGTCAACGAAAAGAAATCAAAACTAGTACCCTCTCAAGAGATAATATTCCTGGGTGAAAGCTTAAATACAACTGCCCAGATGGCTTACTTCACGCCAGACAAACAAAGGCAACTGACTACCTATTTCAACCTGTTGGCAACAAAGGCCCAGTTATCTGCAAGAAAAATTCTGCAGGCTTTGGGCTTCATGGCATCCTGCATTCTACTAATTCCATATGCGAGACTGCATATGAGGAAACTTCAGTGGTACCTAAAAAGTGTTTGGACTCAACATTGCCACAGACTGGAAACAGAAATTACCCTCATTCCCTGCCTGCAACAGGAGTTTCGTTGGTGGGTGAAGGCTTGTCACCAGAACAAGGGCAGCCATTCACTTTACCCCCAGCCAGGCAGACATTAACAACGGATGCATCAGATTATGCCTGGGGTGCCCACATGGCAGGAAGATGTATTCAAGGCACATGGTCCACAAACCAAATGCATCTACATATCAATCAAAAAGAGATGCTAGCTGTTCAGAATGCCCTGACAGCCTTCAAGGACCTACTTCATCCGGGACAACTACTGATAAATACAGACAACACCACAGTCATGTGGTATATAAACAAGCAGGGAGGCACTCATTCTTACCCCCTTTACAGACTAGCCATGACTTTGTGGGACACAGCATTGACTTACCAAGTACATCTGCAGGCACAATTCCTGCCAGGAAAGATAAATACCCTGGCAGACGAACTAAGCAGAAACCTCATGGATTCCCACGAGTGGTAATTGGATCCACAAGTCTTCAGCATGATAACAAGGAAATGGGAATGCTCGGATATAGATCTATTTGCCTCTCATCACAACTACCAACTAAAAAGATTCTGCACAAGGACTTATCACAGACAAGCACGGAAAGTGGATGCCCTATCTTTCAGCTGGAAAAGCTTAGCAGTATATGCCTTTCCTCCACTGCCCCTCCTCCCCAAGGTACTCCTAAAGGTCAGACAAGAGAAGCCAAAGATGATACTGATTGCCCCAGACTGGCCCTGCCAGCATTGGTATCCAATCCTAAGGAACTTGTCTCAATGCCCGGCTTGGACCTTGCCTCAAATACCTTATCTACTATCCCAACAAAACAATCAGATCCTGCACAGCCAACTAAAGACCTTAAATCTGGCAGCATGGCGGATAATGTAGTGATACAAAACGCACCTCTCACTAAAGCTGTAATGGATGTCATTTTGGAGGACAGAAGGCCTAGTACCAGAAAATGTTATGCTGGAAAATGGAAGAGATTCTGAGCTTGGAACCAGGCACAAGGAATTAACACAGCTGTACCAAATATTCCTCAGATTTTGCAATACTTAACTGAGATGCTGGACAAAGGCCTATCCTTTTCATCAATTAAAATTCATGCCGCTGCCATTTCGGCTCATTACAATACAGAGCCACCAATCTTTTCTCATCCCTTGTTAAGGTAGTACGTCAGAGGAGCCAAAAACTTAAGGCCTCCAAGAAGATCAGCAATACCAGCATGGGCCCTCAATTATGTTTTGGAAAAACTCACCCTGCCTCCTTTTGAGCCAGCCGCTACAGCTGATATAAAGTTTTTATCTTGGAAAACAGCTCTACTCCTAGCAATAACCTCTGCAAGATGAGTCTCAGAGCTACAGGCATTCATGGCTGTGGAACCTTTTATCATTTTTTATCCAGACAAGGGGTTTCTCGGAGGACAAACCCGACATTTATGCCTAAGGTAGTGTCCAGTGTGGCCCTTAACCAAACTATTCATCTGCCTACTTTTTATCCAAACCCACATAATAAGGGCGAGAGAATTCTGCATTCTTTGGACATACACAGACAGCTACACTTCTACTTGGACAGAACCAAAGCTTTCAGAAATACAGAGCAACTACTAGTGGCGTTTGCTGCAAGATCACAAGGAAAGGCTATCTCAAAGCAGACTATTTCAAAGTGGATAGGCCACTGCATTCATTTCTACTATTCACAACATGGCAAGCCAGTGCCTAAGGGCATTAGGCCATATTCAGCCAGAGCAGCAGCCACTTCAGCAGCCTTCCTCAGAGGAGTTCAACCAAAGACATTTTAGAGGCTGCTACCTGGAGTTCAGTGCACACCTTTACAAAGAACTATCATTTACCTCTCTACTCTAAATCCAGGGCAGGCTTTGCCACTGCAGTTCTGCAGGGCCTCATAGCCATTCCTAATGTTATTTAGCTCCAGCCTCCCAACCATAGCTTTGGGATTCAACCCAAGTGTAATGACTGCAACAGTGAAACACGAAGAACATAGTACAGTTGTGTACACTTACCATAAATGTAGATGTTCGTGTGTATTCACTGTTGCAGTCCAGGTTACCCTCCCACCATCCCCCAATGTCTTTGCTGCAACTTATCTGCACTTCTCTAATCTTTAAAACCTACGTGGTGTATTTGCTTGTAGATGAAGGTATTATATATTTTGGTGCATGCATGCATGTTTTATTGGCATATTTTTAGCCTACCCTTTTGGGGGCACCTGACATCTGGTGCAAGAAAAACTGAAGAAAATGGCGTCAGCTGCATCTTTTATACCCCTGGGGCACTGACGTCAGGGAAGAGACGACAGCAACCAACACCAGTCCTAGACTTTGGAATTCAGGCGGACTGAGGGTAGCCTGCCAGCAGGATAACCCAAGTGTAATGACTGCAACAGTGAATACACTCGAACATCTACATTTATGGTAAGTGTACACAACTGTACTTTTCTGTTTTCACACTTAGAGAACTAGAATTAAGCTGTTACTCACTGTGCAGCCATTTTGCAAGTCCCAACTGTAGCAAGATGCTTGTTACATTCAGCTTAAGGCCAGCCTTGACCACCCATATACAGGTGCATAACATCAGCTCGGGGTGTCTGAAAATCACAAAAGATGGTTACATTTGAAAGGGTTAATTTAAATTACAAATAACATGAGCTTGTCTGAAATACAGGCCTCACCTGCTTTTGGGATTTTATCCTCCTTAGATGACTTCTTGCTCACATTACTTACCTTAGCGAAGGCAAATTTCTCCAGGCAAACATGTGCCTTCAGTGACTACAAGGTCTTTGGGCTCATTATTTTCTCCAGAGTAGGTCGAATACTTCCTTGCATAATTCCCAACTTTCCATCCCAAGTTCTGCTGAATGCAAAGCTCAAGAACCCACGTAAAAGCATACTTCAACAGGGTTAGTATAATGGTTAAGGTGCTTAACTCACACTCACAAGGCATAGGGTTTGATTCTCACCTTTGAAAGGGAAATTGGCTAGCCGAAAAATGGCCCACAAGGGCAGCTATCCCATTAATTACCTGTGAACAGAATAGTGTACTTATTTTGTCCTGTGTTCTGACAAAGTTTGCTCCTTTCAGCTGCCGTTTTGCTTTCAACAAATTCTCCAAGTCGTGCTGAAATGTACATGTAATGAGAACTTTTGGTCAGCATTGGCTTTGCGTTATGTGGTTCAAGTGTCTGTTGCTTCCTCTATATTTCTTTGAGACTGAATTAATAGAATCATCAGCTGGGTGAAACAAGCCACTCAAAGCTTCAATCAATGAAACAAAATACAAAAGGCACTTTTGGAGGCAGGCTCCACGTGGAAGGAATTTGCAGTCCCCCTAAATACCTGTTACATTTCTTACTTTTATATACTAAATCCACAGTTACACAGTTGTGGAGAAAAGTGATTTGAATTACTGCTGGTTATGTACCAGCAGTGATTTCCTGTGAAAATATATTGGAGGAGTTTCAATTTGGAGAAGAATATTAGTTGAAAGTCCTACACTTTGCACTCCACCAAGAGTTGGGTAGCCATCTTTACTACTCAGTAATGCTACAGAGGCCCTTAACTGCATCGTGTAATAGGCATGTCTGAACTTGGGGAGGGTGAATTAAATGGTGCAGCTTAATACATTCTTTACTATGAACACTGCAAAATCAGGTTTTATTTTTGTATAATTGTGAAACAATATCCGGGACTGTTGCAATTTTTGCTTGTATCAAATGTGCTTCTCGTGCCCTTGCTTTTCAAGCCACCCAGTCTATTTGGTCATTCATTCCTTTTAACTCCTTAGCTATTGAATCCCTCATCACTCTGTTGAGAAGACTGCCCCTGTCTAGAAGACTTTTGCCTCTTAGGTTTACACCTTAAGCAGTTTGGTGCTGGGATGAGAGCTAAGCCACGGGCAAGCCATCATACAAGCACTCAAGAGGAGTGATAACTGCCACGATGCTTCTGTGTGCATGCCGAATTGTGGCTACTGTCTTTCACACATGCTGCTGCACGCATAACTGTTAGCCCATCAGGTTGTATTTTAGGACATTTGCCTCCACTAGATGGTGGTAATGAAGCAGGTTAAGCTCCTTTTCTTCTTCCAGTGTGGGTGAGCCAGCATCAGTTGATCACTTCCACCCTCCGTAACCAACTCCTCTACCATTAATAGCTATTTGAACCTAGGTCATCTTGGATGCAGTTGGGGCTACATCATTCTGTGCGAAAGTGCCATCAAATTCACTGATCTAACATACAACATCGTGACTAGCTCTGCATGTCCTAGTATGGATGTGATGGTATCATGCAGTTTGAATGGTATTTGTATTTAAATAGCTTCCGTATCATGTCTGCACAGTTAGTCATATGCATAATGTGCTCTTTTAGGAATTGTACAGCTAAAATGTCAAGCATTTTTCACCTGCATGAAGCAGTATTTCTGTATAGCTTTTCATTACACTAATTTATTTCATTGCTTGGTTCTGTGATTCCTCCAATTGTCCATGAAGAACCCTGGTTGTGAGAGAAGGTGAAGTGAAGAAGAATTTAGCAAACATCTGTAGTATGATCCCCAAAGTTTACAGTGTACAGCCAGTAGATCTGTGTGCAGCTCCAGTGTAGTAGAGATAATGGCAGCATTTAGAAAACGTTCCATGTAGGCCATTTGTGTGAATGTAGACTTCTCAGATGTAATATATAGGGAAATTTATAAGTGACTCAAGTTAAAGTAGCACCAAAAATTGCTATACAAAGGAGACATGAAAGCCAAACTTAATCCAGATAGGTATACCACCAAATGCACACTACACAGAGTATTATGTCCCACAAACAGTTGTGTTAAATATACCAGATTCACATAATAGTAACAGTAAAGCTGATTAGTGTTACAAAAATTAAAGAAAAAAATGATACATGCAGGTACATAAATTCTTTACAACCTGAGATTGTAGTACAGGCACACAATTTTAGACCTCTGTCCATGCATACAACTGTCTCAATTGACGCTAAATATATTTTGCCAGAAATAAAGGCTATGCCAACACGCACACACTCTGCTTACCATATACCCTTTACACTAAACATACAATTCCACCTAAAGGAAAACACATTGCATGTATCGTGCAGCTTTAGTAGAGCAAACTTGCCAGAAGACCCTGATAGTGAACTACATTTTGCAAGCAACACGCGCGCAGACATTGGCATACACTTTTTTTTTAATTTTACCCACTCCAATTGTGTGCAACTGTTATTTTAAATCATTTATATAAATACCTGGAAAAGATTTTCTTGTTTTTGTAACTAACCAGAAATAGTCCCCTTCAGGCTGTGATTATTTGCTAACATGTATACAAACCTTGGTGCCACTTTGTGTTACAGTTAAGGTATCCTTAGAATTTCATCATTTTTGTCCTTTCTTCCTCCCACTGTTTATTAAGGGTAAGCCTGTGGTTCAGCATTAGCCATCAAACAAATTCCTAAAATGCATTCTGCACTGTAGACCCTAACATGGACTCATTCCTCTCTCTAGGACTTCAATAAATTAGCTAATCAAAAACCTTTCTAAACCATCATCTTGGGTGCAATCAGACTACCTTTCCTGAAATGAGCGTATAAGCTAGCCTTTCAAGCCATGAAAAATCCAACCTTCTTTGACTTTCCTTCGCAGAACATATGGCTTTTCAGATACCCAGTTAAAGGAGCTAAACCTTCCTCAATACATAAAAAAGACATGTTGTCACGATAGATTCATATCCCAGTGTATTCCCCCACCTCTGGAACAAACTTCCACTACATGTCAAGCATGGTAGTACCCTTACCATGTTCAAGATAAACACTGATACCTGGATGGGCAATTTCAAATTCACCACACTGATACCTGGATGGGCAATTTCAAATTCTCCACAGTCTGCCATGTGTTGCCGTCCTTAAGGCTAGAGATATCTTTTGCAATGATCAGTAGACTGACTGCCTATAGTTGCCTGTGAACCTATAATGCCCTAGTATGGTGACCATGCCTTTTGTGGGTGGGTGTGTTTATCAGGTCTCACCTGCAGAGAGAGATTTATTTTCACTTAATTTGATGCAATTTCTGTTTGTGTGTTGACTTGCCTATGCAAAAACAACATATTGCTTTACAACCAGGTGTCACCTTTTATGTGACATGGCGACGAATAGCAAGCCCTTCTAAGGAGTGCCCTGCATATGTAATACTGCCTTTTATAGATGGGCTTCAGTGTTTAATGCAGCTGACCAGTATACAGGATGTGCATGATGACCATTGTCTGGTTGTCAGTATTATCTCAAATCAGTTCTCCTTTTCATATCTGTTCAAAATTTCTTACGCTATACATTGTGTACTTGTAGGGTCACTAAACTAATTCTTAGCAGTAGATAGTATTCTCTTCCCTGTGTAAACTCACAGGTTGTCTCTGACACATGACACAGCACTGAGACCTGGGTTATTCATCCATTCTGCAGGGCAGGGCAGGGCAGATTGCTGTAATTTTGCCAGACTAAAGTGTGCACATCAAGATGACCTTCAAAACATTTGATTATGCAAATGTAACTGTTCTGAGTAGTTATGATATTGGATAAGTATATTTAAGCCTTTCATCTTTTGTGCTTAGTAATTCTTATCAGAGTTGCTGTTGGGGTGTGGGTTTGTGTGTCTGTCTATATCCATCCACAGCCTTTTTTAACCTTTTTGTATATGGGTCAGGGTGTCACATCAACTCTGAAACACATTTTATGCCAGGCGTGTTTACCCGCTTTAAGGTTGTCTGAGTATGTCTGCATACATTTTCCCTCTGGGCTTGATCTGCAGTCTTCAAAGTCACATCTCCTGTCTGCTTGACAATTTTTTTCCTGATAATTTATAATATGCATTTGGTAAATGATGGCCTTAAACAGTAAAGTGGGAGAAGTGTATAATTTATTCCTCAAAGAAAAAGAAAAAAATTAATACACTGCTGTCCTTTCTGCTTAGGAATATATTGAGCCCACCATCCATGTTAGAACCCATTGCAGCTTCATGTGAAATTACTGCAGGTTCCATCAGAGAGATTTTTGTTTTGCTATTTCTGTGATTCTTGAACCCTATAAAATGTCTAGTTTATTAGGAGAATCAGTCTGAATCAAAATCCCGAGGCAGTGGAGAAACTGCAAAAGGGCTTCTTAGGTTTTTGTCTTAACAAGTCTAAATGCTATATTTAGGACTAAGAACCTTCTACAGAACCCCATATAAAATACTTTGTTGTGAAGTTTAATGCGTTTCCAAAGAGATACCTTTCAGAGGGGAGCCCAGTCCCCCCCCCCCCAATCATCATAATCCATAAGTGGTGAAAATTGTAGGGAGTAAGCCATTTCCTCTTTTAAATTGATATCTGAAGACTCTGAGACAGAAATCTCTTCTTCTCTTGGTATGGGGTGCCACCTGAAGGATAAGATGGAGTATGTTTAATCCTTTGCCTAACCTTGAAGTCCTCTAGTTTTCTTTTTCTTATAAAATATATTTGGGATAGATGGCCATATCACTTATGCTCAGCCTTCAGGCAGTGGACCCACTCCATTGAACATGGATGACTCCTCCAATCTGGGAATGGGTCTTTTCTCCAGGATCTTCTCAAATATGTCAGTGTTGTGTGTCTTTTAAAGTAAAATAGTAGAATGCCTGTGGATTTGCAGGGAAGCAGCTGAAGTTTTCTAGGGACAGACATTTGTAGTTGTCTCCGGGGTCTGTCATCTGACTACCTCACTGACAGCCTGTGTAGCAGCAGAAGATTTAATTCCATTGTCTTGTCTCCGCAAGGGTCAGCATAG
The DNA here is from genome assembly GCF_019279795.1 of Protopterus annectens. Lineage (NCBI taxonomy): Eukaryota > Metazoa > Chordata > Ceratodontiformes > Protopteridae > Protopterus > Protopterus annectens. The sequence goes on along the minus strand of NC_056729.1, from coordinate 398,395,875 downwards.
GAGGTTAATTGTCAGAAACCAAATGCACAGCCAGGGAGCGCAAAGCAAAACTTCACTGTTTGCGATGCTCTCAGGACTTTGGGGTGGGGCTGACAGGGTTACAAAGCACCATGATCCCTCAAAAGAAGTTCTTGAATGACCTTTTTTAAGCTGCTTTATCTTTGTTTCTACTTCTCCTCTTGAGACTTTCTATGCCATTTGTTTACTGGTAAAGGGTTCTTACATTTTTCTATTGCCCATGCCATGGTCTCAAGCTTCTTCTGGTCTAGATAGGCCTACAAAGTTTTTGCTCACTTAAAGGGCATATTTTTGAAAGCTGCACAATTCTTCCAGGGCAATAAATGTACTATTCTGCAGAAAACAGGCACTACAAATAAAGGTTTTTTAATAGGTTGCCTTGTGTGAGCTCACTTCAGGGATTTAATGAACCGTAGAATACTACTGAAATTTTTTTAAATCAAAGTCTGCAAAGTCATTCAGACATTTTTCTGTTCGTGTCAGTTATCAACAAAATGTAATATTTTGTAGAAAAGGTTGAAAAAGTGGTACTTGTCATTCTTTTGGAGTAGCCTGGAATGGGACCAACTGTCGTGTGCAGAAAAGAACCAAAAAAAAAAAAAAAAGGTAGAAGCTGCAACTCATTTAAGCTGTAAATTAGCCCAGTGTCCTGGGTAAGGGAGTAATCCAGGTGCCAAGAGAAATATGGAAAGTCTCTGGAAATCCAATCATAGTAGGATTTTTTTACACCTTCTGCTAGTTCCCATGAGAAATAGTTCACACAGCATTAGCTTTTGGTTGAGTACACATTTATGGGCAAGTTCTCAAGAAGTTCAGAGATTGCAGGATAGATTAGTCCTGACAGTAAACTGAATGTCCAGTTTATAGAGCATGATGTACAATATGTTTATCAGACCAGGGAGAAGCTGTCTTCAAGATGTTCCGAGTCAGAATATTTATTTCTGAAATAAACAGAAGGAGCTGCTGTCTTGGGAAAGTTAACCATGATTTTCCTTCCCATTTTGTTATACTTTTTACAGTAGATAATGCAACTGTTTAAATTATGTCTGTTTCAGAAGGAAATGGAAATCAGATTTTTTTTTTACTACTTTGCTATATCCAAACAGTATTTTAGTTGTCTATGAACATCCAGTGTATTCAGCAGTTATTTGCCTCTGTTCTTGTACTTTGTTAAAAAAAAAAAAAATGGAAGAACTTTACTTTTTGTGAGATGGAGACTGAATTTGTTTTCATAAACACTGCAGTTACTAAACAAAAAACAGATTTACAAATCAAGACTTATAATTCTGATATTCATTTATGTGAGGTTACTGCTAAAAGAAGCCATTTTCACTGACTCTAAGTTTTAAGGCAGCTAAGTCTACAAGTTCAAAACAATGAAGATAAATTCCCACACGAGATAAATAACACTGAGGTGGCTTTTCCACTTTGAAGATGAATTCCCACAAAAGCGATAAGTAACACTGAGATGGCTTAAGCTCTATGATGCCTATCAAGCCCCCTCACAAGTCCCTACAACATAAAATTAAGGTACCACAGAATGGGTAAGAAGTTCTGTGGTTAAGTCTAAGGTATAAGTTGTAATTCTCAGTCTACTGTCATATCAGTGCCTCGCATAGCAGCAAGCTTGAATTTGATTGCATTATTCTTTTTAAGACAACTTATTTTAAATATGTATGTTTTTATTTGTCTGCCCTTTTTAATATGCTTGTTCTCTGTCTCTCTGACACTTTTCTCTGTCAAAACTAAGGGACGCAGAATGTTTTCTTGGAGACTGACATGAATTTATTTGTACTTCAGGCTAGAGTTTAAAAAGTGGGCCTTAATGTAAATCTTCTGTCATCAAAAGTATTTTTGCATTGCATGTTTGCTTTATGTTGTACATCTAACAGAAGCTTCAGAAGGCTGATATTTTTATCCCCAGATCAATTGTATTCATGTTCCAGTGTTGACACTGCAGTGCAGCAGTTAGGGGGTGATGTACTCCTGAGTTGCTGTCCTTCTCATAAGACATAAAAGTGAGGCCCCATCTGTTTGAGATAATGGTAGCATATGTTGGAAGTAAAAAGAAGGAAAGGTGATACCTTTTAATTACTTTTTCAGTCAAGTTATTTGTCTGTATTTTTATGCACCTTGTCTTTTAACTCATTCCTGATTTGCCAGTGTTTGCACTAATGTGGTGTGAAATACATTTGTGCTGCAGGCTAGATAGAGGTTATTTGCAGCTTAGAATAAAGCAAAACTTCAATAATGAAGAAATAAAGTAACATTTAGCTGCACTCATTCAATTCAGTGCATCACCATTGAATGCTGCAAACGAATCACATCAGAACAAGTTCAGTACAATGTATATATATATATATATATATATATATATATATATATATATGTATATACATATACATGCACACACACACACGCCTACAATTGTCATTCAAGTGATTGACGTCTCATTTAATAAGTTTGTGTGGGTGTGAAATGCACTGCACAGTTTGCATACATTTGGTTGAATTCAATTTTTATATAATGCAGTGAAATGAATTTTTGACCAAATAGATGGTTGTTGCAGAAATGTGAAAAACTACATTGTAGGGACAGTGTGTATATGTGACTGTTCTCTGGTTAGGGTTATAGTAAGGGTTAGGCAAGGGGGTTGGGTTCAGTGTTGTGCCTCATTGGGGTTGCATGCTGTGTCCTTTTGTTTTGTTTAACAATACTTTTATTGTAAGGGTTTTTTAGTAATCTGTTGTAAGGCTGGGGTAATGGACAGGGTTAGTTTTAGCATGCATGAGTAAGGTGGTCTAGGGGGACAAAGTCTCCCTGCCCACCTTTACTCATATGCTATCCCTAACCCTACTACTACTCCCAACCCACAACATTGCACCACCAAAAGCCCTTTCACTTACTGTACCACTGTTCAGATGATGCCCGATCTGAGTTTCATCACTGGCATTTATTCATAGTGGAAGAGAAGTAGTCAGTGTTGTGTGATTTGTTGATTTTTTTTTGTCTCTCACATTTGTGCAATGGCTCTTTTTCACTCTCTCGTGTGTCACTCATTTGTCTACTCCTATATAATCATGTGTATGTATGTCTATCTGTGTATATATAGATATCTGCATATATTTATACAGGCGCACATATACACACTGACGCAAACTTTAACTAAAGAATCTATCGAATGTAGTGCAGAATGATTGAGGAAGGTGAGGGAATGGTTTGCTGGATAATATTTTGGTAGTTTTTTGACATTTTCAAGCTGGCATTGACAATTAAGTAAAGCTTCTCCCACCAGTGTTGTTACACTGTATATTTAGTTACTGCGTTACGTGACTTAAGACCATAAGTGTGGATTCATTGTGAAGACTGCAGTACAGCACAGGGAAGAAACTACATCTCTAATGTTCATATCATTTTTCAAATGTTATACTAAATGGAGGTTTCATATGCTGGAGTTTGTGAGAGCTTAGAAGAATATTTAAGGTTATGTGGTACATATTGGAAAAGGAGCAGGTTAATTTCAGCAATAGTCACTCAAAATTTACTCTTGTCTGTAAAACGCATCTCAAGTCTCTCTTGAAAACAGTTTGTAAGTTTAGTGAGATCAACTGGGCAAATAAATGAAAATAATTTTTTTCAGTTGCATCCAAGAATACAGCTGGAGGCAAATGAGTTGTGAATGCTGACAAATATTCTGTTTTGGACAAGTAGAATATTGTTGATGTGAGCAGATGACTGAGGTAATATTGTAATATATCCAAAGCCAAGGTAGTGTAATACTTGGAAATTAAAACATTCAGAGGCCAAAATCATAGCTGCTGGCCCAGTGGAAAAAATATCTTCCACGCTGTAAAAATTGAAAGGACTGATAGAAACCGTAATGAACCTGGAATGACTGGAAAGAATGTCTTTATCTTTCTAATTACCCAGAACTGTGCTGAATAAGTTTCATCACTCTCATTTTCTCCTTTATGTGCCAAATCATCTTGTACCTTAAGTCTGATAATGGTGGGTTATTATGTAGTAACAACGTATGGTGGAGGTAGAGGAGAACAATCTCCAAATCAATCTTACTGTCTCAAAACATAGCTTCTGTACTCAGAATTGTTCCTTTCTTCCTGAATGGCAGACTTAATACCAACTACCCCACTTTCTGTTGCTTCTTGAATGCTGGATATTTCACCCAAAACCTGCAGTCAGCCTTGTGTGTCTGTACTGAACTTCTGTGGACTGCACTGCAGTGACTTTCTGCATATTATTCTAAATTGACTTACTGACTTCTGTGCTAAACTGACTTACTGTGTAAATTTGTGTCCAAGGTGTCTGTCATAATAATTCTAAAACCCATTCAATTTCCTTCAGGTTCTACACGCCTCTTTAACCTTTGTTCCAAAACCTTGTACAGTCTAACCAAGATTTGTTTATTCTCAATGTGCCACCCATTCATTTAGCACATTTTATCTTTATTAGTGGTTTAGATTGAAGGTTATTTCCTTGTACTCATTTGTATCTTTCACTGAAACATTCCTTTGTATTGAAACTGCACGTTAAAATTAAAGTGAATATATACACTGTCTTTAATATGGCTGAATTTCTAGGCCTTTGCAAAGAGAATACTGTATTTATGTCTAACAAACTACATTTAAGTGAAACCTGATCTTTAAAACTCCTCCTGAGATAACCAAACAGAAAATCTATTTAAGCAATAACCCACACCTAGGTGTGGGTAATGCTGGATTTACCCATGGTTGGTGTGGTTTGGTCAAGAGGGTGAAGCCCGAGTGGCCAAACAAAGACAACTGTGGGTAAATCCAGCATTGCCCACACCCAGAAGTGGGTTATTGCTATTATACAATGACATTATTTAAGGGAAAAAAATACTTGTTTTTCTTAAATAATGGCATTGTATAATGCCTCCGTGCTGCCCTTCTGCAGCTGTCCGGTATTCTGCAGCAGTTCTGATGTATTGATGTACTGCGCATGCATATGCTTATGCAGTACATCAGAGCTGTGTATGGAAGCAACGGAGAAAGGAAGATCTCTTGTTGCTTTTTTTTAAGCTATCTCGCTATGTTAGACCCGTTTAACATAGCGAGATAACAGCAACGGAGCTCTTCTGATGTCCTTCAAGAATGCAACTGCAGTCCTGACATATGGGTTGTCCTGTCTCAGGCAGCCCCTCGGTCGGCCGGATTCCAAAGTCCGGGTCCGGCGTCGACCGATGTCGCCCACTCCCCGTCAGAGCAGCTGGGGTATAAAGGCATCCGCCGACGCCATCTTCTTCAGTCTTTCTTGCCGCGCGGTGCCCGAAGCAGAAGCAGTTCGCAAGTGCCGGACGGTCAGCTCCTGTGTTTCAGTTACCAAAGTCATCAAAAAGCTAAGTACCCCGTTGGGGAACATTTTTCTTGCCTCAGCCGATGTCAGAAAAAATCGAAAAGGTTAATAATTGTTTGTCTTGTGGTAAACAAATACCTCATAAGGACTTCCATTCTTACTGCCTTCCCTGCCTGGGCCCAGACCACGACGTCTCGGCCTGTGCTGCCTGTGCTTGCTTTAATAAGCGCACACTCAGGTGCCGGGCAGAATTTGCCGAAGACTTTTTGGCGAAAATTACGCTTATATCATGCTGTCGGAACAACCGACAGCACATATTTCCAAAAAACGTAAGGACCGGGACTGACATCCTCGGCCCGCGTCGTCCACTGATACCACGCCTAAGCCTTCCACGAGTGCATCGGTCTTTTCGGAGGCGGTAATTCAACCGCTCCAGACCGACGACACCGCTTTACCGCGTACTTCGGTCCCGGAGGTTTCCCCAGTGCCGGTTGTTGATTTTCCTCCCGAAACCGAAGCTCAATATTTACCTGACACCATACCAGTGGATAAAGTTACCCCTGCACGTGGGGCAGCTAGGCCTCCGGTCTCCATGTCCATCAAGGCCTACACACGTGCTAAGGCTGCCAGCCAGGCTAAGGCCCATCCTCCTAAAACTTTTTCCCAGGGCCCCTCTTCTGATAAACAGATCATGACCCTAGCTGCAGATCTAATTTCTCTAATCAGAGTTTGTCAGTCGCATCCAGACAGAGGTTCTCAGCCTCCTGCAGATAAAAGGCCTAGGACTGAGCAGACAGATACCCTCTCTTCAGATGAAGCCTCTAGGGATTCAGAGCATTCAGATACCCAGGAAGAATCCTTCCAGGCCTACGAGGACTCTGATGCTGAGGAATCAATTCCTTCTGCCTCTCCTCCAGAGGATATTTCTTTCAGAGAGGTTCTCCACTCCATGAGAGAACATTTTCAGTGGCAGGGTCAGGAATTTTCTGACTCCAGGAAAAGGCTACGTACCTTCCTTAAATTACCCCAGCACAGACCATTAGCTATTCCTCCAGTGTTGGATGTCTTGGATGATGTATACTAAGACTCCAGTGCTTCCCCTGATTCTCTCCCTTCTGCTCCTGTCAAGCCAGACAGATATTACAGGGTTCCTGAAACTCATAAGCATCTCTTTAAGGCCCACTCTGTGGATCTAGAAACTATTTCTCAGGGGCCCAAGGGAGTAGCTACTTCTTCGGCCAAAAACCCTTTGCCCGCAGACAGGGAATCTAGGTCCCTGGAGAGATGGGGCAAAAAAGTTTATACCTCTTCCACCCTTGCCATGAGGTCACTTAACTGTCTTTTTCATATGTTTCAGTACCAGGATTACTTAATGGATGATTTGCAGAAAAAGTTAGCCTCTCCTGAGCCTATAGATAGGAAGGCATTGCAGGATTTGGTTCATAACACTCAGCAGGTTAGCAATCATTTTCTTCAGTGTGGTTATGATGCATTGGAAGCTTTATGTAGGGCAGCTATGACAGGGGCCGTTATACGTAGACATGCTTGGCTGAAAGAACAGCCACTGCCAGACCATGTTAAAGTAAAGCTCCTAGATGCACCTCTGGAAAAACAGAAGCTTTTTGGTGCTAATGCACAGGATGTGTTGAAGTCTGTTGAGGAAAAGGCTAAATCAGTACAGACAGTCAAGGATTTCCTCCAGGTTCAGCCACCCAGATTAAGCAGGAATTGGCCTTCAAAGAATTGGTCCTTTCCAGACACTGACACGTTTCAAAGGGGTAAAAACAGGTGTGCTCGAGGTAGAGAGCAATACCGAGGCTCCTACAGGGGCCGCCAATGGCAACCACCAAATCAGAGAAGTGGCGCAGGGAGTTCACCTGCACCACAGGGACAATCACAATGACTTGACTTTCAATCCGCCGACCAGGGCTCAAAGAGAAGCACCTCTAGGCGGAAAATTATCCTTATTCTCAAAGAACTGGCACATTTTAACCAAGGACAAATGGATTCTGGACATAGTGGACAAAGGTTACAGGTTCCACTTCCATACCTTACCAACAAGACAAGGCATGCCAAACCTGCCACAAAATCAAAGGGCAGAGGCACTCATACAAGTTTCAAAGCTGTTACAAATAAAAGCAATAGAAAAGGTTCCTTCTCAGGAACAAGGCCAGGGATTCTATTCAAGACTGTTCCTTGTTCCAAGAAAAGAAAAACAATGGAGACCTATACTGGACTTGTCCACTCTAAACACTTTTCTCATTGTGCCAACATTCAAAATGCTGACTTTGCAGCAACTCCTTCCCATGCCGGGCAAGGGGTCTTGGCTGGTTACTCTGGACCTCAAGGAGGCATACCTGCATGTCCCAATCAGACACAGTTGCAGAAGATACCTCAGATTTCTTGCAGGGTCAGAGCATTATCAATTTTCAGCATTGCCGTTTGGCTTATCTACTGCGCCCAGAGTATTCACGAAATGCCTGGCATCAGTAGTTGCACATTGCAGGCTCCAGGGGATTCAAATATACCCTTACCTGGACGACTGCCTTATACAAGAAGACAGCAAACAAACCTTGATAAGAAACTTGGACTATGTCATTCAATTACTACAGGCTTTGGGATACACAGTCAACATTCAAAAATCAAAACTACTACCATCCCAACAGATTACTTTTCTGGGAGCCAAATTGGACACACAATCACAAATGGCTTTCCTCACAGAGGAGAAACAAGAACATTTACCAGATTACTTCAAAAGCCTAGCAAAACTCACCCAGATGACCACAAGGAAAATCCTGCAGGCCCTGGGGTTCATGGCATCTTGCATTCTTCTGGTACCTCTGGCAAGACTACACATGAGAAAGCTACAACGGTACCTAAAAAGCTTATGGTCTCAGCACAGCCACAATCTAGAAGACGTAATACCACTCATCCCATGCCTGCAAAGGGAATTTTTGTGGTGGGCTCAAGCAAGTCATTTAAACAAAGGCATGTCTTTCAACAAACCTCTAGCAAGTCAAACCATTACAACAGACGCCTCAGATCATGGATGGGGGGCGCACATGGAGGGCAGATGCATTCAAGGGCAATGGACTCCCAGGGAAATGCATCTGCACATAAATCAGAAAGAGATGTTGGCAGTGATACATGCAATCGAGGCCTTCGGAAAATACCTTCAACAAGGCCATCTGCTAATAAGGACAGACAACACCACTGTCATGTGGTATATAAACAAGCAGGGAGGCACTCACTCGTACCCCCTCTGCAGACTAACAATGATTCTTTGGGAAAAGTCTCTGAAACTGAACATCCACTTGCAATCCCAGTTTGTTCCAGGCAAGGACAATGTTCTGGCGGACAGGCTAAGCAGAAATTTCTTGGATCCGCACGAATGGATGCTGCATCCACACATTTTCTCACAAATAACAAGTGCATGGGGAAGACCGGACATAGATCTCTTTGCTTCTCACCTCAATCATCAATTAGAGAAGTTCTGTTCAAGGATGCACCATCCTCTAGCCTGGAGAACGGATGCTCTCTCCTTCAGCTGGAATTCCCTAACAATGTATGCATTCCCTCCTCTACCATTACTGACCAAGGTGTTACTGAAGATCAAAGCAGAACAACCAAAAGGAATTTTGATAGCTCCAGACTGGCCAAGGCAGCACTGGTATCCATTGCTACTGAGCATAACTCACACCAAACCGTGGCCCTTGCCTCAATGGCCTCTGCTCCTAACTCAGCACAAGTACAGGACTGTTCATCAAAACCTGCAAACATTGCAGCTGACTGCTTGGAGGGTTCCATGACTTTCACCCATACCTCTCTTTCCGAAAAAGTACAAGAAATCTTGCTGAAAGCACGCAGACCTTCCACCAGAAAAAACTATTCAGCCAAATGGAAGAGATTCATCATCTGGAATGCCAACAAGGGTCAGGGTGCATCAGTAATGAGCATACCACAGATATTAGAATACTTGGCAGAAATGTTTCATAGTGGCCTCTCATATTCTTCCATAAAAATTCACGCTTCAGCAATCTCAGCAAAATACAACTGTGACCCACCTGTGTTTTCGCATCCCTTGCTAAGACAGTTTCTAAGAGGAATAAAGAATATCAAACCTCCCAGAAAACCACCAGTACCTGCATGGGACCTCAATTTCGTCTTGGAAAAATTAACTCTTCCTCCTTTTGAACCTGCAGCATCTTCAGAATTGCAATTTCTCTCCTGGAAAACGGTTTTCCTGTTGGCAGTTACCTCAGCAAGAAGAGTCTCGGAGATACAGGCCCTCATGGCAGTACCTCCCTTTATCATTTTTCATCAGGACAGAGTTTCTCTAAGAACCAATCCTTCATTCATGCCAAAAGTGATATCCAGGGTGTCTTTAAATCAAGCAATTCACCTGCCTACTTTCTTTCCCAATCCTCAAAATAAGGGGGAAAAGCTGCTGCACACTTTGGACATACACAGACAATTACGCTACTACTTGGACAGAACAAAGACCACCAGAAAGTCTGACCAACTATTTGTAGCTTATGCTGCTGGAGTGCAAGGAAAGGCAATCTCCAAACAAACAATTTCAAAATGGATTGGACACTGCATCAGATTCTGTTACTCTTTCCATGGAAAAAGTGTGCCAGCCAATATTAGGCCACACTCCACCAGAGCTATAGCCACATCCACAGCCTTTCTAAGAAGAGTGGCTACAAAAGACATTCTAGAGGCTGCTACATGGAGCTCCGTGCATACATTTACCAAACACTACAACCTGCCTTTATACTCCAGATCCCGAGCAGGCTTTGCTTCGGCAGTCCTGCAGGGCATTTTAGCTACACCATCCCTTTCTTAGATCCTACCACCCCCAGCTTGGCTATGGTATTCAACCCATATGTCAGGAATGCAGTTGCATTCTTGAAGGACATAGTACAGTTTTGTACCTACCATAAATGTAGATGTCCGATAGATATGCAACTGCAGTCAGGTTTTCCCTCCCTCCTACCCCTCTGCAATTTTCCCTTTTGGGTCCTTTCCCCTTTTCCTCTATTAGCTGGGGATATCTGTTATGGTGTATCTTTTTATTACTGTTGTGCATGTCTGGAATTTTTTATCCATTCACCAAATTTAGCCTTCTTTGGAAGGCACCTGGCATCTGGGGCAAGAAACACTGAAGAAGATGGCGTCGACGGATGCCTTTATACCCCAGCCGCTCTGACGTCGGGGAGTGGGCGGCATCGGCCGACGCCGGACCCGGACTTTGGAATCCGGCCGACTGAGGGGCTTCCTGAGGCAGGACAACCCATATGTCAGGACTGCAGTTGCATATCTATCGGACATCTACATTTATGGTAGGTACAAAACTGTACTTTCTCTGTTGCTGTCTAAAAAAAAAAAAAAAAGACTTATACTAATGGAAAAAGTCTGGGCGACCGGACCATTTTCCATTAGTATAAGTCTGATTTACAACGAGCATGCTGACCAATCAGCGTGCACGTTTTGGAATATTGATGGGGGGGGGTCATCGTATAATTCTGCAGTTATTTCAAAGTATGAAATATAAAATGAAGAGACAGGTCTGACCTTACATTTCAAGCCTATGCAAGGTCTTGTCTGCAAACTGTATTTGTGTAAGATTTATTCTGAAACAATTGTCCTCAAGATCTCTGAAGTGGGGTTTGATTCTGTAATTACTTCATAAATCTGTCAATATAGTCTGCAAAGGATACAGTAATAAACACGAACTAATATAACAGCTGTAAAAATTATTTTATCTGGTAAACGTAATGTATATATCTTGAAGCATAATTACCATATACTGTATTAACTTGCTTCTGTAAATCCTCACCTAGATTTGTTAAAAGTGTTTACTAATAATCCTGTCCATTTACCTTTTTAATCTTTATGTGCTGTGATAAATGTCTGCATTTTAAATTTGTCTCAAATATCCCGTAAATATTTATGTGCTGTAATAGCCAAAGTACATTTACTAAAGCCTATGCTTTCTGCATTTCAGATCTATACCTTTGCATACTGTGTCAGTATCTTTTAACTTTCTGGCTAATGTGCAATAATTGTTAATGTAATGTACACTGTATTCTGTAACAAATTAAGCCTGACTAGTCATGCCTCAAGTATATTAAATAACAAGTATTATTTATTCTATAGGCAATTTATCTTGATAAGCCTGTTACAAATAATTTGGCCACTTTACCCTTAAAACTAATGACCGAGTTATGTGAGGTGTGATGTGATACTGCAAAGTCTGTTCTAAGTATATTTGCATGCTATGTATGCATGTTGTAAACCATCTAGTAATGCTGTTAGAATTGTATTACTGAGTATAAATGTTGAATTTGGAAATCTGACTGAAATGTATTATACTGAGCATTTAAAATAATTGAGTATGAATGTCATATTCTGTAACTGACTGAAATTTACACTAAAGTGATACATATTTATACTGAACATCTGAGATAGTTGTGTAGAAATGCTATATTCAGGAAACTAACACTAAATGAATACTTTTCCTGCCAGTATCATATGAACACAGATAAAAGCATAAACTAAAGTTGGTACTGTTATTCGGATCTATATTAGATGATTGATCATCTATGATTATGTAAGCGAAAGCTTGCAATCTCGAACTGTCAAATCAGCGATTTTTTTTTTCCTAGGGAAAAAAAATCGCTGATCCAAAACACATGCACACAACACAAGCACACCAAACAAACAGAAATCCACACACATACACCTAAAATCTGACACCTAACCCTACACTAAACTATGCACACACCACTTAACTATCCAGTTACCTTAACCCAAACCCTAACCCTAAGGTCCGTCACTATCGCACACTCACCTTACCTGCTCCCTAACTCACCTAAACCTGCCCTAACCCTCACGTCCACACAGTCGCACACATACCTAACCCGAGCCCTAACCCTAACTTACCTAACCCACCCTAACACTCACATCCACACAATTGCACACTTACCTGAATCCAAACCGTAACTTTCTACCACAGCACTGAAAATACCGAAGCAACAGAAACGGACAACTGAATTCTTTCCCTAGGAAAAAATTTGGGTTTCTGTTGCTTCAATATTTTGAACATTCGCTAAAATAAGGTCGATCAATCAGCGTTCACTTGTTTAAGCATTCGCTGATCTAATATAGACCCCGTTATTCATAACTTAAAATTGAAACTTCAGCTTGAAATACTTCTGTATACTTGTTTTAACTACAGTCTGCGTAAATGCACATCTACTCTACACACATATTAACTCTAAAGAATACTTTCTTTAGATAACTGAAACACATTTACACAAATGCATTTAGCATATTATATATGTACTGAATAATCTCGGCAGTTAACTGTATAGGTTCATAGGTGTATACTAGGCTAACGATCACTAGGATCCTTAAAAGCCTAACCATGCAACCCAAATATAACCCACAAATTTGATTTTTATAGGGTTGTTTTCTGTCTCTGAGACATAGGAGCCAGACTAGGGATGAATTTCTGATTAGCCATCCATTGGTTCAAGTTGCACTTAAATAGGGATAGGGAGAAACTCTGTTTCACGTGGATGGGGAGCCTGTTCACAAAATAAGAATTATCTACAAAACATATCCATCTCTCCAGGATGTCCTGTTTGTTTCAAGCAAAATTTAGGTCTTTTAATCTAGTAGTTCGGATGCTGTTTGTTTTGTGGATGTGCAAAAGCTTCATAAAGCAGGGTCCAGGAATGCCTTGTGTATCAGGCAGAGAGCACCTCTCAGAAGTTTGTATGTTACCGAGTAAAGAGACAGGTCTTTGATGCATTCAGAGCAGGATATTCTGTTTACTCCCTGTATCCTTTTTGTAAGGAAGCTTTGTGGACGTTCCAGTTGCTGCATGTATCTGGTCAGTTACATACCAAAGGGGGCATTGTACTTTGATGGACCTGATGAGGGCCAAGTACGGTGATATGCCAACCTCTCTGGACCTAGATGCCATGCCCTTGCTTGTAAGTTCAGAAACAGAAGGATTTTATTACTGTCTTGAACACATGTTGGTCAAAGGCTAGGTTGCTATGTACATGAGTTCCCAGTTCCCTGACTAGAGAATCAACTTTTAAGGGTGTTTATGGATGTCATGTTTACCCAGGGTGGTAGACTTCCCAAAAGGTACTGTTATGCATTTCTTGTTGAGTTTTAAATCATGGCTTTGGCACCAGGCACTTGTTTGTATTACGCCTTCCTGAAGGATGTTCTTGTCTTGAGGGGATTCATTGACTGCTCACAGTTTGCAATCATCTGAGAACTTAGTTAGCCAGAGGCCTTTCACATTGGCTTTGACATCCGAGTAGTAGATGCCAAAGAGAAGTGGGCCTAGCATAGATCCCTGGGGGATTCCACTGGTGACTGGCTTCTGTGTGGAGGTGACCTCACCAGTTCTAACCTGCTGGGTCCTATCAGTGAGCCATGTAATTATCCAGCATGTTATAAAAGGGTTTATACCTAGTTCTGTCAGTTTGTTGACAATGCCTAAGTGGGGTATTGTACCAAATACCTTAGCCAGATGTAGGTAGGCAGTATGCACAGTCCCCCCCAGTGACCTTTTCAAAGAAGTCTACCAGATTCAGTAAGCATGACCTTCCTTTGACAAGACCAAACTAGGATGGCTCCAGATGTCTGGCTGTCTCTTATGTCCTTGTTGATAATTTCCATGAATCTTTTCATGACTTTACAAGTAAGACTAGTCAGACTAATGGGTCTGTAGTTTCCTGGATCTGGAGCAGATCCTGTCTTATGAAGGGGGATGACAATTGCTGTTCTTCATTCATTAGGGACAAAGCCTGTTTTAAGACTATAGTTAAGTAATGACTCCAGGACTCCTCATAAGTCATATTTTAGACTATTCAGGAGGCATCCTCTGATGTTATTGGGACTCAGTGAGGCCGTGTTCTTGGATTAGTGAGTGCAGCCAGTACGTGCTCCTTAGTTATACCCAGAGGGGTTATGTTTTAGAGTATTACTGGGGGGGATGGTTGGAGTGATAGGGTGGTACTAGGTTTGCTATATCACCAGGCTCGATAAATGTGATGCCTTTAACCACCAGATGAGCATATTGCTCTGTACTGACTTTGAAGTGTCTGACATAGCTGTAGAAGACCTTATGGTTATTTTTCACCTGGGAGAATGTTTTAGACATAAAGTTGGCTTTGCATGACCTAATTAGCCCTCTTAGTTGCCTATTTATATTGATGAGAGAGTTTTTATCTTTGTGGGAATTACCCCTCCTGATTTCTTACCATATTTTTTCCTTTTGTTGTATATTCTGTTTAATTTGGGATACCACCAAGGCAGTTTGTTTCTGGGGCTAGATTTGAGTTTACTTCTAGTAGGTACAACAGCCTGTACACAGCCATTGACATGGTTGTACAGAGTTTCTGAGATAATTAAGCATAGGCTGCTGTGTTCTCGAGGTTTGGAGGGGCATTGAATTTGTGACAAAACATCACTTAATAACAGGTAATTTGCACTGGAATAGTTTGTTACTGGTTTTAAGGAGATTACAGAGCTGATTTTGGAGGAGACAATTTTGTGGTCAGACCTTACCAGGGAAGATGTGACAATGGGGGGGGGGGGGGGATGCAGCTTATTGCCATATTTTTGAGCAGGATGTCCATTGTGTTGGAGTCTCTAGTGGGCGTATTCACTATTTTGGTCAAGGGTGTTTTTATTTACAAAGTCCAGGAAACTCTCTGCCTATAGAGTTGAGGTCGTGTAGGTTTCCCAATCTAAAGAGGGCTAATTAAGCCTGCCATGAATAGGGTGTTAGTGTTTCCAGTATGTCCAAGTATGCATTGTGTGTTTTTTGGGTCATGGAGGGTGACCTGTAGCTGGCTAGGATATGGTTTGCGATTATGTCTGTGGTGATCTGCACATTTCCTTTATATTTAAATAAACTGTTTCACTTCTGGCTTTGGTGGTTTAGTCTTTCAGTAACTTGTGCATCACAGCTCTTGCTAAGTTTAAGCATTGAACGAAATTTTACCACACAGTAGCACAGAACGAAATTTTACCACACAGTAGCATTCTTCTTCTCTATTTTGTTTTTCAGTAGTCTGTTTTGCCTGCTCAGTTTACAAGTTTAAGCATTACTCTGCATTGTCCCAGTCACCACTGAGGTACTGGAGAAGCCAGCCTAATGTCCTTTATAGTTCATTTTAGTCTCTGTTACAAATGATTTAGCTTCCAGTCTGCTCTTTGTACTCTTATGACAAGGCTGTTGGCAGAATATTTTAAACCTTTAATAAACTTGTAAATGAAATTGCATGTATCATCTGTAAAAATACAAAAAAGCAGTATCAGGTTCTTAAAATAATGTATGCAGTTTTAACAATCATAAGCCAATAGCATTGCTTGTTGCCCTGACTTTATATACATTTTCTGTATAAAATAAACCTTTTCTGCATAAAATAAACCTATGTTTCTAATACATTATTATAAGTCTATAACCAAACTGATAGTGTTACAATGAAATAAAGGCTACAAATTTATTATTGAAGCAAAAGGAAAACTCAGCGACATTTCTCTCCGTCATAAACTCAAATAAAACTCTGGTAATAATCTGACATTGTACTATTGTTTCATAATTTTTTGCATTTCTGCAACTTTGAAAAATTAATTTTAATTGTTGAGTTTTATACTCTGTAACCCTCAGACTGCAGGTTATAAAAAAGAATGTCTTCAGTATGCAGTCCTCCACCCACTGCTTTGCATGTATTTGTTCTTTTAGCTGATCTCATTAAACTCTTTCAGTACTTTTGAATGCTGCAAGGGTTTATCATTAATATTTACAATTTCCTTTTGTAGTCGAGATCTTTAAATAAACAGTAAAAACTGTTACTGCATACAAAAAAATTGTCACTAATAATATGTAACGGATCTTTGCCATACTGTTTAATGGCCTATATAGTACTGTCTTTAATTTAGTTTGCTTATCTGGCCTGTATTGTGATAACTCAGTTACGTAAGTCCATGCCTCTGGTGTGCTCTACTAAACTGCAGTTTCGGCATGAAATATGTAAAATCGTGAACAGTATATATATATATATATATATATATATATATATATATGTATATACACATATATATATATATATATATATATATATATATATATATGTATATACACATACACACACACACATATATATATATATATATATATATATATATATCTAAATATATATATATATATATATATATATACACACACACATTTATTAGTAGAATTGAATTGATCTAATACTGGTGCTTTACTTTTCTGACCTTCACAAATATGTGAAGATTCCTCATACAATAACATTATATTGCATTCTTTTATGACATGAGATTTGAAGCTGTGGCATCAGTGAAACAACTGTGCTGCACTCTCTCCTTGCATGGGATCCAAACTTTTGACTGTGCTGTCACTTTTAAAAACAAAACACTGACTTTAAATTTTGCACTCTGTAAGACTGAAAAAAATATCATTTAATATCTGTAAATACTCTGACTCTATCTGTATCAAGGTATTATTTATATATTGCAACACTTTATAACCATAATTTAATGGTCTTGACAGTGTCTACTGAAAAAGAACAATTAACAAAAAAAAAAAAAACATCTGTCTGATTTGTAACTAAACCATTTATTCTTTGAATTTAACATAACTGTCATTTCTGGTGTACCATACACAACACGTGCTTCCAGAATGGTAAGTACCTATGCCATATTTAAATCTAGTACTAGCCTGTATCTGTCACTTCTATATTTTCTTACCAGCCATGAAAATGAATTGAAAATTTATCTCTAATCTGTCATTGCTTCTCTGAGAATAAGATAACTGTCTCTGAAAGTGTAGTAACTTGTTTGCCTGCACTTCAGCTGTGGCAACTGAAATAGAACTTATTTTACAGTATCTTTAATCCGTGAATCTGTGTATTTCTGTTGTAACTGATTTTTCAGATTCTGTACATCATTTGCACAATCTGCTGCACACAAATTATTGCAAGTGTCATCTGTGTACACTACTGTAAATTCTGTAGCATTTTTGTTTCTCCATAAAATGTTAACAGAATTCAAAAACTCCTGAACATTAATTTGAGGCAAGTTCTGAAATCTGCATGCCACATACACTGGCTTTGTATACATTAGGCTTATCTGTAGTTGCAGTACTACAGCTCTGCATTTTGAATTGCATGAACTGTAACATTTTCACTGATTTCTGAAGACTGTAAGCTAGAATTTGTTACAATTTGCATGTTATTTAAGTTTGAAACCATATTGACATTACAGAAACTACAGTATATTCAGCTTCTAAACACTTTTATACTGTGAATTGTGAGAAAATGTGTCTGTTATTTTGCTCATTGCAGTTTGCTTCTGTGTTTTATCCTTTTTGTGTGTAGACAGATTTAATATTTCTGAACTAATAATTTTGAATGGACATTTTTAGAACAGAATTTTTTAGGCTACTTTACCCAATTTTACCTTTAAACCACACATTTACTGGTGTCTTTACTGTAGAAATACTGTGTGACATAGCTGTACAGTTTACATTTACCGATATATTTAAATTTTATTGAGATTTACTGTCTGATTTGGCTAGAAAATGCATTGTGATAGAAATTAATGCTCACACAAGGAAAGTTGAATGGGCATTGACCCACTGGCCATCAGCTTTTTAAACCTCCTCTTGTAAGGATTTTTGTCATATACTTTAGAGATGGTGACGTTTTTCAATATGTTGCGCTGTTAACTGGCTAATGTCTTTACTCTGGTTCCTGGGAGAGTCTGAAGTGTTTTGATACTTTACTGTAGGTTTTTCATCAGTAATCTGAAGGAACACTGCTGCTCTGTAAAATGCATGCATTCTGTTTGCTGATGAACAACTGTTGATTTCCAAGGTAACCGGGTTTGAGACTTGATTTGTAAATATTGTCCTTCCATCAAAGGTGGCTCACCACTGTAAGAAGTGAAAGGACTGCATGAAGCTGTAAGGTACTGTAATGACTGGAATGAACGTCTTTATCTTTTTAATCACCCAGAACTGTGATTAATAAATTTCAAATATCTCAGTTCCTCCTTTGTATGGCAGATCTTCTTGTAACTTTCAGAATAAAAGGCTGTACTCACATAAGTCTGATAATGGTAGTTTATTATGTGGTAGCAGCATACAGTTGTGGTAGATGTTAATATCTGAATCAAATGTTACAGTCTTAAATAAAAGTGCTGAAAAACTGAAATTGACTGAATTATATTGTGTCTGTAGCTTCTATACCCAGAATAGTTTGTTCTCCTGAATGGCAGCATTAATACTAACTACCCTGTTTGTTGTTGCTTCTTGAATGCTGGATATTTGACCTGACTTTTATTTATTTAACATTTGTTTACCTGGGAAGTCCGACTTGGAATGATGCCAGTTTTCAACGGGTCCCAGGGAGAAATGCTCCAGACACATGTCTTTGTAACTTGGGAGGAAACCGGAGTACCCGGAGAAAACCCACGCAAACGCAGGGAGGACATGCAGACTCCACACAGAAGGCACTCCAGCTGAGAATCGAACCAGAGAACCTCTTGCTGTGAGGTGACATTACCGCTGCACTACTGCACCATCCATCTTCTGCACTTTGTCTCAGGTGCAGTCTCAAATGCCTGTACCGAACTTCTGTGGACTACACTGCAATGACTTGCTGTGCATCAGTCCAAGCTAACTTAGTGACTTCTCTGCCCAAGCATCTCCTAATAATAATAAAACCCTGTAAATTTCCTACAAGTTGTAAATGCTTCATTAACCTTTGTTCCCAATCCTCCTACAGACTAAACAAGATTTATTTGTACTTAATGTACTGTACATACTGTTAGGACATTTTATTTTTATCGGTATTTTAGACTATTATTTCCCTGAGCCTATTTGTATCCTTCCCTGAAACATTCCTTTCTATTGAAACTGCATATTAAATGTAAAATGAAGATATAAGCCTGCATTACAATTGCTGCAGCTCTAGGTCTACGCAAAATAAATATTGTACTTATGTCTAACAGACAACGTTTAAGTGAAACCTGATCTTACACACACTGCTGCATAAAATTCCTTGCGGATGTTTTCAAAACCTCTTTCACGTGTGTCGATGCTTCATTTGTTGGTGGGGTCATATGTACCCTCTTGTTGACGTTACCCGTATACAAAGTTGAGTGATTTGAAACTGGCTGGGGTACAAAGCTGTTTAAAGATGATGTTTGGTTTGGTTTTAAATTTAAAAGCATTTTGAAGGTTGGTACAGTGTACCAATAATGTATTGGCCAGCACTAAGCAATCCTTTAAGGTTGGCCTTTTTTTTTGCTTTCGCCTTCAGAAAGTAATTTTGGATGAGAAGCATCTCTAGTTAGTAGAAAGAGAAGACCTTTGTGTTCTATGTCTTAAGTAGTGCTAACATGAGAAGGGCAATAATGAGAAAATTGCAGTGCATCTCTCTTCTTTGAAGTAAACTCCCTTTACATATAGAAGCTCTTTAATTGTCTTTAAAACTAGCCTAGATAATCCCATGTGCTTACTGTAGATCATTTTAAGCTTGGGAAGATAGCCTACTCCATATTACAACTGAAAGGAATTGGTTTAAGTATTTTGATGCCTCTTGGGCTGTATGCTTAATAACAACTTTGAACCTATGATAGTGTGGGAGTGATGCAATCAAGTTCAAGTAGGGCTATCCCAAAAAACATAACTGTTGTCCTGCAAGTAGGAAGATGCAACTGCTGTATTTCTCTGTTCAAGGCATATGCTCTTATTCCCCCTTGTACCTTATTTCTGTGATGCCTTTGTTGATCTGAACACAAACAAAGTGAGTAAGACAATGCAATCTTTTAGAGTCCCTATACCACTTTCATTTCTTTCCAGTTAGTGTGCAGTGATCCGACTGTGTGTTGCCAGTGTCACTCAACTTTGTTCTCTCTCATATGAGTCAAGCAAGGTGTAGTTTGTAAAACCGAGAGGGGAAGAAAGTAATAAAAGAGTACCTCGTTTGTAAAAAGGTTTTGTTGGTTCCTTTTTTTTATCACTTTTGGAAAGACTAGAGTTTTTTTTGCTCAGATGAGTCCTTTGTTAAATGTCAGGCTCTTATGAGAATCCAAGAGAGCTTTCTCATATGTATGTGTGCTTATGACAGCATCACATTGCAAAATTACATAAATCTCAAAGCTTTGAAATACTGATAAGCTGAAAATGTTTTTCCTCAAATGCTTCTAGCTTAAATGCTATCATACTTGAACTGTTTCTTGAGTCAGAAAAGCTGCGGACAATGCAGAACCAAGAACTGTAGCCAGAAGATGAATATCTTTTTGCAAATGTAAGAAGGATTTGGATGGTTGTTTCAAGCTGATTGAAAGAAAGACTTCAAAGACAAATAACAGTCTTTAAATTTGCTGTGACATCTGACAAGGTAACTCCTGAGATAGACAAAAACGGCAACACCCAAGGGGTCGTTAATTGAAAAAAAAGTGGACAGCTTCCCCTTGAAAATGTGGGAACCCACTGTGACATTTACATGTCAGTAGAAGGAGATAGATATGCACCATACGTGGGCAAAGTTAGAATTGCCAAGTGAGAATTCTTAACTTCTTGGTCTTGTTAATTGTGGTGAGTTGAGAGGGGCCTGAAAATGGACTCTGTCTAATGTGGCTTTTGATAAGGTCATTAAATCTATAAAGTCGTATTTCTGTTTTGTGAATAGGCATCCACTGTTGTTGTTGTTTGTCTTTTCGGCCTTTCCCGGTTAGGGGTCGCCACAGTGGAACTACGGTCCGCTAATGATTGGCAGTCGATTTTTATGGTGCCGAGTTGCCAGCCCGACGCCCTACCTTCAGCGAAGGCACTCCCATTCACGCATGTCTTTCAGAGGCCACTCGACCGCGGGGAGGACATGCAGACTCTGTTAGTAACATAAATTATTGAAGCTGGAAGGTTAGCAGAATGGCACTGAGTATCTAATAAACATGAATGTGGGTGTGCTGGGGTGCTACCAAGCACTGGCATCTGTTTGAGCTCTATAGTCAAACCCTTTAAATTAGCTGTAAAACCCATTTGTCTAAGGAAATTTGTTTCTTTGATCCTAGAAATTGCTAAAACGTCCCTCTTTTAGGTGTAATCTAGAGTTCAAAGGGAGAAAGGATGCAAGTAACTTATTTTGTCTATCCTGCTGTTGTAATTGAGAACTTGTGTGGAATTCATTTGTTTTTCTTATTTCTTTCTTATTCATATTTCTGTGATCAGTTATGAGTGCAGTTCAATATCTGGCAGTGGCAGGCACTCTACTAAGAATTCTACAGAAACAGGAGTAGCTGACATGAGCCTACTGTGTTCTCACCACATGAGGGTCTGAACTACTTAAGCCACCTTCAAAAAGTATATGCAATGAAGTGCATCTTTAAGCTATCAGATCTGAAAGAAGTAACCGTGTAGTTAAAGCTGGCAACTTCTTAAGTGGAATTCTGTGCGCTGAGGTCATCCAGCAGCCATTCTCAGATGTTCTTCATCTCACATTGCTGCAGTCCTTACATATGGGTAGTCCGCTGTCCTCGGTCGGCCCGAATACCAAAGTATTAGGCTGACGTCGGTCAAGGCGCTTAAAACTGACATCAGAACGTCAGGGTACAAAAGCGCATGACAGACGTCATATCCCCAGTCTTTTTTGCCGCATGGTCCGATGCAGAAGCAGCGTTGCAAGTGCCGTTCGGCGTTCTGAAATTTTTCGAGTTCGGAGTTTCAGACCGAGTCCAAGTTGGCTAAGTACCCCGTTGGGGAATATTTTGGTTTTTTCTTGCCTCAGTGTATTACCGGATGTCAGAAATAGTGAATAATTGTATTTCTTTTGGGAAACAGATACCGCATAGGGATTATCATTCTTTGTGCATTCCTTGTTTGGGGCCTGAGCACGACGTAGTCGGTTGCCGCTTTTGTGCTAGGTTTAATAAGCGCACTATTAAGCGAAGGTTGGATTGTGCTAGGCTGGTCTTGAAGCGGTGCAATTATAATATGCCGCCGGATACTCCGCCGCTTCTAAGAAGCGCAAAGACAAAGCGGTTAAACCTAGGCAAGATGAGTCGTCCGTTCCAGACGCCGGTTCTTTAGAGGCTTCAGTGGAACCGGTGGTTCCGATGGAGGCTTCTCTGGAGTCTCAGGGGGAGACTTTGATTTTGCAGGATGTGGCCTCTCAGGAGGCAGGTCAGGCTGAAGGGGCTTCTCAGGTTTCTGTACTCCCCTCCCTTCCCAGGGTGGTTAGACCCTCTCCTTCTATTTCCAAAACTTCTTCCAGAGGCAGGCCAGGTTTAGCTTCTGTTGGTGTCAGTCCTAGTTCAGCAGGGTCTGTGCCTAAGAAGCACTTGCTTAAAATGGCAGAAGATTTGATTACTCTGATTAGAGGTTCTTTGCCCCCTCCTGATAAGAGGCCTAGGGTGGAGCCAGAGTTGGAAAGTTTTGTGCAGGCTTCGGATGTTTCAGAGTCTTCGACTGAAGACTTGCAGGAGTACTCTCCTTATTCTGATTCTGATGCAGAAGATTCCACTCCATCTGCTTCTCCTCCAGAGGATTTTTCTTTTTCAGAGACACTTCATTCTATGAGGGAACATTTTAAGTGGGAAGGTCAGGACTTCTCTGATTCACGGAAAAGGCTTAGGGAATTTTGTTTTACCTCAACATAGGCCCTTAGCTATACCCCCTGTTCTGGATGTTGTGCAAGATGTGTTTTCAGAGGCTTCACTTAATCCTGATTCTCTGCCCCCTGCGCCTGTTAAACCAGATAGGTATTACAGGGTGCCTGAGGCTCATAAATATCTCTATAAGAGTCCTAGGGCGGACCCAGAAACTATTAGTCAGGGACCTAAGGGTGTCAGGGCCTCGGTTGTAAAGAACCCGATCCCTCTAGATAAAGAGGCCAGGGCTTTGGATAGATGGGGAAAGAAGGTCTATACATCTTCTACCTTAGCAATGAGGGCTTTAAATTGCCAGTTTCATATGTTGAAATATCAAAATTTTCTTCTTTCTCAATTGAAATCTAAGGTGGATGCTCTGGCAGAAGGCATTGAGTGTAAAGAATTACAAGATTAGGTGCATGTCTCTGAACAGGTGGGTAAGCATTCTTTACAGTGTGGTTTTGATGCTGTGCAGGCCTCTTCTAGGGTGGCTGCCACTGGTTCAGTTCTTCGCAGGCACGCCTGGCTTAAGGATCAGAATTTATCTGACCATGTTAAGACAAGGATTTTGGATGCTCCTTTGCAGTCTGACGTGTTGTTTGGTCCACCTGTGGAGTCAGTCTTGAAGAAAATGGAGGACAAGGCTAAGTCTATGCAGACTGTTAAAGATTTTTTGCAAGTTCAGCCTCCGAAGTTTAGTAGAAATTGGCCTGCTAAGGGGTGGACGTATCCTTCTTCTGATTCTCAGTCTAGGGGTAGGTCTAGACGTGGTAGGGGCAGAGCTCAGAGTTCCTTCAGACCTAGAACATGGAGTTCACCTGCACAATCTTCGAGTGAAGGCAGGGGCCAGTCCTTTCGTAAACAGGCCCAATGACCTACTCTTTCAGCTGCCAGATCCTTCTTGCCTGGCAGCACCTTTGGGAGGACGGTTGGCACTATTCAAGGAAAATTGGATTTTAATTACCCAGGACAAATGGGTATTGGATATCATACACCAAGGTTACAAGTTTTATTTCCATACCTTGCCCCCTTTCAAAGGCATGCCAGACGTTCCTCCTCAGCAAAGACTAGAGGCTCACAAACAGATTTCTCTACTACTACAAATAGGGGCTATACAACCGGTCCCTCTGCCAGAAGTGGGCCTAGGATTTTATTCTCGCCTGTTTCTAGTACCAAAGAAAGGGAACACGTGGAGACCAATTTTGGATTTATCTATCCTCAACACATATCTGGACATTCCCAAGTTCAAAATGTTGACGTTACAACAGCTTTTACCTCTGCTGGGCAAAGATCACTGGATGGTGACTTTGGATCTCAAGGAAGCTTACCTTCATGTTCCTATCAGGCCCAGTTGCAGGAAGTATCTGCGTTTTCGGGCTGGGACTTTTCATTATCAGTTCTCTGCATTGCCCTTTGGCTTATCTACTGTGCCCAGAGTGTTCACGAAGGTTCTGGCCCCAGTGGTAGCTTTCTTCAGGCTGAGGAATACAAATCTATCCTTATTTGGACGATTGCCTGATTCTGGCTCAAGGAAAGGACGAACTTCTTCATCATTTACAGTATGTGATGGCAGTGTTAAGATGCCTAGGGTATTCTGTGAACGAAATAAAGTCCAGTCTAGTACCCTCTCAGGATATGTGCTTTCTGGGTGTGAGACTGAATACAGCATCCCAGATGGCCTTTTTGACCCCGGACAAACAAAAGAATCTGTCTCTTTATTTCCATCAGTTGTCTCGTCAGTCCAGGCTGACTGCAAGGACAGTCCTTCAAGCCTTGGGGTTCATGGCATCTTGTATTCTGGTACTTCCCAATGCCAAACTGCATATGAGGAAGCTACAATGGTATCTCAAAATGTATGGGCCTTAACACTGCCAAGATATGGACACTGTCATTCAGATAATACCTTGCATTCAAAAGGAATTTTTGTGGTGGGCTCAGGAATGTCACCTAAACAAGGGACTCTCTGTGACCCGACCAGAGGCGAGTCAGATTCTAACGACAGATGCCTCAGACAAAGCTTGGGGAGCTCATCTAAATGGAAAATGGGTACAAGACACGTGGCCTGCCAGACTTCAACATTTACATATCAACTTGAAGGAGATGTTAGCAGTCCAATTTGCATTGATAGCTTTCAAGGATTTACTTCTTCCAGGGCAGGTGTTGATTCAAACAGACAACACAACTGTCATGTGGTACATCAACAAGCAAGGGGGGACACATTCATACCCTCTATGCAGACAAGCAATGATTTTGTGAGAGACTGCACTCAGTTTACAGCTAAATCTTCAGGCAAGGTTTCTGCCAGGAGCACAGAACTCCTTAGCAGATGTGTTGAGCAGACAAATTATGGATCCCCACGAGTGGAAATTGGATCCTCATGTATTTCAAGAATTGACAGTGTTATGGGGAACTCCAGACATAGATCTGTTCGCTTCTCCACTGAATTACCAGTTGCCAAAGTTTTGCACAAAAAGATTTCATCCCACAGCTTGGAAAGTGGATGCTCTCTCATTCAATTGGAGCAATCTTCACGTGTATGCCTTTCCACCACTGCCTCTCCTCCCAAAGGTACTCCTGAAGGTCAGACAGGACAAGCCAACCATGATTTTAATAGCTCCGGATTGGCCTCGACAGCACTGGTACCCATTACTGAGAAGTCTGGTTCAGGAGCCTCCATGGCCTTTGCCTTCGATTCCACACCTGCTGTCTCAGGAGAACAGTCATTTACTCAATGTCAAACTTCACTCTCTGCATCTAACAGCCTGGCATATTCTGTTTTAAACCCTGGAGGGTCTCAGCTTCCACAACAAGTTTTGAATGTTATTTTGGAGGCCAGAAGGCCTAGTACAAGGAAAGTTTATGCAGATAAATGGAGGAGATTTTTAATTTGGAGTACAGCAAGGGACTTTGATGTTTCTAAACCTAATTTAAGTGTTGCTCTTCAATACCTTACTGAGTTATTGGACAAAGGGTTGTCCTTCTCCTCTATAAAGGTTCATGCTGCAGCAATTTCTGCTCACTATGACTGTGACCCACCATTATTTTCTCATCCTTTGTTTAAGCAATTCCTTAGAGGGGCAAAGAATATAAGACCCCACGTAGAGCTCCTACTCCTCCTTGGGATCTCAATTTTGTGTTGGAGAAACTCACTCTACAACCTTTTGAGCCTGCAGCTACTGCCGAGTTGAAATATTTATCATGGAAGACTGCTTTTTTGTTGGCCATTACCTCTGCGAGAAGGGTTTCTGAATTACAGGCCCTTATGGCGGTTGAGCCATTCTTAATTTTCCACAAGGATAGGGTGTCTTTCGCGTACTAACCCTTCCTTTATGCCTAAAGTGGTTTCTAGTGTGGCTTTAAACCAAACTATTCATTTGCCTACTTTTTATGCAAACCCCAAAATAAAGGGGAGAAGATCTTGCACACTTTGGATATCCACAGACAGTTGCGATATTATTTGAGCAGAACTAAAGGGTTCAGGCAGTCTCAGCAGTTGTTTGTTTCATTTGCTTTGGGTTCTCAGGGCAAACCTGTTTCAAAACAAACTATTTCTAAGTGGATTGGTTTTTGTATTGCTTTCTGTTATTCCCATCATGGTAAGGAGATTCCAGTTGGGATTAGGCCTCATTCCACTAGGGCTACTGCCACTTCTACAGCTTTTTTAAGGGGGGTGGCTACTAAAGATATTTTGGAGGCAGCTACTTGGAGTTCAGTGCATTCTTTCTCTAAGCATTACCATCTCCCACTTTACTCTAAATCTAGGGCTGGTTTTGCCACTGCAATTTTACAGGGCATTTTGGCAGCTCCTAATGCTTTATAGTTTTGCCATCCTCCCTTACCTCTGCTTTGGGATTCTACCCATATGTAAGGACTGCAGCAATGTGAGATGAAGAACATAGTACAGTTTTGTACCTAGCATAAATGTAGATGTTCGAAGATCCACATTGCTGCAGTCCAATTTACCCTCCCTCCTTCCCCTCTGTAGTTAGAGGTGGTTGTGTGGTTTGGGTTGTAAATTTTGTAAATATGGTTAGTGCAGGGGTGGTTGGTTGTTCTTTGCTGTTTTTTGGCTTTGGCCTTTCTTTTTAAGGCCTTCTGACATCTGGGGCAAGAAAAGACTGAGGATATGACGTCGGTCATGCGCTTTTGTACCCTGACGTTCTGATGTCAGTTTTAAGCGCCTTGACCGACGTCAGCCTAATACTTTGGTATTCAGGCCGACCGAGGACAGCGGACTACCCATATGTAAGGACTGCAGCAATGTGGATCTTCGAACATCTACATTTATGGTAGGTACAAAACTGTACTTTTTGTGTGTGTGCCCTGTCATGTAATACTTTCTTTGTGAATGACTGACACTTGTGACATATTTGTCACAGTAATTTACTGCTGAGATTAAGCAACACTATTTTTTTTTTGTATTTTACTGTTGACTTTCCTTTGCAGTCTACCTTGCATAAGATTTCACACTTGTATCTCTTTAGATTGTGATCTGAACTACCTAAAGCTTAGCACTCAGTAAAACTACAGGTTACTGCAGAATTAGTATTAAAAAAAGTCAAATTCTTGATCTTAGCAACATGTCATGATGCTTTCTCACAAGAAGTAGTAAATAATTCAAGGCAAAAGTGTAATTAAACAGATTTCAAACAAAAAAGTTTGAAAATAAATTATGATTTAAAAATTTGTTCTTGAATTAATAAAAAGTTTGCCACAAAACATGTGCAACCCATATTAGATTGCCAACCATTAAATATGCAGCATTTAATCACTGCCAGCTCCTTGTTACTGGCTAGAAGCGAAACACCTGTAATCTAAATCTGTCAACATATTGAATTTGCCTACAGTAACGCATATGTTAGTACTGTAAACAGAAAAGCAGTGTGTTGGATCATTTGTTTAATTACTGTGTTATCCAAATTAGTGCTGCCGGGAAGAGCTTATTTAAAATGGAAAACAAGAGAGAAAAGCTCCAAAAAATGTACAGCATCTGAAATAGCATTCTACCAGTTATATGCTGGAAGATTGATATCTGTCCACAGAGTATAAAATGGTTACATTAAGTTAAATTTAATTTGCATATTGGGTATATACAAAACACCTCACATACATTTTTGAAATCATATCGCAGCAATGCCTAGCAAGCAGTCTTGGAATGCCAGGAGTAAACTAAATGCTCAGCTTTAGCTAGTTCAGTCGCAGTTGTACTGTGCATGGTATCTAAAGAGGTGTAAATGTAAAATCTTACGTAAGGTAGACTGCACTGGAATTCTAATGCTTAGATGCTTGGATCGTATTTAATGAGCCCTGTGAAAGCCAGCTACTGAAACTAATTCACATTAGACTAATATATAGTAGTGGTACTAGTCAACTGATTATGTATCTTGACTGACTAGTGATGTGTTTCCTCTAGATCTGCTAGAAACCATTTTACCTTTTTTCCATTTCTGTACTAATGGTAAAACAAAGTATGGAATTGTCTTCATTTATACTGCACAAGTTACTATAAGCATTTATTTTTAGAAGATTTTGAGACCTGAACTACAACAATTGTTCAAATCGAATTATATTCATGTTTGGTCTTACTTGAAAGTCTAACATCAAGACAAGTAGCTGAGTATGTGTTCAGTAAGAACATTGTTGTAACAACACTTAATGGAGGGTCAAAACTAGTTTTGCATATAATGGAAAAAGTAAAATTAACATGTTTATTAATGTTGAGATGCAAAATGTTAATTACCTATGAAACTGAACTGTTAATATAAGCATTAGGGCATATGAGCTGCAATCACATTTCCAGGAATGTTTATCCTGCAAAGTGGGAAGTGCAACAACTAGCTGTTATAATTTTCTTTCTTTCTTAATGATTTCAGTAAAGCATTTAAAATGTTTAAAAAGTAATGCTGCTTTACAAAAATACCATATTTGATACACAGATAAATTTAGTATAATTGCTGAAGAGGTACAGAAAAATATACTGAGGCAGAAGAGGTACACTTCTGTCTTTGCAGTAAGATATCATATGTCATATTTTAGGTATACAACAAGGAATGGAGGGTTTCTATAGAGTAGGGGTAGTTTCAGGAGTTAACAAATGCCAGAATATGGTTCTTACTTGGTGATAATGTACCCAATTTAACGGACATAGTAACCCATTACTTATTAGTCAGTCAGCCACTTTGCTTTGCAACCAGACAGTTTGAGAGAGAGAAAAAAAAGAGGTGATTTAGAAAAAGTTTGGGTCAGACAGATTAGGATGGTAATAAGTTCATAGGTATATACTAGGCTAATGGCACTGGAGCCTTTACAAGCCTAGCCCATAGGATTAACCCTGGCATCGTGCCAACTGACCTTAGTTCCCAGTATCTCTGTCAAGTAGAGTCACTGGAGTGATCCCCGGGTTGAATTTTCTATTTCCCGTCCAGTCATCAAGATTTCTCTTGAAGAGAGCCAGTGAGGTGCTCTGCTTGACATGTATGGGAAGTCTATACCATAGCATGGGCAGTCTCTGGGTTATGAACCTGTCCCTCCAGCTTGTTCTGTTTGTGGTAAAGTTGAGGTCTCTGGAGCGTGTAGTGTGGAGGGATTGGGATTTCTTTAGCTGTAGCATTTCTAACAGAGCTGGGTCAGACATGGTAGGCGATATGAGACAGAGAATAGTTGGAGTTTTCTGAGTCTGTCCATATAGGACAAGTGTTTAAGGCCTAAGATCCTCTTTGTGAGGTATTTTTGCAGCCTCTCCAGTTGTTGTAGGTGTCTAGTGAGGTACATGCCAAATGGGGCATTGTACTCGATGAGTGGCCTAATGAAGGAAGAGTAGAGGGAGACAATGACCTCTTCCTTCCTGGATGCAAAACCCTTAGTAATGAGATGCGCCACATAGAAGGACTTTCTGAATACAGTGGCAATGTGGTGGTCAAAAGAGAGGTTGCTGACAACCTGTGTTCCCAGATCTCTTATGATGCCTTCTGTGTTCAGTGGACTACCATCGATGTGGTAATTCATGGGAACTGGGTTTTTCCCAAAGGGGATGACACATTTTTTGTCATTGAGCTTAAGGCCATGGTTCTGACACCAGTCATTTGTTTCAGTGAGGCCTTTCTGTAGGATGTCAGTAACACTTGGGGAGTTAATTATGGCTCCCAGCTTGCAGTCATCTGTGAACTTTGTCAGCCAGAGTCCCTTCGTGTGGGCCTGGACTTCAGAGCAGTAGATACCAAACAGGAGAGTACCCAGGACCGAACACTGTGGGAATCCACTCGTGACTGGTCAACAGTCCAACTTGGAGTCAGCTACTTTCACACTGTAGGTTCTATCTGTGAGCCAATCTGCAACCCACCTAGTGATATAGAGGTTAATGCTTAGCTCAGTGAGTTTTTCTGTGATTCCTTAGTGGGGAATGGTATCAAAGGCCTTGGCCAGATCAAGGTAGGCTGTATGAACCAACTTGCCTTCATCCACAGCTCTGGTGACTGACTCAAAGAAGTCGACCAGGTTGAGCAGGCATGATCTACGCTTCACAAAATCAAACAGTGTGGGATCCAGAGTTTGGAGGTTCCCTATATCTTTGATTATTAGGTCCATGATGATGCGTTCCATAGCTTTGCATATCAGACTTGTCAGGCTAATGGGGTAATAGTTCCCAGTGTCTGTAGTCACTCCTCCTTTGTGGAGAGAGATGACTGTAGCAGTGTGCCATTCTATAGGGATGAAGCCTGAGGTGAGGCTGTGATTGAACAGGGCACCCAGGTAAGGTGCCATTTCAGTCTGTAGTTCATGTAGAACACAGCCAGGGATATTGTCAGGTCCTATAGAAGCTGTATTCCGGGCCTAGGACAGTGCTGTTTTCACCTGTGCTGCAGTAATACTGGGTGCCTGGCAATCTACTGATATTGTGATTGGTCCTTTGGTGGTGGAGAGAGGGGTAAAGTTGTTGACCAGTATATTGGCAATATCTGTTGGTTCGGTATAGGAGGTGCCATTGTGCAACAGCTCCAAGCAAATCTGGTATTGGCGTGGAGATTCTCTCCATAGCTATAGAAGGCCTCGTGGATGTTCATCGTGTTTCACTGTTGCAGTCGTCACTGTAGGGTTCTTCCAGCCGGCAGGCAGCCCTCGGTCAGCCAGAATCCCAAAGTCTGGGTCCGGCATCGGCTGTGTACTCATCCTCCCTGATGTCAGTGCGCCAGGGGTACAAAGCTCCCAGCCGACGCCATGTTCTCCAGTCTTTCTTGCCGCGCAGTGGAAGCAGTTCGCAAGTGCCGGTCAGCTGACTCCTGTTATTTTTTGGTGCTTCAAACCAAAGACATTCTTCTTTTCATAGCTAAGTACTCCATTGGGGAAACTTTTTTCTTGCTCCAGTCCGATGTCAGAAAAAGTTAATAATTGTATTTCATGTGGGAAGCAAATACCTCATAAGGATTTTCATTCTTACTGTATTCCTTGCCTAGGCACTGACCACGACATAGCTAGTTGTCGGTTTTGTGCTAGATTTAATCAACGTACTATTAAACGGAGATAAGATTTTGCCTTTCATTACTTTGGGAGGCGATTTAATTATAACATGTCATCGGACACGCTTCCGACTACTGGAGTTCATAAAAGGCGCAAGGATAAAGATAGGCCTCCGAGGTCCAAATCAGACAACAGTTTACAATTAGAGCCAGCGGCCGGTTCGGCCGTCGTCAGTGAGGTGCTTTTGCAGCCCCTGTCGTCGGCCATTTCAGAACCGCTTGCCGATATGGACTCCCATGAGGAGCCAACTAGGCCTTCACATATTCCAGGTGCAGGACCTTCGGATAATGCTCCCTCGGATGGGTCCGAAGCCGCTGTGCAGGTACCGGCTTCCGAGGGGGTTTTCAGGCCTACGCAGCTTCAGGTAAAGGCAAAGACTCCTTCTAAAACAAAGACTCAAGCTCAGGCCTCCTCTGATCCGGGACCTAAATCTCAAAAACAAATGCTTAAAATGGCTGAGGACTTGCTAACTATGATTAGAGGTTCCCATCCCCCTCCAGACAAAAGGCCAAGACAAGAATTGGGTTATGAATCCTCTGATCAGGTATCTATCTCTTCAGTGTCTTCCTCTGAACAGGATTATACTTTCCCTCCTTATGAGGATTCTGATGCTGAAGAATCCATTCCTTCAGCTTCTCCTCCTGAAGATTACTCTTTTGGGGAAACTTTACATGACATAAGGGAACATTTTCACTGGGAAGGGCAGGAATACTCTGAATCTAAGAGAAGGCTCAGGGATTTCCTTCTTCTTCCCCAACACAGACCCCAGGCTATACCTCCTATTTTGGATATTGTGGATGATGTCTTTACTGAGTCTAATTTAACCCCTGACTCCTTTCCTCCGGCCCCTGCTAAGCCTGATAGATATTACAGAGTCCCTGACTCTCACCAGTTTCTATTTAAAAATCCTACTGCTGTTCCAGAAACCATTTCTCAGGGTCCTAAGGGTGTTAAGGCCACCACTGCTAAGAACCCTGTTCTGTCAGATAAGGATTCTAGAGCTTTGGAGAGATGGGGCAAAAAAGTGTACACTTCTGCTACTTTATCTATTAGGGCTTTGAACTGTCAATTTCATATCTTGAAATATCAGCAATACCTTTTGTCTGTTATGAAACAAAAAATGTGTACCATTTCTGCATTGGCAGACAATAAGGAATTACAAGATTTGATGCATGCTACTGAGCAGGTGGAGAAACATACCTTACACTGTGGTTTTGATGCTTTGGAGGCCTCTTGCAGGGCAGCAGCCACTGGCACGGTCATTAGAAGGCATGCTTGGTTAAAGGAACAAAATTTGCCTGATCAAGTAAAAGCAAAATTACTGGATGCTCCTGTTCAACATAATGTTCTGTTTGGGTCTAAGGCTGAAGAGGTTATAAATAAAATGGAGGATAAGGCAAAATCCATGCAAATGGTTAAGGATTTCTTATAAGTTCAGCCTCCTAGATTTAGCAGAAATTGGCCAGCTAAGAATTGGTCCTTTCCCAGCTCGGACAGGCCTCAGAGGGGTAGATATAGGCGCCCCAGAGGGAGGGCCCAAGCACAGATCTCGTATAGGCCTAGACAGTGGAGTTTTTCCACCCCCAGGGGTGAAGAAGATAGGTCTCAACCTTATAGGAAACAGGCTCAATGACTCCCCCTGCATGGCTCCAGGAACCACTCTCCTGGATGCTCCTCTGGGAGGAAAACTTTCTCTTTTTCACCGAAATTGGACTTGCATAACCCAAGACAAGTGGGTTCTGGATGTAGTTTTAAGAGGTTAGAAATTCCACTTTCACACCTTGCCAAAACCAAACGGATGGCCAGACCTACCAAAAACTCAATGGGCGGAGGCTTTAAAACAGGTGAGGTCCCTCATGGCTATGAGGGCCATAGAATTGGTTCCAAATTCAGAGACGGGACAAGGCTTTTATTCAAGACTCTTTCTAGTTCCCAGAAAGCAAAATACTTGGAGACCCATCCTGGATCTGTCAGTCTTAAATACTTTCCTGGAGATACCAAAGTTCAAGATGCTTACTCTGCAGCAGCTCCTGCCAATGTTGAGCAAAAATGCATGGATGGTGACATTGGATTTAAAGGAGGCTTACCTACACATTCCTATCAGACAGGAGTGCAGAAGATACCTCAGGTTCAAGGCAGGCCCGAAACATTACCAATTCTCTGCGCTGCCCTTTGGCTTATCTACTGCGCCCAGGGTCTTTACCAAGTGCCTGGCACCAGTAGTAGCTTACTGCAGACTCAAGGGAATTCAAATTTACCCTTATCTGGACGACTGCCTTATTCAAGCAGACAGCAA